>NW_021604608.1:17093219-17101103 GCF_004785775.1 Grammomys surdaster | reverse complement strand
TCTAAGCCATCTAAGTGGATGAGTGCCTCTATAACCTTACCACGCTGGGAATGGCAGTAAGCTTCATATGAGTCAGAATGCAACTGATCAGCTTATATTAATTCATCTAAAAAAATTAGCAGATTCTCTTTTAGGAGATGGATGAATTCTAAGATATAGCTAGATATTTTTCATAGTTTATTTCTTTTTAAAAGTTCAAATTATGGTTCATTCTGCTTAAAATCATTCTTGAGCACCACTGTTTTACCTCACCCAGCAGTTTTAGAGTCATTACCAACTTAACACAAGGTCAAGAGATTTAGAAAGCCAGCCACATGTAAGAAAAGTTTATTTGTAAATCACCAGTCAGATAAAGGATTATAATTTAGAATGTACCAATTATTTTTAAAACTCAGTGATAATAAAGAAAATAACTGTAAAATGAGGAAAAGACACAAACAACCACTTCATCAAAGAAGATACAGACAGAAGAAAAGCACATGGAAAGCCACTTAATGGTATTTTTTTTTCTGGCAAAGCTGTATTCTAACAATACTGCACAAGTATCAGGATGTTCAAACTTTGGAATGTAGAATAAAGACACCAAATGCCTATGAAAATACTGAGAAGCAATAAGTCTCATTCATTGATTGCTAAAAATGAAAATGATTTAACCATTTATTTAAAAAAAACCTAAATCTATTAGTTATATTTCTATTTCTGTAATAAAACATCATAACCCAGGCAACTTACAGAAGAAAGATTTCGCATTGGTTTACAGTTCCAGAGGGTTAAAGACCACCATGACATGAAAGGTATGCAAGCTAAGAGCTCACAGCAGGAACCACAAGTAGGAAATAGAGAGAGAACTGGAAATGATCCAAGTCTTGAAGCTCCTAAATCCCACCGCTAGTGACATACTTCCTCCATACCTCTTAATCCTCCTAAAACAGCACATTAACAGGAGACCAAGCATTCAGATGCCAGAGACTATGGGGGTAAAGAGTATCTCACTGAAACCACCACACTGACCAATCTCTTATTGTAGATTCCACAATCATCAAAAGTCTTTAAGTTTACCCAAAGCAAAAGAAATTATGTATCCACATATAGATCTGCAGAAATAAGGTTACAGCAGATTTATCCACAAGGGCTTCTGTCAAAACCTGAGAGAAGTTATGATGTCCTTTATTGAGGAGTGGTTAAACTACAGTTGACACATGGATACTGGTATCTTAGTTTCAAATAAAGTGAACTATGAAGCCATGAAAACAGATAGTATATCTTGAACAACCAGTTCTCAGTAGCAATGACAATCTAAAGCTATGTATTTTTAAATTCTCAGCATGTGACATAGTATAGAAGTATGAAGATGGAAAGAAATAACCTTGGTAGTTGCCAAGGAAGGAAGGATTAAACACCAAGGACACTTAGAACAATGAGAATCTGTAATGTATATTGCAGGGAGTAAGGAAAATCTTGAAGGAGTAAAGTTCTGAGTAAGTGTGAATTGTTTGACATGAGCTGACTCAAGGTTTCAGACCCATGGGAAATTGACAAAGCCTTCCCCATTCTGCTCAAGCTCCGAAATGGCAAAGCATTTCTCTGTTCCAAATACCAGTGCTTAAGAACAATTGACCAGTATGTGTATAAACAAGCAAGTGTAGCTTCCACCTTTTGAACAATTAACTCCTCTCTCCTCTGCTGTACCTAATAAACCCATTAAAGTTCTGGCTTGCAGTGGTTGCTGCCATTCCATCAGAGTTTGCACATCACACCTGGCACAAGCTTTTCTGTCTGTGTTGTTCATTTATTCAGTGTCATTGATCTGTGTCTCTTCCCTTGATGCCCTGAGTCTGGTCAAGTCTCCAAGCCATGTAGGTTTCAGTGGCATGGTACTGTGAATGTGAATATTTTCCATTATATATTACTCAAAACACACGGATTACATGACATCAAGAATGAAGTCTTCTGTGTGGGAAGTGACTGCGTGTGATAATGATCTCTCAATGTATATCTGTCATTCTAGGAAACAAATCACTGTGTTAATAGTTAAGGCTGTACATGTGAAGGAGCAGCTATATAAAAATTGTGCTCAATTTTTCTTCGCATAAAACTTCTCTAAAACCACCTATTTTTTTTAAAGCAGTCACTTGATTAGTAGACTTAAGATTAAGAAGGCACACATATATGTTTCAGTTCTTTTTTCTGAATATATGTTTTGGGAATAAAGAGAAGAGAATAACTGTTGAAAAGTCACTGACTAGAATAGAACAGGAATTAAAAATCCATGTAGCTTAGATTTTGTATCTCTATGTGAAAATAGTTGAAAATTAGCTTGTCATTAAAAAAAAGTCAAATAAAAAGTTGCCAATTTAGAAGGATTAGTCATGGGTTCATTTATTCTGTGATATTTATGGACTGATGATTACATGCTGCTCTATGAGTTTGACAACTGTAATGTGACAATATCTGGATAAAGTTTACAACTTTGAGATCAACATGTTTATTTTGATTCTTTCTTCTGGGGATGAGTTTTAACTCTAAGTCTTTCATTGTTTCTGTAAAATTATTCATCAAATTTTCACTCTTTTTCTTGAATGGGCTTATAACATATGAAGGTAAAGTATGAAAAAGCAAGAAGTGGTGCATGGTGAGAACTACCTGTAACCCATGAACTCTAGAGACTGAAGCAGGAAGATTACAGACTGGAGGCTAGGAGAACTACAGAGAAAGCCCTTGCCTCAAGATGAAAACTAACTCCATGAATTTCCTCACAGCATATAAATAAATGTCTATTGTCACAGAGCAACACACACACACACACACACACACACACACACACACACACACATTCTTATTAAGCTAGTCAAAACTTAGAGAGGAAAATAAAATTCCAGTTACCTAAATATCTCTCTATCCAGTCTTTTATTAAGAGTTATAGCTGATACTTTTCTGCACCAATTTTATGGCACAGACTAGCATTTTTTTTTTTATTTTTTCTTGTTTGGTATTAGAATGTATGGCAGTGTACAGAGCTTTAATAATTTGCCTTCTAGTTTTAACCCAAATATGAAAAGTGTACCTGTCTCACCGAGCATGCAGACATCTGGAGTGCCCTCAAAGGATAGGTCCATGGCATCACGCAAGAAATAAGGCAAAGGAATAAAAAATCAGGATGGTTACATAAAAATTTATATATATACCCTTTTCTTCATGAACATTTAACAGCTCAAATCAAGACACAAGAAGCCATTATATTCAATAAGCAACACACTACAAATCAGTGTGTCATGAAAATAATAACATGGTTATTCCCAAACAATAAAATAGCTAACATTTATTGAAAAAGTAGTAAGTTCTGGACATTGTACAAAGTTTTCCATTTGTCATTGCTCCTATATCTCCTGCAAAAGAAATCTAGACCTATAAAGTTTATGAAGTCATGATCCTTGACATTGATGATTCAGATGGTAAAGAACAGGAATAAAATTCAGATGCTTTGGGTCTATGAATGCCCTTTTAGTCTGAGAAAGGCATTTTTGCAGTTAGGTAGTGATGTGTAACAATGACTGATGACTCAATGAAGTTTTAGCTCTTCAAACATGCTGAAAATTCAAATGTGTGTGTGACTACTCAAATGTACTTGCACTTGTGGCCATTAACAGGTACTGAGAACTGCATACTGAGAAAAATAACAAGGAGAGGCTTTTACAGCTCAATGTGATCTCTGCAGGAGCTTAATTAAAGGGGTGCATTAAAGGGGCAGTCCGGAGACTGGTACTTTTCACAGGATCTTGTGTTAACAGTAGTGGGAATTGCACAAGAGATGACTGGCAACATTTTGATGTCAGTCTCATGGGATCTGAAGTTCCCTAGTAACTAAGCTATTGCTGCCTGGTATTGGAATCAGTGGGACCTGTCACCTCTTTGTGAATCCCATTCCAACAGCATGCTGGGATGATTGTTCAACCATACTGCTGGGCAGAGGACACTGTCAGAGTAGAAGAAAATCAATGACATAGGAAAAAAGACCAAACAGAGGAAGAGCCAATCCTGGAAGTCACCATCTCAGCACAATGTAATATTGCTCAGGGAGTAGCAAGTACCCAGCTACGCTCCTCCTTTTACTTTCCCCACATTCCTATAGAATCGTCCTATCCATTTTGCCACATTCTGTAGGATGCCTGCAATGTGCTTTATAAGAGAATTTTACTGTTCTTTTTTATCATAAAAATAAAGTTTGTCATGGACTTTAGTCCTATGGCAAGGGAAAGGCATAAAAACTAGTTGAAATAAAAGACTCAAATTCCAGCCAATTGAACTATCCCTCCTGTCCCTCCTTCTTGCTCACTTCTCTGAATTTTCAAGGAGAAGGAGGGCAGGGCTGAAGATCTTCCACAGACCCTCAGTCCTTGAAGAAGCTACTTGAAAGTGATTGTCTACAAGAAGCTTATTCATTTCCTATCAAAGTAGTTTCCTTCAGAGGACTTTATAGTCTATATCTAGCTGTCTCTCACAGTATTTATGACATAAACAACAATCAGCTCCCAGAGAGTCCACAGAGTCTCTTTGGATTGTGGGTGTATTTTAGAATGGTCACTCATAAAAAGCATTTTATGATTATATTCACTCTCACTATCCTCTCTCACTTTCCTTCCACCTTATCTGACACTATTTTCTTCCCAACTATTCCAATTCCTGCTTTCAAATAGTTTTTCTTCTTCACCCACTGAGATTAATTAAAATTATTTGCATTAATTTGATTAGGGTGTTATTTGCTGGAGAATGGTTAAAGCACAGAGGAAAATGGTTCCCCTCACCCAATAAACAGTAATTGCTAAAATTATTTCTGTGGAAGTGGTGGAAGAGTCTAAAATAATAGGTTTTCTTATAGCTTTTTGAAATACCCTAGTGGTAGTATCACTCTCTCTTTCTCTCCTATGTAGCCCCTTGAATAGAAAATGTCACTCATAGGCTCTAGCAGTTAAACATTTGGTTCCCAGGTCAAAGAGATATTGTGAGTGATTTAGAGGGCACAGCCATGCTAGATGAAGGATACCACTGTGACATGACTTTGGGAGTATATTTTTTCACTTTATTTCAAGTTCATATTCTCTTGTGCTCTCCCTCCTTTCCTCCTCCTCCTCCTCCTCCTCCTCTCTCCTCCTCCTCCTCTCTCCTCCTCCTCCTCCTCCTCCTCTCTCCTCCTCTTCCTCTTCTCTCTTCCTCCTCCTCCTCCTCCTCCTCCTCCTCCTTTTCCTCCCTCCTCCTCCTCCTCCTCTTCCTCTCCTTCCTCTTATACTTCGGTTTTTTTCTGCCTTACTGACCAGCCATGATAGACCAATACATCAAAATCAAGTATTCTTTCCCGAAGTATCCATGGCTGTGTTTTAAAGCTGTACCAGGAAAGTAGTTAATACATAAATTTATAACAAAGAGTTAGTTGCTTGCCACGAACAATCTGACTTTGATGATTTTGGAGGAAGGTGAAGACACTGGAACATTGGAATGGAAAAGCAGTAAAATGCTGTAGGCCGAGTTTAGAGGACCATTCTAGTATAAGCCTAGAATACAGTAGTGCTGAGAAAAAATGTGGACTGTGGAGGCCCAGATCAGGAGTTTTGTTTTAAAGAAAATTCATTAGTAATTTATAGCCATTCTTGTGATATTTTGGCAAAGAATCTGGTTGTTTCCCTCCATGCACTGAGAACTTGCCTGAGGCTAAACTTAAAAGTAATAAACTAAGTATCTCAGCCTAGAAATTTCAAGAATGTAAAGGTGAGTCTGTGATGTGATTATTATTGATAATGCATAGTCAACCATGCAATGCAAATGAGCAAGTGCAGCACAAATATAAAATGTGCAGTGTGTACAGAAAAGGAGTACAATGTGACCTAACATTGTAGCCAAGGCATGGGCTAGAAGAGAGGCCACAATTGTCATGATTATTTAACCTTGTTAAGGAGATGCTGCTTTGCCTGAAACAAAGGAAATATGCCCTCATGGCAATAGCCCAGGAAGTTAAAAATCTGACATAATTTAAATAAGAAATCCTCCTATAATGTCTTATACTCTTCCCACCTCTTCTGAGCTTAGAGGGGAGAGAGTAGATGGAGACATCCCATTTAGACTCACTCTCCACATAATGTCTGATTGTTGGTCTCTGCATCTGTTCCTGCTGTTGCAGAAGAAGCCTGCATGATGACTGAATAAGGCACTGATCTATGAGAATATCAGGATATCAATAAGAGCTATTTTATTGATAATTTGTTTTATCATTTATTAAATTGCTTTAAAGCAGTAGTAGTTGGTTTTATCCTAGGTCTTTGGGATATCTAGTCTGATTTTTTTGTTACCCTAGCTATTCCAGATATGGATTCTGTCTCATGGAGTAGGCCTTAACTCTAATCAGACATGAGTTGACTATCCCCAAGTTCTGTGCCATTGCACTAAGCATATTTTGTATGCAGAACAGATTGTAGGCCAAAAGTTTTGTGGCCAGATTGATGTTTATATTTCTTTTTTGATAGCCTACAGAGTACCTTCAAACACCAAATATACCAAAACATATGAGCAAAGGCTCCATATGCGCTCCAGCTCAGCTTCTCCATTCTCAGTGAATTGTGTGTGTGTGTTGTCCTTTGTGATCAGTCCCCTGCTGTCAGTTTGTGGAAAACAACCCACTCTCTTAGCAACAGTCTTGGTTGCTGGGGGATTTCCATGGGAACCTTTGACCTGAATAAAGAGAATTCTTAAAGAAGGAAGGGAGGAAAGGAAGGAAGGAAAGAAGGAAGGAAGGAAAGAGAGAAGGAGGGAGGGAGGAAGAGAGGGAGGGAGGGAGAGAGGGAGGGAGCAAAGGAGGGAAGGAAGGAAGGAAGGAAGGAAGGAAGGAAGCAAAGAAGGAAGGAAGAGGGCAGAACAGGAACAGAACACGTTAGAGTCACATTTGGGTTGTATCAGGGTTGGAGGGAGTTTGATCTAGGCCTCCCCCTCATTTTCAGCAGCCTTTGAAAGCAAAGCATACAACTGTAGGATACTAACTACCACTTGGAAGAATGAAGTCTCTGGCTATAGGAGGATGTCTTGAACTGCCAAGAATGCTATTAATAATTAATTAATTATCTAAAACCATTTCTAGGAGCTGAATCTTTCAGTCAGTAGATAGGTTTCTCGAGAAGAAGAAAGATGTATTGTTATTTATCCTGTAAGGGTGAAACCAAACTGGCCTAATAATCACTTTGAAAGGAAAGAAATGGCCCTTGGGAAAGATGACTATTCCAGAGGCCTTAGAAATGGTCTGAAGTCTACATATATTTTTAAATGAAAATTAGTTAGCAGGTATTATTTACTATCGATGGAACTATCTAGAAAAATATAGGTTGAGACACTAGTCTCTTGATTGCCTCACCACTTAAAAATGTTCTACCTTACTTCACAATAAACCTAGTCTGTCTTTTATTCCAGGATCTGTGTGTCTCATGTGAATTCTTTTTCTTTTTTTGATTTATCAAATTTTTTATTGGTTATTTTCTTTATTTTCCTTTCAAATGCTATCCTTTCAACAGAGTTCATAAGAGACGTAGACCTACAAGGAGTTCAGAGAAAAGTCCTGGAGACAGATCCTGCATCTTTTACTGTCAAGACATTTCTGGGCAAGTGTGTGATTGTTGTTTATAGAAAGATAGAGGTAGAGATATAGGTAAATAACTCCTCAACTTGAGTTGGCCATGGTGGTTTATGCTTGTAATTATTTCCAGCACTTAGGAGGCAGAAGCAAAAAGATTTCCATGAGTTTAAGGCCCTTGAACAAAGTAAATCCTAGGCCCTGTCTATCATATATCATATATCATATATCATATATCATATATCATATATCATATATCATATATCATATATCATATA
>NW_021604608.1:17081794-17093209 GCF_004785775.1 Grammomys surdaster | reverse complement strand
ATATATCATATATCATATATCATATATCATATATCATATATCATATACCATATACCATATACCATATACCATATATCATATATCATATATCATATACCATATACCATATATCATATACCATATACCATATACCATATATCACATGCATCATATATATCATATATATCATGTCATATATCATATATCATATATCATATATATCAATCATGTCATATATCATGTATCATATATATCATATATATCATATATATCATATATATCATATATCATATATGTATGTGTGTGATAAATGTTTGTATATGTATAAGTGTATATGTACACACACACACACACACACACACACACATATATATATATATATATAGAGAGAGAGAGAGAGAGAGAGAGAGAGAGAAAGTATGGTTTCCATTATTAATACACACTTTGTCATTATGCATCTGTTTTCATTTATATATTTTACAGTCCATCGTCCATCACTAGTAATACTCCCAACTAATTATATCTTTCAGCATTACATGATCAAGCAAGCATTTATTCTGGATCCAGTGAGTAGTTTAATTTTTCAACACACAGTGAAAGAAAACTGGCAAATGGCTCAGATTGGTTCCACAAAAAACAAACAAACAAACAAACAAACAACAAAAAAGAACTTCAAAGGTTTACTACCTCAGTAAATCTTTTCTTTCTTAGTCACTTGTCTCCTGTTTTTGCTACACATTTTCAAAGTTCTCCCTTCTATTCTAGTTTTAAAACTTCTTCCCTGTGGATAGGATACTTCCTTTTATTTACAAAGACAATAAATTTTATCCTTGAGAAACCCACTGACCTCTGGTGACTCTGAAAGGAAAATGGCTTGTCAGCAGCTCTTGGCCTTGGCTTCCTCATTCCAATAATAAAACCTTACACTGTTCCTCTTTTTTCCAGCCATTCTAATTCCTCTTCATCCTGGAGGCTCACCTGTTACTTGAGCCCCTCTTCTTCAGTATATTTAGTTCTTTCCTTTCTTTCCCACATCACAATATTTATTTATTTATTTTTATCTACCACTTCACCATCTTCTTTGATGCTACTTTATACACATGCTGTACAAATATTTATTATGAGTCTCCTATATTTCCCTTAATATAATGATCTCCAGTTCTGTTTTCCTGAAAATGTCAGCATATATATATATATATATGTGTGTGTGTGTGTGTGTGTGTGTGTGTGTGTGTGTGTGTGTAATGAAAATGGATTTCCTTGAGCATCAGAAGGATTTTAATTTTTAAAAATATTAATGTTCAAAACTATGGTGATTTTAGTGTTGTACTAAGTGCATTTTTACATTATAACTTGACCATGAGCTTATGGGAGCTAGGGTGTGGAATGTGATGGTTAGAATGAGAAATGTTCCCAATAAGCTGACAGTTGAACACTTGGTCCCCAGTTGGATAGTATATTAATTACTTTTCTGTGACTCTTGTGACCACCTTAACTAAAATGCAATTTATAGAAGGGAGAATTTATTTGTGCTTACAGCTCAGAAGGATTCTTATCCATAAAGACGGGGAAGCACAGTAGCTTCCAACAAGCTTGGTGGAAGGAGCAGAAAGCAGAAATACCATGTTTTTAACCATAAGCATGACAAATGGAGAGCAAGCTGAGAATGGCATGAGAATTAGAAAAACCCAAAGCTTGCCCCAGTGACATACTTCTTCAAGCAAAGCTGTAGTTCTTTGGTGTCACCGAAAAGTGCCAGTAAGTAGGAACCAACTATTCAAATATCTAGGACACTGTCATTTACTCTACTAAGGGCAATTTAAGTGCTTCCTGGATAGAGGAAGTTTGTCACTGCAGGCAGGCTTTCAGACTGTACAGTCTCTATTTTTGAGATCAAGTTCTGTCCTCTGCTTATGATTAAAAATGTGATCTTTTAGCTTCCCGTTCCTGCTGCTCATGTCTGCTGTTTGCTGCCATATCTCCTTGTCATGATGAACTCATACCACTTAAAACATAAGCCCAAATAACCCTCTTCATCTTTAGGGTGACTTGGTCATGGTCTTTAATCAAACCAATGAACAAGTGACTAAAATATTATCATGAATTGAAGTTCTTGTAAACTACATATTGTCTAAAAGTTTGACTTATTGGAGTCATGCTATTCAAGCCTCACCAGTGATTTCTAGACTTAGTTTCTAATGAGATACTCAAATCCTATTATGGAGAGCAAAGTTATTTATCATGATTTGATCTTTAAAAAGTTAGAAAAATTCTGAATTTGTGTTTCTTCATAACAGGTTGTTCTTAGATTCTGGCTTGGATTGCAGTTAACATTGATTGATTAACTAGCACTGATTTCAATAAGCCAGTTGCTGCCTCACTGATTTTCAATCAATTGATATTCATACTTCTACTTATTATGTGTAATGAGACATAAATGGCTAATTTTAACTCTAAATATAAAGAGTTTTTTCTTATATTTGATTTCTTTTTTCTCTTTACTTTCACTCTGATCCAATTAAAATTTCTGTCAATTAAGAAATACTGTAAGTGTGGGAGGTAGTACATTCACTGAAATTGAAATAGCTTTTACTATGTTGTATGGAAATCAATAGTGTTTCTGTGGAATAACTTGATGTTCTGAAGTTATATATTTTAATTGCAATGTTCAAAGAATTCTGCTGCCATGTACCTTGTATCTTTTAAATATGCTCATGTGCCCACCCTCCCACATCACATCCTCCAGGTTTAATGACACCAAGGCTGATGTCATGTGGAGAATCATTGGCATTTACTAAAGGACCACATAATCTACCCCTGTAGTAGACTAAAAACATGAGAGTGTTGTAGGAAAAAATGTCTTAAAAAGAAACAATGAGAACCTATTTTTAAAAAAAAAAACAAAAAAGTACTACACATGTTTTAAAGCTTTATTTGCACTTTTCTCACCGTAGAGAGTTAAGACATTGAACAATATTTCCTACAGAAAAAAAATTATTTTACTTGGAGATGAACTTCCTTTACTGCCTTTAAGAATTTCAATAAAAATAAAAGATAAAGGATAAGATTGCTTTACATATGATAATAAATACAAAGATAAAACAAACCTGTGGTTTGAAAACTATTATGACAGAAAACTTATAGTGGCTGGGTGTGGTGATGCATACCTTTAATCCCGGAACTCAGAAGACAGAGTCAGACAGATCTCTGTGATATGAGACTAGCCTGGTCTACCACAAGAGTCCAAGACAGACAGGACTATTACATAGAGAAACCTTATCTCGAAAAAAAAAAAAAACCAAACCAGCAAAATAACAACAGCAACAACAAAAACAACAAAAGATATGTCATAAAAAAAAAACTTGAGAAACAATTTCTCAGTCTTCAATCTTTCATTATTATCTCTTTCCTTCAAGGCATATATTACAGAGTAGGAAAAGTAAGAAACATATATACCATCTAAGCCTTGTTGATAGAAAAATTTAGTCAATGAAGAGGCCATTTAGCTGTAAACTTTGTAGTCTGACATTCATGCTACAGTTCAGGATGTCAAGATAATGGCAATAATGAAAAGAAAATTAATCAGGTATTCAGCAAGCCTTCTACATAATAATGTCTTTCTAAATGTTTGTCACAGTTAGGGCAAAGATAGGATATATTTAACAAGTTATGCATTTTAGATCCATATCAAAACATGCAGAGTAAGCAGAGTAATCCTTACCGTGATTTCTTGTGTCCTTTCTTGGTCGTGTGTTTAAGTTAGTGATGGCAGGATGGAATGTTTGCATAGTGTCATGATGGTGTTACTCCATCCTACAGCTAGGTGTTGACATTTGTGCCATGTGCTTGTGTGACTGAAAATGCCAGTTATTAAATAACATCCGCTGTCACTGTCTCAAGGTCTAGTGTTCTCATTGGCTTTTGTCTAACAAACTTTTTTCCTCCTGCATCCTTATTACTACATGAAGCTTCAACTGTGACTGGCCAACCATGATAGCATCGGTTTCAACCTGTTTATGATGCTATTCAAAATATCACAAAGTGATTAGTTTTTAAAGGACATAAATTTAATTTTTACATTCTGGAGTCCCCACAGTCCAAGAACAGGTCACCAGAAGATTTGTAGTCTAGTGAGGGCCTTGGTCTCTGCTTCCAATGCCACAGACGGATGCTGCTTGTTTACATGGCAGATGGGACAGATGGGAAGGACTTATAGATGGTTATAACACATGAAGCAAGACGAGGATACAGGAGTCCCCTCTTTGAAAATTTTAAGACTCTAATGCCTTTCACGGGGGCTCTGCTCTTATGACTCAGTTAATTCCTAATGGTCCTGTCCTATCTTTTAAATATTGTCATTTAAGTTCAACATATGAATTTTAGGGAATACATTCAGACCATAGCAGAAATTTTCTAAATTTACTATTTTTATTCTTTTTGTTTGCTTCTTTGTTTTACAAGTGAATGGCAAAAAGATAATCACATAGAATAGAAAATGCCAGACTAAGGAAGGGAAATACTGCCTTTTCTCTCATATGTGAAATCTAAAATACATTTAAGACATGGGAGAGGAAAAGACTGGCTGGAAGAGGGAAGGCAAATAAAATAAAATATTAGAAGAGAAAGAACAAAATGAGAGTAATATTCAGAAACTTTTTATGTTTTACTTTTGTTTCACTTACTTTAAATTTCTTTGTTATGTGCATAAAATATGATTTTGACACATTTAACTTTATATAATATTTATATATATAGTGAAATTATAGTTATACTTAAGCAAACTAATATTTCCACCATTTCCTAATTTTTGTAACATGGTAAAAATGTCTCAAACTGACTTTCATAGCACGTTTCTATTATAAAATCCAGTAGTTTGTAAGATGAGGCTGATAATAATAAAAAAAACTAGCTGTATACTGATGAGGTAGATAGATAGATGATTACTAGATAGATTAGATAGATAGATAGATAGATAGATAGATAGATAGATAGATAGATAGATAGAAAGCTAGCTAGATGATAGATAGATGATAGATGATAGATAGATGATAGATAGATGATAGATAGATAGATAGATAGATAGATAGATAGATAGACAGATACATAGATTAAAAACAGGATAGAAATATTCTTCATAGATGAAAAGTGACAGCCCCAGAAGACATAATTATTAAATTAAAATTTCAGTGTCAGGTACAGAATGCCTCCTTAAGAGTTATTGATCAGGAAGTTCACAATGGCATCTAAAATACCACAAGGTATTTCCAGTGATCTCAAGTGCCTACCATAACAAGATAATTAAACTATGAAGTGATAGATACACTAATGATTCTGAATGTGAAGAAATTAATCTTTTTTTTTTTATTGGATGATTTATTTACATTTCCTATGTTGTCCCCTTACCCCATCCCCCACCACCCCCTCGGAACCCCCAATCCCCTCGCCCCTCCTCCTTCTTCTCTGTGGATGTAACCTCTATCTACACCCCCCCACTCCCACCTCCCCACCCTCAAAATTCCCACCCCCTGGGGCATCCAGCCTTCATGAGGTCAAGGTTCTCTTCTTCCACCTATGCCCAGCAGGGCCCTCCACTTTTACATATTCAGCTGAAGCCCTGGATCCCCCCCCTAAGTGCTCCCAGGCTGGTGGTTTAGACCCTGGGAGCTGTGGTTGGTTGGTATTGTTGCTCTCCTCATGGTGCCACAAACCCTTTCAGCTCCTTCAGTCTTCACTCTAACTCCTCTATTGAGAACCCCATGATCAGTTCAATGGCTAGTTGTGAGCATCTGCCTCTGAATATGTCTGACTCTTGAAGGCCTCTGAGGAGATATCCATATCAGGCTCTTATCAGCATGCACTTCCTGTCTTCCACATCAGCATCTACCTTTGGTGATTGCATATGGGATAGATACTCAGGTGGGGTGGTCTTGAGACGGCCCCTCCTTCAGTTTCTGTCCCTCACTTTGTCTCCATATTTGCTCCCTTGAGTATTTTGTTGCTCCTTCTAAGAAGGACCGAATCACCCTCACTTGGTCTTCCTTTTTTATGAGCTTCATGTGGCCTGTGAGTTGCATCTTGGGGGTTTCAAGGTTCTAGGCTAATATCCAATAATCAGTGAGTGAATACCATGTGTGTTCTTTTGTGATTGGCTTACCTCACTCAGGATGATAATTTCTAGTTCCATCCATTTACCTAGGAACCTCTCGAATTCATTGTTTTTAATAGCTGAGTAATACTCCATTGTGTAAATATACCACATTTTTTGAATCCATTCCTCAGTTGAAGGACATCTGGGTTCTTTCCAGCTCCTGGCTATTATAAATAAGGCTGCTATGAACATAGTTGAGCATATGTCCTTGTTATATGTTCGAGCATCTTCTGGGTATATGCCTAGGAGTGATATAGCTGGATCCTCGGGTAATGCTATGTCCAATTATCTGAGGAACTGACAGACTGATTTCCAAAGTGGTTGCACCATCTTGCAGTCCCACCAACAATGGAGGAGTGTTCCTCTTTCTCCACACCCTCGCCAGCATCTACTATCACCTGAGTTTTTAATCTTAGCCATTCTGACTGGTGTGAGATGGAATCTCAGGGTTGTTTTGATTTGCATTTCCCTGACAACTAAGGATGCTGAACATTTCTTTAGATGCTTCTCGGCCATTCGAGTTTCTTCCATTGAAAATTCTTTGTTAAGCTCTATACCCCATTTTTTAATAGGGTAATTTGGTTGTCTGGAGTCTAATTTCTTGAGTTCTTTGTATATATTGGATATTAGCCCTCTATCAGATGAAGGATTGGTAAAGATCTTTTCCCAATTTGTTGGTTGTCGTTTTGTCCTATTGACAGTGTCCTTTGCCTTACAGAAACTTTGCAATTTTATGAAGTCCCATTTGTCAATTCTCGATCTTAGAGCATATGCCATTGGAGTTCTGTTCAGGAACTTTTCCCCTGTGCCCAAGTATTCGAGGCTTTTCCCCACCTTCTCTTCTATTAGTTTCAGTGTATCTGGTTTTATGTGGAGGTCCTTTATCCACATAGACTTGAGCTTTGTACAAGGGGATAAGAATGGATCAATTTTCATTCTTCTACATGTTGTCTTCCAGTTGAACCAGCACCATTTGTTGAAAATGCTGTCCTTTTTCCACTGGACAGTTTTAGCTCCTTTGTCAAAGATCAAGTGACCATAGGAGTGTGGGTTCATTTCTGGGTCTTCAATTCTATTCCATTGATCTTCCTGCCTGTCTCTGTACCAATACCAGGTAGTTTTTATCACTATTGCTCTGTAGTACAGCTTGAGGTCAGGGATGGTAATTCCTCCAGAAGTTCTTTTATTGTTGAGAATAGTTTTCGCTATCCTGGGTTTTTTGTTATTCCATATGAATTTGAGAATTTCCTTTTCTAACTCTGTGAAGAATTGAGTTGGGATTTTAATGGGGATTGCATTGAATCTGTAGATTGCTTTTGGCAAGATGGCCATTTTTATTATATTAATCCTGCCAATCCATGAGCATGGGAGATCTTTCCATCTTCTGAGATCTTCTTCAATTTCTTTCTTCAGAGACTTGAAGTTCTTGTCATACAGGTCTTTCACTTGCTTGGTTAGATTCACACCAAGGTATTTTATATTATTTGCAACTATTGTGAAGGGTGTCATTTCCCTAATTTCTTTTTCAGTCTGTTTATCTTTCATGTAGAGGAAGGCTACTGATTTGTTTGAGTTGATTTTATAACCAGCCACTTTGCTGAAGTTGTTTATCAGGTTTAGGAGTTCTCTGGTTGAAGTTTGGGGGTCACTTAAGTATACTATCATATCATCTGCAAATAACAATATTTTGACTTCTTCCTTTCCTATTTGTATCCCTTTGACTTCTTTTTGCTGTCTAATTGCTCTGGCTAAGACTTCCAGTACTATATTGAATAGGTAGGGGGAGAGTGGGCAACCTTGTCTAGTCCCTGATCTTAGTGGGATTGCTTCAAGTTTCTCTCCATTTAGCTTGATGTTGGCTACTGGTTTGCTGTAAATTGCTTTTACTATGTTTAGGTAGGGGCCTTGAATTCCTGATCTTTCCAATACTTTTATCATGAAGGGATGTTGAATTTTGTCAAATGCTTTCTCAGCATCTAGTGAGATGATCATGTGGTTTTTTTCTTTAAGTTTGTTTATATAGTGGATTACATTGATGGATTTCCGAATATTGAACCATCCCTGCATTCCTGGGATAAAACCTACTTGATCATGATGGATGATTGTTTTGATGTGGTCTTGGATTCGGTTTGCTAGAATTTTATTGAGTATTTTTGCATCGATGTTCATAAGGGAGATTGGTCTGAAGTTCTCTTTCTTTGTCGGGTCCTTGTGGGGTTTGGGTATGAGTGTAATTGTAGCTTCATAGAACGAATTGGGTAGTGTTCCTTCTGTCTCTATTTTGTGGAATAGTTTGAAGAGAATTGGTATTAGGTCTTCCTTGAAGGTCTGATAGAATTCAGCACTAAAACCATCTGGTCCTGGGCTTTTTTTAGTGGGGAGGCTTTTGATGAATGCTGCTATTTCCTGAGGGGTTATGGGACTATTTAGATGGTTTATCTGCTCCTGGTTTAACTTCGGTACCTGGTATCTGTCTAGGAAATTGTCCATTTCATCCAGGTTTTCCAGTTTTGTTGAGTATAGGCCTTTGTAGTAGGATCTGATGATTTTTTGAATTTCTTCAGTTTCTGTTGTTATGTCTCCCTTTTCAGTTCTGATTTTATTAATTTGGATACTGTCTCTGTGCCCTCTGGTTAATCTGGCTAAGGGTTTATCTATCTTGTTGATTTTCTCAAAGAACCAACTCCTGGTTTTATTGATATTTTGTATTGTTCTTTCTGTTTCTATTTGGTTGATTTCAGCCCTGAGTTTGATTATTTCCTGCCTTCTACTCCTCCTGGGTGTATTTGCTTCTTTTTGTTCTAGAGCTTTTAGTTGTGCAGTCAACTTGTTAGTGTGTGCTCTTTCCAGTTTCTTTTTGTAGGCACTTAGAGCTATGAGCTTTCCTCTTAGCACTGCCTTCATGGAGTCCCACAAGTTTTGGTATGATGTGTCCTCATTTTCATTGAATTCTAAAAAGTCTTTTATTTCTTTCTTTATTTCTTCCTTGACCAAGTCATCATTGAGTAGAGAGTAGTTCAGTTTCCATGTGTACGTGGGTTTTCCATTGTTTTTGTCATTATTAAAGACCAGTCTTATTCCGTGGTGATCTGATAAGATGCAAGGGATTATTTCAATCTTTTTGTATCTGTAGAGGCTTGTTTTGTGACCAATTATATGGTCTATTTTGGAGAAGGTACCATGAGGTGCTGAGAAAAAGGTATATTCTTTTGTTTTAGGATGAAATGTTCTATAGATGTCTGTTAAGTCCATTTGGTTCATAACTTCTGTTAATTTCAAAGTGTCTCTGTTTAGTTTCTGTTTCCATGATCTGTCCATTGCTGACAGTGGGGTGTTGAAATTCCCCACTATTATTGTGTGAGGTGTAATGTGTGTTTTGAGCTTTAGTAAAGTTTCTTTTATGTATGTAGGTGCCCTTGCATTTGGAGCATAGATGTTCAGAATTGAGAGTTCCCCTTGGTAGATTTTTCCTTTGATGAGTATGAAGTGTCCTTCCTTATCTTTTTTGATTAATTTTGGATGAAAGTCGATTTTATTTGATATTAGAATGGCTACTCCAGCTTGTTTCTTGGGACCATTGGCTTGAAAAATTGTTTTCCACCCTTTTATTCTGAGGTAGTGTCTGTCTTTGTCACTGAGGTGCGTTTCTTGTATGCAGCAAAATTCTGGGTCTTGTTTGTGTATCCAGTCTGATAGTCTGCGTCTTTTTATTGGGGAATTGAGACCATTGATGTTAAGAGATATTAAGGAAAAATGATTGTGGCTTCCTGTTATTTTTGTTATTAGAGGTAAAGTTATGTTTGTATCTTTTTTGGGGGTTGTTGGAAGATTACTTACTTGCTTTTCCTAGGTTGTAGTTTCCCTCCTTGTGTTGGCATTTTCCATCAATTATCCTTTGAAGTGCTGGGTTTGTGGGAAGATATTGTGCAAATTTGGTTTTGTCATGGAATATCTTGGTTTCACCATCTATAGTGATTGAGAGTTTTGCTGGGTATAGTAATCTGTGCTGGCAATTGTGTTCTCTTAGTGTCTGTATGATGTCAGTCCAGGCTCTTCTGGCTTTTATAGTCTCTGGTGAGAAGTCTGGTGTAATTCTTATAGGTCTGCCTTTATAAGTTACTTGACCTTTTTCCCTTACTGCTTTTAGTATTTTTTCTTTGTTTTGTGCATCTGATGTTTTGATTATTATGTGACGGGAGGTATTTCTTTTCTGGTCTAGTCTATTTGGTGTTCTGTAGGCTTCTTGTATGTTTATGGGCATCTTGTTCTTTAGGTTAGGGAAGTTTTCCTCAATAATTTTGTTGAAGATATTTACTGGCCGTTTAAGTTGGGAATCTTCATTCTCATCTATACCTATTATCCTTAGGTTTGGTCTTCTCATTGTGTCCTGGATTTCCTGGATGTTTTGAGTTAGGAGTTTTTTGCATTTTGCATTTTCTTTGACAACTGTGTCAATATTTTCCACCGTATCTTCTGCATTTGAGATTCTCTCTTCTATCTCTTGTATTCGGTTGGTGATGCTTGCGTCTGTGACTCCTGATCTCTTTCTTAGGTTTTCTATCTCCATGGTTGTCTCCCTTTGAACTTTCTTTATTGTTTCTATTTCTAGTTTCAGATCCTGAATGTTTTTGTTTAATTCCTTCTTTGTGTTTTCTTCCATTTCTTTAAGGGATTTCTGTGATTCCTCTTTAAGGGCTTCTATCTGTTTACTTGTACTCTCCTGTATTTCTTTAAGGGAGTTACTTAATTCCTTCTTATAATCCTCTATCATCATCATGAGAAGTGATTTTAATTCTGAATCCTGCTTTTCAGGTGTGATGGTGTGTTCAGGGCTTGCTATATTGGGAGAATTGGGCACTGATGATGCCAAGAAACTTTGGTTTCCGTTGCTTATGTTCTTGCGCTTGCCTTTCGCCATCTGGTTAACTCTAGTGGTACCTGCCCTCACTGTGTAAAACTGGAGTCTGTATTTCCAGTTATCTTGCTTATTGCAGAGCTCCTCAGAGTCCAGAGGTCTCTGTGGTCTTATGCTCCTAATCTCCTGGGTGGAATAACTCCTGGGACTCAGGCCACCTCTTGGATCTGGAAATCCTTCTGCTCTGAGTGCAGTGGGTCCTCGATGACTCAGGATTCAGTTTCACCTGCTCTGAGTGCAGTGGCTCCAGCTGCTCTGAGTGCAGTGGCTCCTGGATGACTCAGGATTCAGTTTCTCAACAGGACAGGAGCAGACCGACTCTGTGTCAGCTGCTCTGAGTGCAGTGGCTCCTGGATGACTCAGGATTCAGTTT
>NW_021604608.1:17065595-17081784 GCF_004785775.1 Grammomys surdaster | reverse complement strand
GCGGGGTTTGGGTAGCTGCTGTGCCCTGGATGTCCCTGGCTCCCCGAGAAGAAATTAATCTTGAACTCACTGTGATTCTTTCATCCTGCTTACATAGTGCCTGAGATGTGCCCTGCAATCCTCTAGGGGAGAAAAAAAGACAAAAAACAAAAAACAAAAAACAAAAAAAATCAATAACCTTATCCAGCTCTAGATGTAGCATGATTCAATACTGACTTGCTGGCAAGATATGCCTATTGGTACCATAGTAACATGAAGGTTATGAGGATAACCAACTACTTTCTGAGTACCAGCTCTACAGTGCAAACTCAATCCAAAGCCAACAATTTGGAAGATCTCTTAAGCCCAAAGGGTGACCTTTCATTATTATTTTCCTAAATTATCATACTATATATTTTCACCTAAATATTTTGTTGCACTTACTGATTTGTGCTGCTTTAAAATTTGGTCAGAGAAGTTTCTTTTGGCCATGGTAGTGATTGATGATAACACTCTCAAAATGTCCTGGTATATAATGCCAAGTGCATAGATCTGAATGAGTCATCTATATCAACTTTCTACCAAATAATCTCAAGAAGCTTCATAGAAGAGGTTGCAGAAAGAATATAGAGCAGATAGATGGGGAGGAAATTTGTGAAAATATGAATTCTGGACATGACATGGTGGTTACACCTATTACCTTACAGCACCAGTGGTTACCTACACAACACCTGAATGATAATAAGCCTGTCAAAATTTCAGATTTATTGGGAAATGGCCCCTGATGCCTCATACCTATCAAAGGAGATACTGACAACTGGTGGATGCTGAGGGAGGGTTATTTTTTGCTACTGATAGGCTGTCATGACCCAGTGAATGACACATACGTTTACATGCTTTGGAAACACTGAATTCAGAAGTTACTAATAACAAAAACGATGACAATGAATTTAGAGATATATGGTGTGTGGGCATGAGAGAACATGCGGAGTAATGGTAGGTGGATATGATCAGTACTCATTGGGTAGATGTATGGAATTTTCAAAATATAAAAGTGCTATTTTTAAAATAATGTAAGGAACAGTTTTCTGTATCTCTAGCCTTGGCAGAATATGAGTGGGAATGATTTAGATATGTCAGCATCAAACACTATTTAATTAGATCAAAGATGTGAAAAAATGATCATTCCAACTTTGGCTTGTGAATTTTGAATGTTAGCATTCACACTTTCCTTGATTTGCTAGAATAAATGGCAAAGAATCGCCCTCGTACAGGAAGAATTAAACACAAAAGCTTCTAGTTTCTCAATATATTTTGGCTTTGCTGGATGACAGCACTTCAGTAAGCAATGTGGAAGATCCCAGGGTGAATTTAGGGGGTTACAGACAAGTGTTGCATAAATGCAGAAAAAATTGGGCAGGCTTCAATGTGTGAATCAATCTACATTAATGCTGGGACTTCAGGAAGCAGCTCTTTCTTTTCCTTCAAGGTAGAGGTGATGGTGAAGACTTAAAGGTGAAGCAGATTAAATGAGATCTGAGTTCACAATAGGTGTGGTAGCTATCTTGGCCTTTTGCTTTGCTTCAATCCACTTTCTTGATTTCTTTTAATTCTCTACATACTATGCCCATTTCTTCCAATCTAACTGCTTTTTGTCTTTTATAAAACAGAAGGGAACCATAAGGGGTGTTTTTGCCTGTCTTTTCAATTATGCATTTTTTATAACAATTACTTGACAGCCCTTGTTAAATTAATAAATTGTCTTTTAGGTGTTAAAAATAGTTTAAATCCATTGATTTAATATAGAAGATACCTACTAACATGAAGATAGCCAAGAATAGAAAATTAAATTAACAGTTGAAATGTGTATTGCTTCTTAAGTTACTTATTTCAATTCAAAGAACATTTATATTAAAAATTCTAGAATAGTGAAATCAATATGTCTTTAACTTGGAACTGATATTATTATATAGAAGGAATGTAGTGAGACAGCAAGGACCACTGTGTTACCATCATTTACGAGTGTGTTTGTGAATGCAGCCTGTAGTTATACAGCTGAAATAACAGTCCTGCTCAGCATCAGGCCCATTTGATGATAATCGTACTGCTGACTACAGATATCTTTAATGTTTAAATTTACATTTTCATTTTCTATTTTCCCCGGGTAGTCAATGCCAACTACCTCAGCAGACTATTGTATAAATAGGTAATGGCAGACGCATTTCAAACACTAAGGAATCTTATTAATATGAAATGAATGAAATTCATTACATTAAGAAAGTCTGAGTGCATCTAAATGGCTTCGTGATACTTAAGCATACCAGTGTATGCTAAGCTATGTCATAGTCTATGTGAACTCCTTTTTATTCATTTATAAAGTGTCTATAAAATGCAAATTAGTTATATATACTTTAGGTCACCCGAGCATTTTGGAGGTCAACTTGATTATTACTTGACTGTAGCTATATCAATAATTTTGTGCCATGGTATCTACTTACGTCAATCTGTTCAATAAAGATAACAAAAGTAGCCAGATATACAAAAGAGAATCAACATTAACATTTTCTTTCATTTTTTAGTTTATTGTTAATCCACACAGGATATTAACCTAGAAAACCTGAGTTTTAATAAGCTGAAAAGGCTTGTATTGACCATTGTATCTAAGACTTTTACTTGTCGATGAAGTATGTGAATTTTCAATCATATATGTTACATTTTGTGAAGGAAAATGGTGAAGCAATTACCCTTATGCATTAAGAAAAACTGACTTAAATTAATAGTCTGTTAGCTGATTGCAAGTAAGTAAAGTCAAACAGATCAGAAAGGCCAATGTGAAGTAGGGAGCCATAGTCACTTTCCTAGACAGTGTCATACTGAGAATCTGGCCTTGAGATCCTATGTGTGAGCAACATAAAACAAACAGAATGTCTGGACCAGAAGTGAGAAGGGACAGATCTCTGCAGAACCATGAACAGATGTGTTTAGTAGGGCATTTGATGACAGCTGAGGAATGAAATCAAACTATGGAGCACAAACTAATTGAAAGAATCTATACAAGAGAATGTATTTATATTTTATCACTTAGTACTCTGTTGATGACAGTATGTGATCATGGAGATGTACTTAGTAAGGTTGTTAAAGAAGTGTAAAAATTAATTTCTCAACATAGCATATCTGGCTGATATAGAGATTAGAAATAGTGGAAGCCATATTGCAATAGCATACATGTCATATAACCCACTGCACGCTCAACCACTGTGGTGGCTGCAAGTGGATGAATGGAGGATCTTAGGTAGCTAAATCCTAAGAGACAGATGATTAGATGGGGAAATGATAGAGGAAGGCCATAAGGCAACTGTGAGAGGTTATAATGCTGTGTTGGAAGGATCAGGAGGCTAGGACCCAAGACAGATTCTTAAATTTCTGATTCAAGCAGCAGTAGCTTCCAGTAGAAAACAGATTGATTTTCCCTCTCAGTGTAGCCATCAATTCCTGTTGATTTTCCTTATGAAGTAGAACATCTGAGATCTTTTCTTTCTTCACACTGGCATGTCATGTGGTTTGTCATTATGTAGGTACTATTTAGGCTAAAGAGAGTTGTAGAAGAAACTAGATTTATGCTCTACAGACATGGCTCTGTGGTTATATACACTTATTGCTCTTGCAGAAGACCTGAGTTCAATGTACAGTACTCCTATGGTAGTCCACAACAACCTGTAATTCGAGTTCCATAGTCTCCTACATACACATACATAAACTCAGACAAACACACATACACATTAAATAATAAATTATTATATTTATAACTAAAAGGAATGTTTTAATAAGACAGGATATTTTTTGCTTCTATAGTAGGCTCTAGAGTTTTAGCAATATGCTTATTTATATAAAATGAGGAAGTTTTTGAAATGATGAAAGGAATTGTATTTGACCCACTGTGACACAAGCTTTATTTCTTAATTCTATAGTACAGAAAACATAAACTTGACACGTATCTAGCAAAAAGAAACTGAATAGCATATAGCAATGAACAATGTTTTCAAGAGACATAGAGAAGTGAAGAATCTGGCTGAAATGGTAAATGAAATACCTGTAATAGGAACCAACACTTCTGATAAACAGAAAGTGTGGGGATGATAAAGAAATCAAGATTATATATATAATAATATATATAGCATATAGTATATAGTATATTATATATAGAGAGGAAGGATATGTGTAATATATATATACATATATACACATATATGTATATATACATATATATATATGTATATATATATATATATAAAATACATTATATAGTATGTATACTGGACAACACAAACAAGGGAGAGGAAAAAGAAGAACTCAGTGCCATATCAAGATTTGGAGGAATATTTATATCTGTTTGTCTTTTTGGTACAGAGAAACCTAGATTTATTTGCAAGCTACAGTAAATAATACAGAGAAAACAGAAACAATAGATGTATACACTAAAAATACAAGAAATTTAGAAAGAGAAATCAATATAAAATTATAGGGACTCTTTAGAATTTCACCTTTTATGTGATAAAATTTACCCAGTGATCACTCTGAGCGGCAAAGTCTCTTCTGTTTTTGTCATGTTCATATTTTTGGAGTTCAGTCTAGATTACACCTTAGGTTGCCTTTATCATGGATTACTAATGATTTTACTTTTGAAAGAATATCTCACTCTATAGCCCAGGATGACCTGAGACTCTTGTGTAGTCCAATTGATACAGGAACTTAGGACCCTTCTCCTTCAACTTCATGTGCTATAGTGTCCTGCCTAAGTTTTAGCATTCTCCAAGAAATAAACGACATCTCAATGAATAGATGCAAGCAACAAAAAACAGTTGGCCTTAGAAAGAATGATAAAAGTACAGTGATATTAAACTTAGAACAAAATTGGTAAAGCTGTCCATATGAGTCACTTGAGAATGTAAAAATATTCTGTGGGTTTTCTTGTGTCTTTGCCTCCCTCCTACAATCCTTATTCCTCCTCTTTCATAGGACTCTGACATCTCTAGGTATTGGAGATTGTTCCAATCAGTTGCTGGATGATACATTTTTGATGATGATTATGCTAGGCTCCTGTCTACAAATATTACAGAGTGTCATTAGGAACCATTTCATTGGAAAACCCACACAATCAGCTACATTGGACTCATAGGAGCTCACAGAAACTGAAACAACCATCAGGGAGCCTATATGGATCAAACCAAGACCCTCTGCATGTATGTTATGGCTGTCAGCTTAGTCTTCTTGTGGAACTCCTAACACTAGGATCAAGAGGCTGTCTCTGACACTTTTGACTTCTTTTAGGTCCATTTTCCTCTTACTAGATTACCAGATCCAGCCTTAATATAAGTGAATGTGCCTAGTCTTACTGAATCTTGATATGCTATATTTCATATTCCTGAGATGCCCGGCTGAGGGGCCTGCCCTCTTTTCAAAAGATACTTGGTAGGAGTGGATGTTGAGGAGGAGGGATAGGGAGAAGAAGAGGGAGGGCAAACTGTAGTCCAGCTGTATTCTATGAGACAAAAAGAAATAAAATACAATTATAGAAAAAATAATATAAAACTAGTGGCATTTCTAATTTACTTCTATCATGGCCTTTTCATTTTGTTGTTGTTTTGATTTGTGTTTGTTCTTGTGATGGGTAAATGAAAGTTTAATTGACAGTGAAAGTGTAAAATACAAAGCAAAGTTCTACAACTTCAAAATACTTGTGGTAGTTTGAACGAGATTGGCCCCCATATGCTTGTATATTTAAGTCTTTGTTCTCCAGTTGCTGGAACTGTTTGAAAGGATTAGTAGGTATGGCCTTATTGGAGGAGGTGGGTCCTTGGCACTGTCTTTGAGCTTTCAATAGTCTATGCCATCCCTAATGAACTCTCAGCCCTATGCTTGTGTATAAGGATATAAACTCTTAGCTACTGATCCAGTGCCATGCTGATTATCAACTTCAACTCTCAGAAACTGTAAATGCCCAACAAACATTATATTTGATAATTCACCTTGGTCATGGTGCCTTATCAAAGCGATAAAATCACAACAAATACAGATATTACATAGACGTTCCATTGCTGCTTTGTTTTAAGTTGTCATGTCCTTGCTAAAATGATCAGTACATTCAGGTTTGTTTTTATTGATTTGAGACAAGATTTCGGTTTGTAGTTTATAAAAATCACTCTCTTTCTCTCTTTCTTCTTTTCTTCTTTCTACCCCCACCATGATGTGTGTGTATGTCTGGGTAGGTGTGTGTGTGAGTATCATGCACACATCTATAGAAGCAAGAGGAGAAGCCTGAATGTAATTCATCACCTCCCAGTTTATTGGAGATTATTGGGTTCCCTTGCTGCTGTTTGCCTGGATATCTCTCCCAGGCGTTTCCAGGGCTTTTCCTGTCTTGACTTCATCTGACTGTAGGAGATCAGGCATTACCGAATCACTCTCCTGTATCTGGATTTACATTGGATCTTAAAACCAATGTCTTTGTGCTTGTGTGGCAAGTATTTTGCCCATTAATCTTTTCCCACAGCCCATAACTTATTGCATATATATTCAGGATGTCTTGGAAGTTCTAACCCTCGTGCCTAAGCCTTTTGAGTGCAAGGATTATAGTAGTACACTACTAATGCAGCTAAGTCATCAGTTTTCTCCCCTACCTTTCCCCACCTGCACAATGTCCTCTGAAGCTTGGCAGCTGCAAGATCCTGCTTAGCAACTGCAGATAGACTCAAAGCAGAGTACCATGTCTTCTTAAGAATAGCAGGGAGACCATAACTCAAGCAGTGTACCATATCTTCTGAAGAACTGCAGGTAGATCATAATTCAAGGCAGTGTACCATATAGACCATGACATGTTTCAAGGCACAGGCCAAGAAGATTTTGTACTTTTCCACCACCTGGACCCTCTTACCCCCTCCCCTTGTAAAACATGCTATAAAAAAGCATTTCATGTTCAAAAAAAAAAAGAAATTAAAAAAAATAAATAAATAAAAACAAAATAGAAGAAAAAAAAAAGAGAGAACTCAAAGTAATATCTGACAACATTACCCACTTTTTATCTCTATAAACCTATGCTTTTTGTTCCTTTATCTATTTACAAATAAATTCAACATATTTCTAAATGATTACTGAGTAAATTTATGTTATTTATTTAAAGACACATGGTATACATTGTGGATGTTTAGATCATTATTAACAGTGCAGCTTAAGAAGAGCAAAAAAAATACTAAATTTTATTATTCAGAATTTCTAGCTAGAGTATGAAAGCTCTGAGCTATATGCGGTGACTCACATTTTAATTCGTTCTCTTAGGAGATCAAGAGAAGACCATGAACTTGAAACTGACCTAGACTAAAATGTAAGACTACTTTTAAAAGATAAATAACAAAACTAAAGAACATATCACTGGTTGAGAAAACAGTGACAAAAATGTCATTTTACTTGCTATGAGAATATTCTAGAACAAAGCATTTCTAAACTCTAGACAATAGCACATAACATTGCCATCTATGTCATACTCAGGAACCATGTAATAGAGTCTCAAAATGTCACAAAATACATCACAATGTTTTAAATAGGAATGTGATTTTAATTTACACTGACTACCTTCATAGGCCTTCAGAGGTGTATATGGGAAAGATGGGGAGCAAAAGATAGGAAACTAGGAAACCAAAGCTATATCAAAGACAATAGTCATTGTTATTGAACATACTGTATATCAAAAACAGAAAAAGCTTAAACACAGGTATGGGTTACTTTGTTCCTGCACAAATTGAGGAAAAATATTTTAGTAGACCTGGCCCTTGGCCAGATCCTGGGGGAAAAAGTATTAAGCCTGGCTTTTTGTCCATGAGTATTTGGTGAGTTTGAGGATTTATAGTAGTTATTTGCTTTGGCTCATGTTGGAAAAGAGTCAAGGGTATTATATCTAATCACAAATGTACCTAACCCTTGGTTCATGCTATAGACTCTTTCTTGGACTTTGGTACTGTATCGCCATATTTTTGAAGAGATTGGACACATCTTGCTATCACAAAACTGGGAGAACATCCTTCTTAGCTCACGCATGCTTATATCTAGACAAAATTAGTGTATGTTTTCTCTATGCTAATATAATATGTCATAAAATTGCATCAGTCATTCACATAAAGTTTTTCTAGATTCCATGTGTCCTTCTGCAAATTGTGGACACCCCTGTTTGGAAGAACCCTGACTTGATGAGGGTCAAGAGTTTCACAGACATGTCTCTAAAGAAGCCAAATGGAAAAAAGGAGCCATGGAGAACCCATGTGAATTAACAAGAAACACAGTAAAGAACCCAAGATCAGGTATGGTAAGTATTTTTAAAAAGCAAAGCAAAACAAAACAAACAAACAAACAAACATGGAAGAACCATGAAGTGAACTAAAGTAAAAGCAATTTTAAGTTTCTGACTACACATAGAAACATACCATAGGAACTACACCAAAGGACAAGATAGAGCATGCCATTCACCTCACAAACTTTCCAAAGTCTGCTCTATAGTTATTTTCAACACAAGTAATCATTGAGATAATATCCTTATTATCAAGGCTAATTTAGAATACCTTGAATTGCATATATATGGATTTGTGTAGTTTTATCTTTTATGGCTATCTTATTCAGTAGTGTGTGTGCTTATGATGTTATATGTAGTTTGGTATGAGTGGACAATTTGTTCTGTTTTAGTAGTGAGTTTGTATGGTTAGACTGAGCTTCCCAAATGATAACTGTGCCCTAGTGTAGTATCTGGGAATGTCAGTTACCTTATATTCAAAAGGAAGTTAAGTTGTGGATTTAGTTAAGGATTCTGGAGTGAGAAGTCATTTTTAATTATCATTGCAGATCCAGCGAAAGTGAAATGATCTCATAAGAGAAATTGGGATATAAAAAAAAGCATAAAGCAATATAATGGTAGAATGAAAGAGAAAAGATTACTGTAAAAGCCAAGGAGGCTAGAAGAAACAAGACAATGAATATTTCCCCAGCATCTCTAGACAGAACCAGGCCCGATAACGACTGTATTTTCCTTCCCTAAACTTAATCCAGAATTCTCTCTTGCCTAACTATAAAAAAAATATTTACTGTTGACTTAATTCACTGAGGTCATAGTACCTTGTTAAGGAGTCTTCTAGTACTAATACATACTTGTGGTTCTGTTGATGGATGTTAAAGCCATTTCCAGATTGGAGCAATTACAAGCAACATTCTTCACAGTACTTGCTATATGAAAAGTATTTATTTTGAGAAGATGTTAGGGTAAAGTCTATGGAATGTAATTTTAGAAAGAACATTTTCCAAATCAAATTAACATTTTATTCTAACATTGGTTGTTTCCTGCTTTACAAGTATTTGTTTCTTTTTTATATATAATTTTCCAAATTCTGATGGAGAGAAGCTGGTACATCTTAGTGACCTTCATTTGTATTTCACAGATGGCTAATATTATTTTATGTCCTTCTTATATACAAACTGACATTTCATTATGACTTTGAGATTTTTATTAAACTGACAGATTCCTTTTAAAACAGTAGGTATGTATTGAACATCTTATACACACTTTGGGGGATTCAGGTAACCTTAAAACCTCTATATGTCCTAAGACTACTGGCCAATATCCACTTATCAGTGAGTACATACAGTGTGTGTTCTTTTGTGACTAAGTTACCTCACTCAGGATGATATTTTGAAGTTCCATCCATTTGCCTATGAATTTCATGAAGTCATTGTTTTTAATAGCTGGGTAGCATTCCATTGTGTAAATGTACCACATTTTCTGTATCCATTCCTCTGTTGAAGGACACCTGAGTTGTTTCCATCTTTTGGTTATTATAAATAGGGCTGCTATGAACATAGTAGAGCATATGTCCTTGTTATATGTTGGATCATCTTGTGGTTATATGCCCAGGAGTAATATAGCTGGGTCCTCAGGTAGTACTATGTCCAATTTTCTGAGGAACCACCAGACTGATTTCCAGAATGGCTGTACCAGTTTGCTATCCCACCAACAATGGAGGAGTGTTCCTCTTTTTCCACATCCTCACCAGCATCTGCTTTCACCTGAGTTTTTGATCTTAGCCATTCTGACTGGTATGAGGTGAAATTTCAGGGTCATTTTGATTTGCATTTCCCTGATGACTAAAGACGTTGAACATTTCTTTAGGTGCTTCTCTGCCATTTGAGTTTCCTCAGTTGAAAATTCTCTGTTAAGCTCTGTTCCCAATATTTAATAGATTTATTTGGTTCTCTGGAGTCTAACTTTCTGAGTTCTTTGTATATATTGGATATTAGCCCTCTATTAGACATAAGATTGGTAAAGATCTTTTCCCAATCTGTCAGTTGCTGGTTTTTTTAGCCTATTGACAGTGTCCTTTGCCTTACAGAAGTTTTGCAAAACTTTGGAATACTCAAGATGCAATTCACAGGTCATATGAAGCTCAAGAAGGAAGACCAAATTGTGGATGCTTCAGTGCTTCTTAGAAAGGAAAGCAAATATTCCTCACAGGAGGAAATATGGAACCAATGTGTGGAGCATAGACTGAAGGAAAGGTCATCCAGAGACTGTACCACCTAGGGATCCATCCCATATGCAGTCACCAAACCAGGACTCTATTGTGAATGCCAGGAAGTGCTTGCTATCAGCAGCCTGGTATGGCTGTCTCCTGAGAGGCTCTAAAAGAGCCTGACAAATGCAGAGATGGATGCTTGCAGCCAACCATTGGACTGAGCATGGAGTCCCCGATGGGGGAATTGGAGAAGGGACTGAAGGAGCTGAGGGGGTTTGGAGCCTCATGGCGGGAGCAACAGTGTCAACTGGCCAGTCTCCTAACCCCCTGTCAGGAGCTCTCAAGGACTGAACCACCAACTCAAGAGTTGACATGGAGGGACCCATGACTGTGGCCACATACGTGTCAGAGGATGGCCTTGTTGGATGTCAGTGAGAGGAACAGCCCTTGGGCTTGAGAGTGTTCCATGCCCCAGAGTAAAGGAATTCCAGGGCAGGAAAATGAAAGTGGGTGGTTGGGTGGGGGAACACCCTCACAGAGGTAGAGGGAGAAGTGATGGATAAGGCGGTTTCCAAAGGGGAGACCCGGAAAGGGGAAAACAATTGAAAAGAAAATATCCAATTCAAAAAAATAAAAAAAATACGATTGGCCAAGGTTTGATTCTGACAACAGCCATTTTCTCCAGTCTTGCTCCTATCCATGTCTCGACTCTCATTGGCTACTCTAGACTATGAAAGTCTCTGCCCACATTGTTGTTGGCCATATCTTATTTCCATGCATTTAGGATGCCTTCCTACTCTCATTGTCCAGTTTCTACTTTATACTTAACTCACAGATTTCCTTCTTTACAAAGTTTCCTTAAACAACCATTCTAATCTTTGTGCCCCACCTTCCTTGTCTTATCTAAGTCACCATGTTGAGTCTCTCTGTGTTCCTTTCTTCCCCAATCATCTTCCAGTCTACCTGGTAATATAAAAAGGTGGTGGTGGTGGTGGTGGTGGTGGGGAACATGTTTAAAACTTACGTTTTTATTTAGTAAGTATACAAATAATATACAAATTTAGTACAAGTATATATACAAGTATACAAGTAAATATACAAATTGAGTAAAAATACAAATCAGTTGACTTAAACGATTGTATCTCAATTTGATACTATGCAAAATGAATTTCTAGAAATCAGTGTAGTTAGTGTAGCCTAAAAACAAGAATGCAATGTTCTAGATAATCTAGTGTAGTAGTAGAAGAGATTTGACTTTGCTTTTAATTTGATATTAAAGAAGATATTTTTCCCTATTTTGTGTTAAAGTCTCTTCATATTTCTACTATAGATTGCATTCTAAAAGGCTATATTTCATAAAACACACAATTGTCCCTTGGTGACATAAACTCCTTAAATCAGTTTACATGATATTTTTTTAAATGGTACAAAGTAGTTGTTCAATAAATCCCTGTTAACTGGGATTGCTTTTCTTGCAACTGCCAAAGTCAGATCACTGGCCAAAATCTAGCCTAACAAATTTCATTGTCTGAAATTAGCAGTGGGTTAGCTCTATTTTCTTCACTACAAAAAAAAAAACAAAACCAAAAAATCAATAGACTAGCTAACGGCGAAAGCATGCCAGGCACTAACCTTCTAAAAAGCATGGCAGCAAGTCCACCACCAGCTGCTAAACTTCCGTTTGCTCCAGGGGAAGAAAAGGTCATTTCTCCATTGTGATGAATGTCATGTTTTCCTTCATGAGGGAACACAGGCTGCTCAACATTGTGCAATGTAAGCAAACTCATTTCCTCTTTGAAAAGCAAGAGTCCAGCTGGGTTCAAGCACAGGGCCTCCTTAGAGAAGGCTGCCCTGCCACCCCTCTCTGCATATTCTTACTTGCTGAATCACATTTATTGTGGGAACTAAGGCGAATCTTCTGCTGAGCACTGTGACTACAGGAAATTGAAAGGAGCCTACAGCCTTTGAAATGTACACTATCACACAAATGATTGCTGTTAATTTCTCCTCTAGTCACAAAAGCGTAATCTATTTATTTTTAATACATTTATATTGAGAGTTAGCAATACAGAACTGTTTGAAACAAGAAAGCTCTAGACCTAACATTTATGTTTTCAGGTATGACCTCTTTCATTTTCTCCCTCCTTGAATATCATAACATAGCTGGTCTACTTTCACCATGGGTGCCCCACAAGGAAATCAATTTCCACCTATGGCCCTTCTGGAGTGTGCTGACCCATCACCTCCTTAGGCCTCTCCTTTCTTTTTTTCTTCACCTTGCTATAACAGAGTCCTTTAACTCCTTGAATAGCTAGCTCTTTATCCTAGAACCTCAGAAGTACTGAGATGGCTATATCTGGAATAAATGCCTTTAAAAATACTCATTTATTAAATCTATTTTTGCTGTTTCTAAATGACCGTGACTAGGTTAAAGAAAAAGTAGGCCATCCAACAGCATCCCACTGACCTAAGCCAATTTCCAAATATTTCTTGTTACAGAATATGTCTTTGAAAATTGAAAAAAAAGGGTGAAATAAAATATCCATTTTTCTTGATAGGTATGGCTACCAGGAGGTAGCCTAAGCCCTAATAGATGACGTCACACCCAGGAGCACGGAGAGAGCGCTAGTTGAACTCTGTGGGTCCTGATAAAGAAGAAAAGCAGGACATGAAGGCAAGGAGAGCTAGGATGGTGGGTGGTAGGAGGAGAATGAAAAGAAGGATTTAGGTTAGTTATGATCAAGATTGCAAAAGTGTATAAGATTATTACAGAATAAATAAAATATTTTTAAAATTAAAAGGGAATCAGAGAAAGCATAACATATGAAAATGAAAAATAATTAAAATTAGAATTAAATAAAAATTTTACCCACTGTTAGCAGAGCATGAATGTTTGGTGAGGAAGAAATAGATGCTTGTCTGTAGTTCCTGTATGCACAGTTGCCAGCATGCTAGAATTCATTCTTAGTGTGGATCCATCTGTTTTGATTTTACCCTAGAGTAATAAATTAAGGTAGAATATTAATATATATAATTTTTCTAGATAGATGTCAACATATGTCTATTTGTTCCAGATGGGGCAACAACTCAGAACAGAGAAAATGTTCTACTCAAGTCTAGCTTGGTGAAACAGTGCATGAACTAGGGTAGCTTCTAATAGTACATGTGAGTGGTAACTTTCAGAATGGCTAACTCAGGCAGCTGCATCACTGGAAAGCCATTAGAGGACAGATACTTCACAAAAACTATGTCACTGTGGTTCTCTGTACAACCTGAAGGCAAATCCACTGAAAAGTCTCTTCTCTGACTGAGATGAAGGACAGCACAAAGGCAATGAACACACTCATAAACTAGCTTTGTCCCAACATAGAATGGCTTTGAAAAAACATACAGGCAATACATTATTTATGATTGCCATATGCATGGGGTACATATGGGTTTATGTCATGGATTTCCAAAAATTTTCTGTCTTGTCTTCCTTATATTTGCTATTGATCCTTGACGGTAGATTAAAATCTGCTAACAGGAGAAATTTCATTTTTAAACACCAATAAAATCTCACCAACATGATCACCTTAATGTGAGATGAACTTGGACAAGAGTAATAGACATGCATATGTAGAGAGGGGAAGGGCCATGAGACTTCAACCCCGAATGAAGAACTACAGGAGATCAAGGAGTGGTGAAAGCAAGAGCTATAGTCTTCCCCAGGAAAAGAACTTACCATTTGGTTATCCGGATGCTCAGCTCTGAAAACATACATACAATTAACATTACACAGATGGTGTAGGTTCCTGAATATTTATATATTCAGGAATATAAGTGTATGTATATATGTATGTAACAGCAATTAATGGGCGGAGGGACCAAGAGATTGAATGAGAGCAAGGAGGGGTATATCGGAGTGTTTGAAGGAATAAAACGGAAAAGGGAAATGATAAAAGAATATATTAACGTCAAAACCAACTATTTCTGAGGTGCTTAGAGCAGTTTAGTGGAGAATTTAGTCTCGTAGTAGATTTTATAGTCATAAAAATATTGGAGAGTCCACTCAGGCCTTTTCAAATGTGACTCATATGTATAAATATTCAAGCATGCTACAAATTAAGCTCATAATTTTGACATGCAATCACTTAAAGGGAGGAACAAATGAAGGAAGGCAGAGTGTTGTAATGACAGCTTAGCACTGGTCCAGATAGGAGATTTTAAGTTGTAGCTATAAATCCAAATTAATTTTTTATTACATGCTATACAGAAAATGGTTACTTGTGTTTTGGCCCCTAATGATAGATACACTCTATAGTCTTCTCTTAGGGATGGAGTAGGGGAAATGAGTAACTAGTAAATAAAATACCTGCTCCCAAAGAAAAGCTGCTTCACTTGGGTTTGATCTGTAAAGTATTTAACACAGACCTGAAATCTTAAAATGTCTTATCCAAGCAGTATAACATGAAAAATATGAGTACATGGAGTCATGTTATTTAATCACATAAACAGATTTCTCTCTTATTTTATAGTGGTAGGATCATGTAAGTAAAATCTACTCTCTCGTATATATTATTGTTGAATGCAGTGATTAATCTGTAGACATGATGTTCAGCTTTCAAGATTTATTCATTTCCATAACTAAAACTTTATTGCTATGGATCAGCAATCATCCATTTCTCTCTGTCCCTAGCCTGTGGGATCATTTGCTTCTGTGCTTGACTATTTTTAATAGTGCATGCAATTAGAATTATGCATTGTCTGGCCCCTCCTGACTTGTTTATTTAACTCAGCATTAGAAAGTTTTGCCTGCCTGTCACCAGGTGCACAACACTACTGTAGCCACATACTACTTCTACTAGAGCCATAAATGTTGCAGTGCAACTCAAAAAGGGACACAAAAGTCAAAAGCATATACACTCTGTCCTCTCCCTCAGGGTTAATTTTGAATATCCATATGCAATTCTGAGCTGAGACACAACTACCTCTGAGAATTCAGTGATCAACTGTGACAAAGAGAGAGACTATTCTCCTTTTCTCTGCTCTGACCTACCTCTACTCTGGTACACAGAAGTTCTTCTCTGTGGAAATATGTGGAATAAGTTAGACACAAGTTCTCTCAACTTGTCTAAAATGATGTTGAATATTTAATGTCCTGTGGATTTGTCAAAGCCCACACAGATGAATAACTGCCTCACTCTGATACTCTGTCATATTTCTTCAGTTTATGACTCCCCCTTTTCCTGTTATTTCCTGTCACTGAAGAATGAGTTACCATCAGTGTCTTTGTACCAGGATAGATTCCATTTCAGAAACCTATAGGGCAAAATAAAATCTTCCTTCTTTAACTTGTGCTTTTGAGCTATTGTCCGGTATCAGTAACAAACATAATTAGTAGATGAAGTTACTAGGTATTTTAACAAGTCCAAGTATGGTAGTTTAATTAGAGTGGCCCCCAGAGGCTCATATTTTAACAACTAGTTCTCTAGTTGGTGAAATTATTTTAGGAAGAAATAGAAGGTATCAACTTGTTGAAGGAAGTATGTCACTGGGGGCGGGCTTTGAGGCTTAAAAAAGCTCATGCCAGGGCCCAGGCTCCCCTCTCTCTCCTCCCTCCGTCCCGCCCGCCCACCCCGCGGCCCGCCCCCCCCCCGCGCGGCGCGGGGGGCGCGCCACCCGGC
>NW_021604608.1:17031061-17065495 GCF_004785775.1 Grammomys surdaster | reverse complement strand
TCCCTCCCAAATCAGAATGGTAAGCTCTTAACCACTACTACAGTGTCTGTTGTGCTTAGCTGCCTGCCACCAAATTCCCTACCATAATGGTCATGCAAGCAAGGCTCTAAGTGCTTTCTTTTATAACTCATTTTTGCTATTTTGCTATGGTGTCTTTGCAAATCAATCAAAAGGTAACTAAGACAGAATTATGAGAATTTATTGAACTTACTTTCCTCTAGTGACCAGACTTAGCTATCTTCACTCTTACAAACGTATCTTTTTAAGCCAATGTATGGCATATAGCTATTCTAAGCTTATTTTTTATTCTTTTTTTTTAATCCACTTTGTTGTGCTTGACAGAGCTTTGTATCTCGGTGATCTGATGTTCTAGTGGAAGCAAGTCCATAACCCAGAAACCGCTTTAGGTCTGTGATTTTGTTATGTTCGTTATTGTATGCGCATGTATAGTATTCTAACCTTCAGACTCTGCTACTATTTAGATACCTCCCTGCAAGAATTATGTTTAACTGTAATCGTCTCCATAGACAAATTAAGGGAAGAAGGTCTTTGGGAACACAGAGTCCAGAGAAAGGACATGTATTTCTTATGCATATAGAAAAGCTAGTGTGATTCATTTTGGTGGTTTAAATAAAAATGGTCTGCATATGCTCACATGTTTGAATAACTGGTCCCCAACAGGTGGAACTGTTGGGAGAGGATTGGAAGGTGTGGCCTTATTGGAAGAAGTGTGTCACTCGAGGAGGACTTTGAGGTTTCCAAAGACTGGTACCATTCACAGTCTGTACATCCAACAATGCTTTTATGATAGAACAGCACCTAGGAGAGTTAACTAACATAGATTTGATATGTTTATGTCTTCCCATATTTTCAGTGAATGACATTAAGTTTTTACCTTTATATAATAGGGTTGTATTCTCTTACCTAATTTATATAAATTAATTTGTTGCTTTTAAAAACAACAACAAAGGTAATGAATAAGCTAAAAGATCTCCCACAAATAGGCCAAATATCTTATTTTTGGAGTGGATTAGTTACTAAAGAAGTAGGGACCTGTTTAAAAGGATGAGTCTAGCCTAATTCCTCCTTGTATTTTGTATATCTCCACTTGTCCTTCTGCCCTCTTGTGATACACCATGGAGTCTTTGACAGAAGCCAGATCATGATCCTGGGCTTTTCTACCCTTTGAACCATGAACCTAACATAACAGTTCATAACCATTGTCTATTCTGTTATAGTAAATGAAAGCATACTATAACACCAGACAAAACTATTCTAGTTCCTAGACACTGAAATAGGAAGAGAAATTCATGGGTTAGAGTTGAATTAACCTATCCAAGCTCATCAATTCTGAGCTACAGCCTTGTAAATCATTCTGGCTATACTAAGCAGCCTCTGAACTGACCTCCATGCTCAAGAAAATATATGCATGTTGATATAAGCCACTAAATTTAAGAATGATCTTTATGAGACTTCTTTTGTAGTAGTTATGTTTTCCTCATATCACAACAAGAATTACCACACATACAAAATAGGGTTATACTGAAGATGAATGGAATATTTTAAGGCTTATAAAAATACTTGATGAGCCAAAGGTTCATTGCGTATGTATCACATATCATCTTTAAAATGAAAGTTACCGGCTAACAGTTAATGGATAGTAAATGAAAGTAACAGGTTAAAATGTACTGGTTTTACTCAATAACACAAATATCTCAAATACCAATAGATAAACATCTGGTTTGTAACATCCATTGTGCTTATTATTTTGGATAAATATAAATGGTGGAATTAAACACGTACTTTTGACTTGAAATATAAACTAATTTATTAAATAAACATTTTAATGTTATCTGATAGATAATCATCACTGGTGAACCTGAGGGATCTGGACATGAATTGAGAAAGGGCTGATGGGGTGTGGGGGAGTGAATACAAATCCTCTGCCATTACTCTTAGTATGATCTTGGGTAAAAGTATGTCTGAGCCTTAATTTCCTTACTGTAAGACTGGGACAAAGTTTCCTCAATTTTAATAGAATTTTGTGAGAGTTAAAGGAAATAATCAGTGCAACAAAGCTGATTTGTGTTTCAACATTAGAAAATAATGGTTTTTCTTCTTCCTTTTTCATGGGTCTTTCTTTCTTATGAGGTTGTCCCCTGAGCTCTTTATGTTCTCTAATGACAGCTAAGGAAATTAAGTTTCCTTACAACACCACATAAGAGAAGAGGGTTAATTAAAATGATACTTTGAGAGAATTACCTAAGTACTCTCAATTGTAATTATGGAATTCAAGCCTCAAGTAAATAAAAACAATTTAATCAAGATTAAATTGTGTGATTGGGATGAGAAGTGGCTCCATCAAGCACTTGGAGAGATATTTGGGCTTCACAGTATTGCTCCCTGGGCTTCTCTACTCATACTTTCTTCCTTTCTAAAAGCCCTTAAATGGACGTTTATCACCCATGAATTCCCTTCAGCAGTTCACATACTTTCCTCCAATTCTGCCACAGATGTGATTGGTTGACTCACTAAACATTCATATTCAGTGTTCTGTATGCCTTTCTTCACTCTAAAGCGTTAGCAGAAAATGGATGCTTCTTTCCTAGTTTTCTGTCCAATTTGAGCAGGCCCTGGGAAACAGTCTAATCAAAAAATTAGACAGGAAGTCTGTTGAAGGGCTTTTGAAAATTGAGTAATGTTGGAAGATGACCCATTTCTTTCTTTAATCTTACTTGATCTCAATCAAGATGTCTAGCGTTTCCATAACAATCTTTTTTGTTTTTGATATTTTTTACTTTTTTAAAAATTGGATATTTTATTTATTTACAATACAGATGTCATCCCCTTTCCCATTTCCCCTCCCTTGAACCCCCTATCCTATACCCCCTCTTCCTTTATGCTTTTATATCATCTTGATTACATCCATGCATTAAGGTCAGTTCTAGGTTGAGGGTCTAAGCAATACAATAGATGCGAATAGTAGAGGAACAAGCAATACAACAAACACAAATAATCAAAGAAAAAGCAAGGCACTAAACCCAAGTACTTGAACACTCTCATGATCACTGTTTCTAAAGGCTTATCAGGATGACCAAAATATCTGAGCCTACTTCCCTATCCTAGCCCAAGGTCATTTTCATGTCTGAAGCCTACTTCCTTATTCTAGCCTAATATTTAGATTCCTGCCTGAGATTATTTCTCTGTTGTAGCCTACGACTTAGATTCCTACCTGAAATTACTTCTTTGATCTAGTCTAATGTCCAATTTCTGCTTGAAGCCTACTTCTTTGTCCTTGGCCAGTGTCCTAATTCCTGCCAAGCAGCCGATTTCCTTGTCCTTGGCCCAAGTCAGTTTCTTGCCAATCAGCCCCAAAGGCTCTCCACCTCTCCCACTTTTTTTATTTTGTTAATAAGACTGAGCCTGTCTTAGGACGTTCTGACAAGAATACCTTCCTTACCCATCATGGAAGATGCATTATCAAAGGCAATGTACTTCTGTCTTAGGTGGGTAGGACCTTGTGCCAAATTTTACCCGTCCTTGGCTTGCCGGTCTGTTAATTTAATAACTCTGTCTGGGGGTCCATTTTCAGGTTTAAGTCATGTACTTTGGCTGCCAACATGTTGATGTTGTTAAAGATAAGCTTTGACATGATGAGCAGAAATAGAAGCATTCCCAGTACAAGAAGGGCAAGCCTGATCAAGCTACATATGCCATTCCTGAGGTTTGACCAAAATGATAAAACTGACCTCAGGCCATAGATAATTTTATTGGCATAATCTGGAGCATCAAAGGTCAACAGAGCAGCATTCTTTAAATTTATAATCTCACTATGCAAAGTTAACATACCCAGAGAGGTGTTAGGATTATCCCAAATATTCTACAGGTGTCTTTAAGCTTTTTCCTGATTATAATGACAATCATTGTGAATTTCCAAAGTAACAGTACTCCAGTGATACTTGTCATGGCAATCTTAAACTAAAATAAAATAGACAGAAGGGGTGACTGGCAGAGAATTCGGGTTCTTTCATGATATTGAGGTAAATTGTTCCAGCTGTTTATTAAAAAATCCTACATGTCAACCATCAGCCATTCAGGAAAGAGATCAAAGCAACTGAAATGTAATATAGAGTAGTTCATCACAGCTTGCAAACTTTGCACATATGCCCTAAGTCATCGATCGGTCATAACAAATGTGGAGTTAATCATTGACACTCTTATGCAATTTATAAATAGTCGAGTTTATGTAAAAATTATTCATAGAGAAAATTTGTTGTCAGAAACCTCAGGTATACACTGATAGAAAAGAATGCACTCAAGCCTGAAACTATGTATGTAACATTATGTGAACAGGTTGTATTTGTGTATTTGATAGAAAGCAAGTGAGGTACATGGGGATGACTCAGGGAAGAAAGCAAAAGGAGATAAACAATTTATTTGTATTTTAATTTCAATATACATATATATATATATATATATATATATATATATATATATAAAATACATACATACATACATACATACATACATACATACGTAACAAAGTAGCACTAGATCCAGTCAAACAGCTAAAGGAATCAGAGAAGCTTATCAAAGTAAGACACCAACTTCTTTCTCTTTACAACTCAGCCACTTCCTTTTGTAGAGAGTGCTTTATCCAGCTCAGCATCTACTGCAGGATACTAAATACCATCAACTTTATTTGCTCTGACCTTGGTTTCTGTCTCTTCAAGAAGTGAAATAAGGGTATACAAATAGCACAGCTAAACCTAGACTTGATCCCTAGATCTAGTTCTTCATTTGCTGCTTGCCTTGAATATTTCATTCACTTCTATGATTCTTAAATTTCCTTACTTGTATATCAGAGAGAGTAACCACTTCCAATAAAACTGCTTATTTTAAGGACAAAGAGTGCTGCCTGCTACATGGAAATAACTCAGTGAATTTTCATTTTGCTACATTTTCAGTTTAAATTCTCAGTAATTGTGTATGAATTTCTACTGTATGGAATTGACTCGTATGTATCAAAGCCTAGATAATGTCAAGTATTCCACAGCATTTAGTCATAGTGATCCCATAGTTCTCTTTATTCTACACAATGTGCTCATTGACAATACTGTAGGTTTGTAGACTATGCTGCTTTTAGGAGTATTCTTTGTTAAAGAATAGGCTGTTGTTGGAGATATCTTTTTCATCCTATTCTTACCCTATTACTTCAAACTGTGCTTTGTACAGGAAATTTAAATATCTTGACAAGATGCCCTTGGATGTAGAGACAGACCTCAGAATTATAAACACATCAAAGCCAATTCTTTGTATGTTTCAAACAGAGAAGCTTTTCCAACTGGCACAACATGTTAAAGGTCATGTATATCCCCAAATCCCAGAAGAAAGCACAGTGTGGGTAATAGGTAACCTATCTTTTTTGTACTCATAAATCTGTGTCTTTACCATGGTTTCAATAATAAGATTTCAGTGGGAATTCAGTGTTGAAGAATACCTATCACCTAGGAAACAAATTGAAAATTTCTCAAAGGACTACAATTTTAAATTTCAGACATCTTTAAAAACAATCATTCTCACAATAATATTTTTCAGTGACCTAGAGAAAATTAATTGGATGAAGTGATGTTTATATCTCCCTGTATTCTAAAAATTTCTCACATAAACTACTATGCAAAGATTTTATTTTGATTTTCGTTTTGATCAATACATAATTTCCAGTGTGATCAGAAGATAAAGTTTCTACAGGTCTATGTAATAATAAAGAATATTTGTAAAAATATGCCTGGGTTACTAAGTTTCTTGGTGTACAGTTTTCACTCTTTACCTGGGCAAGGGACTGGAGGCATAAAGGACAGCAGAATGACAGAAAATTTTCCTCAAAATGAAGTTGTATAATTCTAGAAATAAGTAAGATACAGTGATAAAATATATTCAAATTCTCTGAAACTCTAAAGATGTCTATTATAAAATTATATCTAGCCCTGAACACATACAACCAGTGTACACATGCAATATGTCTTTAGGCTTACTTACATCACGACACTTAGACCGCTACTGCTACTGCTTTGTGCTGGTGGTAAATTCTTTTCTTATTAAATAGCCTGTCTTTTTCTTTGTACTCTCTTTTTTATCTTAATGTTTTATAAGTTAGCATTCCAAGCATTGGTAGCAACAATATTAAGCTTAATACTACTTAAGAACATTATTGTTATCTGTTTTTCTTTTTGCATTTTCTTCAAAGTGGATGTCTCACCAAGACCACTCAAAATAATATCAAAACATTCATTTCAAAAATAGTTCCATTTGTCATCCTGACACAAACAAGCTGACTACCCAATCTAGGTATTATCCTTAGTAATATTGTTAACATCCTTCTAGAGAACAGTCCACTCTGAATTGAAGAAACTACTTAGTTAAATAGAAATCTATTTTAAATAGTCTTTGAAACCAAATACAGAATGAATGAGAAGTTACCTGCAATTTTTGTTTACTAAGAAGTACCTAAAACCTAGACCTGTGAGAGGATTTATTCTGAGCCCATGTTTGCTTTAAATGCACTTCCATTCTTTCCTGTGCTTGCTTGCTGCTCTTCCCTCATTTCAAGTCAGTTTCTGAGTCATACCATTACATCATGGTTCCTTGCTATTTCTTCTGTCCATAAGGTGCTCAACATGAATCAACATTTTGAGGAAGTAAGCATACATCTTTAGCTAGTTCTGTTCCTACTGTGTTGACCCCATGCTCGTGGGAAGAATTCATACATGCTACCCACCATTGTTACATACAAGGCCACTCATATAGCTAAACAAGGGTAGGAAAAGCATGAGGCTAGCTGCCAGCCAAGGAGACCAAAACATCTCATTTCAGAATAGAATATCCTAATCTATCAGGGAAAGGGGCTAGAATGTATTTATTTGACAGGTTCCAGCTTGATCTATAACTTTTTATTATTCAGACATGGTATATGGCTCTACAATGGTTTTCTCCTCCAAGCCTGGTAAATGTTTAGAAATCTGTATAAAAGGATTTCCTCTACCAGAAAATCATATTGTTTTTACTTGTTCTTTGCTTATACAATACATCCCAACTGCAGGTTCCCCTCTCCCACTCCTATAAGCCTCCTCAATCTCCCCTTTCCTCCATTTTCCTTCATAAAAGAGCAGGCCTCCAGCTATATCAACTGAACATGAATAAGACTAAGCATATACCCCTATATCCAGGTCAGGCTAGGTAACCCAGTAGAAAGAAAAATGTTGCATGAGCAGGCAAAAGAGCCAGAGACACCCTCATTCACACTGTTACTAATCCAATAAAAACCCCATGCTAAAGAATAAGAGCATGGATGCAGAGGGCCTGGTACAGACTCATTCAGGCTTAGTGGTTGCTGCTTCAAACTCTGCGAGCACCTATGAGCCATGCTTAGTTGATTCTGTGGGCCATGTTCTCCTGGTGTCCTCGACCCCTCTGGTTCATACAATCTTTCTCCACATCTTCTCTGTACTTCCCCAAAGTCTACCTAATGTTTGTCTGTGGGTCTCTGTTCTGTATCTGCTCCATCAGCTGCTGAAGTAAGCCTCTCTGATGGTTATTGTGCTAGACACGGAACTAAGTTTAGCAGAATATCATTAGGAATCATTTCAGTGTCTTTTTTTTTTTGTCAATTATGTGTCATGTTTGTTCTACTGAAGGTCTGTGAACCATCCACCTTCCATATTATGGCCATGTACCTCTAATAAGCTTACAGCAATCATTGGTTGCCCACTCCCACCAGCTCTGAGCCATCATTTCCTCAGCACATCTTGCAGGCAAAATGTGTTGTGAGTTTTAGATTGTGTTCCCGCATTGGTGTCCCAGTTCCACTACTGGAAGCCTAGCCTGGTTACAGAAAGAAGATGGCTGTTTGAGGCACCATATCATCCATTATTAGAAGTAGTCTCTAGGGTCAATCTCAGGTTGCAGAAAATTTCACCTGCACTAGATTTCCCTATTGCCCAATACATGCCTCTGTCCTTTCCTCCCCAACCTGATCCCTCCTGTTCATATCATCACATGACAATAGTCTACCCCCCAAATCTATTCTATTTCCCCTTCCCAGGAAGTTCCACATGTGCCCCTTAGACCTCTCCTCTTTGTCTGACTTCTCTGGTTCTTGTATTATAGTCTGACTATTCTTTACTTAATAGCTAATAGTATCTATTTATAAGTGATTGCATATCACATTTGTGTCTCTGGGTTTGGTTGTTTGTTGTTGTTGTTGTTGTTTGTTTTGAGTTTTGTGGTTTTGTTTATTTGTTTGTTTTATTTTCAGCTTTTAAGTTGTATCTATAGAGAACATAAAGGGCCCAAGATTTCTGACTCTGAAGAAATAACTCATTAAATGAAATATGTGCAGCCCTCCCATCCTGCCAATAAACTTAGAGCAAATAGTCTCCTTCTGAACATTATTATTTTCTTTTCTTTTATATCAGGACTCTTATTGTGCTCCAGGATAAAGGATTGAGAAATATATTACCACATATTTACAGGTTCTTTCTGATTTTCTGTTTTCAGTATCTACTTAGAAATTTTGGCTTACTTTCTTACAGTAGATATTATTTTATAATAATTTGAGAAACGTGACAATATGTGCCCCCTAGACCACTCCTCTTTGTCTAACTTCTCTGGATCTGTGGATTGTAGTGTGATCAGTCATCACAGCTCAAGATTTGGAGCTGAGATAAAAACATTGTCCATGAAAGAGAAAGAGCTTCTGAAGGGCACTGACCTCCTCATATTTATTTATGATGATTTGAAGTTTGTTTATTTAACTCATGATTCATAGGAAGAACAGGCTTACTTTGGTGAATTGAAGAAACAATAAATAAACCAAGTATAGAAAAGCATAAACTGCACTTAGTTCTTTAACATTCTACCATCAGTCTATATGCAACTAATAACCTGGTGGCTGTGCATGCAAATATTCACATGTTGAAATATGGAATGTGAAATATATGCATTGTTTTTATATATTACTCTATTTTATCACTTTATTAAAACATTACATATATTATTTCCTATACATATAAATGTATATTATTCTTCCTTATTGATGCAAGCTAATCATTATGCAACTATGTACATAGCTTGATTTTTTTCCCCAGCTGCTTTAGAAAATATATTATTCTGATCGACAAAAACAGCTATAAAATGTTACCATCATCAAGAAAAGTAAAGAAGCTTATAGTTATAAAAATAAAACCTGTAGTCATAGTATAGTATCCTGATGATTCTGGTTCAGCATAGAGATGGACAACACCAAAGAAACTGTGTAGATCATTTGTCAAAATATTATATTTGATACTGTTGTGGTCTGTAGATGTTCTTCAGATACTCTGGAGTCTCAAATGTACCAACTTGCCTTCTCATTCATTCCCAGTAGCATTAGACACTCACTTATCTCTTTACCAATGGCTGACATGTAGCTAGCATTACACATATTACTGATATCCACTGATACTTTGTTCCTTGAAGGCACAATGGATAAAACACCTGAGTGTACAAGGATGATGTCTCCAGATCTGATGTTGCTCCAGTAGCCACCCGTAATGCCCCCCATATCTCTGCATTCATTGAGTGTCCCCCATCTATACCCACATGTCTCACTGTTTAGCATACTGACCTGAACCTGTAGGCATCTGTCTGATCTCTTCCTTGTCTGTTACTGGACTTTCAGCTTAGCTAAGGCCTGTGGCTTCTTTTTCCACTTTTCTGACTTCAGTGAACCTCTTTAACAACTACTACAAAAGTTTCTCAGTATTATACTTAAGTCATTTCATGTTAGAGACAATATCTATCTAAGCAACAACAAGCGTCATGGGGCAGATAAAGCAGCTAATTACCTTAAGCAAGCTGACCACGTGAAGTAAAAGGAATCTGGTCAGCATCTTTGGTTCTTGTTAGTGGTATTAGATTTGTCAATTTGTTTTGCCTTCCCTTGTTTTTAAAATAATGAACAGTTTCACAGTTGTCCATCTAGAATGAGAAAATACAAACAATTGGTATATTGAATGTTTTGAAAAAATGATGCTATTGTAAAGTCAGAAGTGTGCAGAAAAACAGATTAAGACAGGGTGACTGGGGCAAATGACTGTATAGCTCTCCAATATTTCCCAGGCCTTAAGTATAATTTAGAAATAAATCTGTATGCAACTCAATTGTATTCCATTAATAAATGCTCCACTGCCTGTAACGGGCTTACTTCTGTGACCTTCTAAAAGAATAGAAGAAGGATGCCAATCACAAGCAAATAGGATACAACATGAGAAGAGACGGAAATAAACAAGCACACACTGAGTGTGGAAAACCCTCACTGTCTTGTTCATGTAGGTTCCCAATACCACCAGACCATCTTCCCAAATAACTAGGAGTTCCCTAATAATAACTCTGATATATCAGATGTGCACAGTTAAGTATGTATATTTCAATACACAGTTAGGTCTGTGTACTGAAGAAAGAGTGCCTCTGTATCATATGTATTCTATGCATTCATTCAGTTTCATATATATATTTCATTTTTCTTTAATCATAAAAATTAGCATTAAGTTGATATTTGCAGGGACAGTATAGTTTGCTTTTAAGTTCATTAACAATTTTTATGACAGCTTTATAGATTAGGTATTTACTAGATGATTAAAAAGGAAGGGTATTAGAGGTTAAAGTATTATTCAATATCATATGGCTGATAAGTAGTAAGTAATAAAAAAATCTTGTTAGCTCTAAAATTCACAAATGATAAAATGTTCCAAATAAGTAAAATTAGTTTTTCTTAAGAGCTTATAGCAACCCACTCTAAGTTTTCTTTCTTTCGATGTTATTATATTTTACCAAGGTAAACTAGGATGTTATCTAAGAATACCTGGTAGGTATTAGGTAGACATGACATGGGTGGTGTGTGATGCAGTTAAGGTAACTGGATGAAAGACCTCTGAGAGGCTATAGTCAGTGTTGACAGATACCTAGGAATTCATAAAGATGTTACAGGTCCGAGCAGCCTCCTGTGTGTGCTGTACACAGATAAAAATTCTGTGTATCTGCATCATGCAATTAGATTCTACAGGGCCATTAGCTATCACATGCACAAATAATATCTGAGTATGTTATATAATCCTCATAAAATTATGTTGCATATATATATATATATATACTCTGTCATTATATATATGTCATATTAAATTATATATATATAGAAAAATTAGTATGATAGTAAAAATATAACAGAAATAATTAAAAGAAATTACTAATATCTGTGTATACTACTCTGAAGGAACATTTTAATGAAAATAAAAACATGCCTATCCTCTCCTCCTCCAACTCTTCCCATATACCCCCTCCTTTGCTTTCTCTCAGATTCATGGTTTCTGTCTGTTTTAATTTTTTAAAAGAAAATAAAGACATTATCATTGATATCCTAAGAGAAATGAATGAAAGGACATCTTTATTTTCATGAAATAAAACTTATAAAAAGTGGGTGAGGGAATAAATTAAAAAAGACAGAGGAGAGAAAATATGATGGTATGGAAATATTCATCAGGATATTGAAGAATAAAGTTGAAGAAAACTTTCAGAAAGTAGAGCCAAGGCTGATGAGATAAAAAGAAGATAATGAGAGAACAAATCCAGAAAAATCCTTCGCAGTGGTGCCAGAAATAAAGAACAGGGGAGAAGAAAAAAAATACAGAGAACACGAAGTCATCAAAAGAGTTTCAGGATTTTTTCCAAGAACCGGAGAACATGAAATTTTAGTTTCACAGAGCCCATAAAAAAATGTCCATAAAAATGGAAGAAAAACAGATCTAACCCAAAGTGCCTATAAAAAAAATGGAAGAAATGGTTCTCTAGAGAAAGTTTTGTAAGCTGAAACAAAGAAAAAAGGGAAAGAAGGAGGGAGAATGGAGGGAGGGAGAGAGAAAGAGGGACAGACAAAAGCAGAACCAGAGAGGGGCTGCGCACACCTACTTAAAGACCTTAATACTTTGTAGTGACATTTTCAGGTACATAATACATTCAAGACTGACTTCTCATGTGATCATCCTTGAGAATTAGAATAGAAACCCTCCACATTTATAAATGGAAAAGGAGATACTAAAAAGCTGGAAAAAATTCAGGATGGTGATGGATTGGAGCAGCCATGTTGACAACGGAAATCCATGTAGGCGCCACAGATAAATACAGGCCAATAAGTAGTCTTCAGAGGAGATAGATGAATTACACTAATATAAAGAATACTTGATTCATCTGGATATGCTTCAAATGTGTTGGTAAACTATAGGAAATGTCTGTTTCAGGATTTTGATGCTTAACATCAAAGTGTTTGGAAGTAAAGTCTTCAGATGTAAACTTAGAGCCACTCTTTTGCATGACTCTACATAAATCATGGTACAAGAAATAATAGAGAATGGTTCACTAAGAATGACGTGGGCTAAACAATGATATAAAGCATGACATGGAACAACCCATAAGACCACTTTACCATATTTGATTCTGATAGAATATGATAACTTTCAAAAACTAAATTCATTTTGAGGTATCATCTCTGTTAAGAAACCCAAAGGAAATTTCTCCATCTCTGTGTAAAGCTCAAGAGTGTCAAGCATGGCTTCGGCAGGGTTATTAATGCTTAGAATAAATATAGAAGAGACCAACAGAATAGTTAATTTTCCTTAAGAAATTATTTCATTATCTTAACAGATGACATACAAAATTATGAGATTCCAGAATTAGTATCCCGATTTACTCATTAGTTCCTGGTGAGCATGTTTAAAACATTATCTATTTCTTCTATAATTCACTTTATACTCGGAGGAAGACATGTAAGTTAAGTTAGTTAGTTGTCTTTGTTAAGACAATTATTCTCTCATTTTTTAAAAAAATTTTCTCTCCTTTAAGTCCATGAAAAAGGATAATAAAGAGTTAAAATACTCTAGAAAGTAAAACGCATGTGTATGTTTATATTTATTTACATGCAAATGAGTAGCCACAGTGGGATCTCAGAGATGGAATGCAGTAGTTGATCTTATAGAAGACGTAAGTTCGGTTCTCAGCATCATATCAGGCTGCTCAGAACCATTTGTGGCTTTAATCTGTGTAAGATCTTATGCATTCATCTGGCCTCCAAAGGCAGGGCACACTCATGACACAAATAGGTGTGTGTGTGTGCACACGTATACATGAATAAAAATAAATGTTTCTAATTAGAAAGAAAAGATCACACACACACACACAAAAAGATCAGCTACCTTGGTGCTAGAGAGATGACACAATGGTTAAGGACCCTTACTGCTCTTCCAGAGGATTCTGCTTTCAGATTCTATGTCAGACATTTCACAACCACCAGCTAGTACAGTTGCCTATAGAAGGCAGAAATTAGTTGGATCCTCTAGAACAGTAATAAATTTCTATACAGTCACACACACACACACACACTTACACACACACACACTTACACACACACACAAACAAACACGCAGAGAGAGAGAGAGAGAGAGAGAGAGAGGAATTAAAATAACAAAATTAAGTCTTTCTTGAAAAGATTACCTACAAAGCAAAACAAATTGTTCAGTGACACTAATTACATACCAATTATCCATTAAAAAGATTTCATATTTTCAGTAACTAGTGCAATGATGATGCATGTTTTTAACCAGAAAGATACATCACAATTTGTTCCAAATAATAGCAAAATTTGTACATAAACACCTTTAATAAAAGCAGTTATCTAGTGGCACATTTCTTTTTATAGAAACAAGACACATATTGTTAGTCTAAAAATAATGTACCTTTTATGCTTAATCCAATTCAGTGTTTTAGAATTCTCTGTTTGCCACAAAAGTATTCAAATTCCACAATTGTCCTCAAAACTTTCTTTTAAGAAAAAGCATGCAGATTATCGGAAAAAAAAGTTTTTATGTTAACATAAACCTATAAGCTACCATTCTAAGTTCCATGAGTAATCAAAGAACAAATGGAAGAAAAACTGAACATAAGCCAATTGTCTTCTTCGTGTGTACTACTTCTGGAGTTAGAAGACAGACAAGGGAGATACACCATGTTTTCAAATGATAGCATTTCTTCAAGTTTGAGAAGTGCTAATTTGTCTTTTGTACATAGAACACATTAAAACAACCACCACCACTGGTATCTACACTCCCTCTGTTCCAAAGCAACAATGAAATTTGGGTAAGTGCGGAAAAACTATTTCTGAGTTCTAGAGTGCCCCCATGTGGAAATAAGCAAGCATTACTCTGTTATAGTATGAGTCCATTTGCTTAGTCTCACACCTTCTAACTAGAGGCTTCTAAAGACTTTTTTAGATTTATTTTATTTTATTATTTTATTTTATTTATTTTATTTTATTTCATTTTATTTTATTCATTCTCCTATATATCACATCCTGACCACAGCTCTGCACAATCCACATTTCCCAGTCCCTCCCCTCTCACCTAGATATACTTCTCTTCCTTTTCCCTTCAAAAAAGAACAGGCTTTCAAGCGAATATCAACCAAACACAGCATATCAAATTACGATAAGACCAAAAACATTCTCATTTTAAAGCTGGAGAGAGTAACCCAGAGGAAAAACAGGGGTCCCAAGAGCAGGCATAAGAGTTAGAGCCACTCATACAGTTAGGAATTTCACAAGAACGCCAAGCTATACACCATAACGTATACAAAGACAACCTAGTTCAGCCCCTACAGGTTCCCATGGCTTCAGTCTGTATGCACTCCTATGAACCCAGCTAAGTCGATTCTGTGGGCCATGTTCTTGTGGTGTCCTCGACCCCTTTGGGTCCTTCAACCCTTCCTTCCCCTCTTCCTCTAGTTCTGCCTAATGTTTGGTCTCTAGTGTGGGCCTCTGGATTTGCTTTCATCAATTGCTGGATGAAGCCTTTCGATGAAGAGTGAGCCAAACAATGAGTATAGCAAAATACCATGAGAAATTATTTTAGTGATTGTTTTTACAGTAATGTTTGGTTTTATCCTGGATCTCTGGGCTATGTAGCCTCTGGTTTATTGCCCTCTAGGCGCCATCAGGTGTAAGCTCCCAAGGGTGGCATGGGCCTTAAGTTAGAACAATCAATTGTTGGCTATTCCTACAAGTTTTGTGTCAATATTACTCTAGCATATTTGGCAGGCAGGGACAATTTTAGGTCCAAGGCTTTGTGACAGGGCTGATGTCCCAGTCCCACCACTGGAAGCCTTACCAGGTTACAGAATATGGGAGGTTCAGGATCTGTATCTCTCATTACTAGGAGTCCATGCTAGGGTCAACTTTATAAATTCCAGTGAGTTTCCAATGCACTAGGTTTCCACATCACCTCAAAATGCCCTATTCCAGTTGTCTTTTCAGGTACTCTCCCCCTCCACACCCCTACCCTTCCTGTTCCCATTCCTCCTAGTTTCCAGTCCACTTGTGAAATCTATTCTATTTCCCTTTTCCAGGGAGATTCATGTACCCAAACCTTGAGCTCTCCTTGTTACTTAGTCTCTCTGTGTCTGTAGATTGTAGCATGATTATTTTTTCCTTAACAGCTAGTTAAAGTCTCTGGAATGACTCTAGCAGGGACACACCTAGTAATGGAAGAAATACAGACTCTGTAACTTGGCGAGGCTTCCAGTGGTAGGACTAGGACATCAACCCAGTCACAAAACCTCTGATCTATAATTGGCTCTGCCTGCCAAAAACTGACTGGTCCAATTTGAGTGAGTATATACCATGTTTGTTTTCCTGGGTCTCCAATATCTCACTCAGGATGATTTTTTGTGCTTAATTTCTGTTGGGTTTGTTCCTTGTCAACTGCATACACAAGTTCTTTTTGATTTTTCTCACCTCCCTCTCTGATTTCTGATGCATTTTTGTCAAACCCCTCCTACAGATACCTCTCCCACATTCAGGCCTCTTTGTTTTGTGACCCACAACTACTAACCAGAGCCATCTATGTAACCATGTAATTGTGAATAAATCATTAATGAAGTAATCCAAGTCACCATAATAAAATAGTACTAATTTTTAGACTTTGCTAATCCTAATGTATTTACTCAGGTTTTTATCAGATATTACTTTGACATTTTTAACACAAATATTTAGATGACTTTATATCACTAAATATAATTTTTTAAAAAAAAGAACTAAACTTATTTCCAGTAGTAAAAGTTAGGATCAGCAAACTCAATCTCTTGCCTATTTCTCAGGAGTCTATTGCTACTGAAATGAATTAAATCAAGGACAGTTTTAACTAGAATTTCACAACACTTTTTAAACTTATTCATGAAGAATAAAAAAAAGAGGCTAAGCTATTTAATATTGAGAATTATGCTATTTAATATTGAGAATTGAAAGTATGTAGCTCATGAGAAATTATGTTTTATATTTATCACTGTCCCAAAATTATTAATACTTAGTTTAAATGTATGTGGTAGAGATTGAGAATTGAGTAATGAGGAGAAAGAAGTTTTTCCATTATAATAATATAATAACAAATTCTTACAATATTATCTTTTCTGCTATACAATATGTTCCCTAGTTAATTTATAATTATCATACAAATAATGAAATAAAATTATATCTAACTGACTAGGGTCATAGTTTTTGCGACTGTAAAAAATTTAACAAAAATAAGTTTTATAAATTCTCATATTAATCTGCCAATCCTGAATTTTAGATGTGCATAGTATACCATCATTTGTGGTATTTTCTAGTTATTTCCACAAGCGTATAAAATCAAGTTGACTCCAAATGTGCTCTCTACTTTACCATATGAAGCTCATGAAGAAGGAAGACCAAAGTGTGGATGTTTCAGTACTACTTAGAAAGGGGGAACAAAATAATCAAGGGAGGTAGAGGGTGGGAGGGACTTGGAAGGAACAGAGGAGGGGGGAAGGGGAAAAGAGGGCCAGAATCAGGTATGGGAGGATATAGGGAGACATACAGAGGTCAGGAAATTGAACAGATTGTGTAGCAATAGGAGATGGGGAACTGAGGGTAGCCACTAGAAAGTCCCAGATGCCAGGAAAGCCAAAGGATCCCAGGACCCAACAGGGCTGACATTAGCTAAAATACCAACAAACAGGAGAGGTAACCTATAGAGACCATATCCAGAGGTTAGGCACAGCCTCCAGTTGAGGGATGGGGCCACCCAACCATCACAAAATGATTAACTCAGAATTTCTCCAGTCAATAGGAAATACAGGGACAAAGAGTGGAGCAGAAACTAAAGGAAAGGCCATCCAGAGACTGCCCCATCTGGGGATCCATTCTATATACAGCCACAAAACCCAGACACTATTGCTAATGCTAAGAAGTGCTTGCTGACAGGAGCCTGGTATAGCTGTCTCCTGGACCAGAGCCTGACCAATACAGATGCAAATGCTTGCAGCCAACCAACTGACTGAGCTTGGGGAGTCCAATTGAGGAGATAGGGGAAGGACTGAAGGAGCTGAAGGGGTTTGCAACCTCATAGGAAGAACAACAATATCAAACAACCAGACCCTCCTGCCCCAGAGTGCCTAGAGACTAAACCACCAACCAAAGAATACACATGGAGGGACCCAGGGCTCCAGCTACATATGTAGCAGAGGATGTCCTTATCTGGCATTAATGGGAGGGAAGGCATTTGGTCCTGTGAAGGCTTGATGCCCCAGCATAGGGGAATGCTAGGGTAGTTAGGTGAGAGTGGGTAGGTGGGTGAGGGAGCACTCTCATAGAAACAAGGGGGAGGGTGGGATGGGATAAGGGGTTTACAGAGGGGAAACTGGGAAGGGGGATGACATTTGAAATGTAAATAAATAAAGTAACCAATAAATTCTTTTTAAATAATTACTATCTAGTAAATTATATTATTTTGTGTTTGCTTAGAAAAATGAATCTCATTAATAATTTAAGACACTTTTAGAAAAAAGTGTATATATACACATGTAAAAAATATACTCCATAAAATACTAGTTGGCATAATCAATATAGGAATCCAATTCTTGTCCTACCATGTCTATCTCAAAATGTAGGTCTAAGGAAGAAGGTCATGTGTGAAGGTCATGAAGTCACTGGTTTTGTATCAGCAATCAAAGATGCAACTCCAGTGGAAACAAGCCTTAGATGGTTCCTTACCCATTCCCCCTTTGTGTAGGTTCTGGTCCTCAGTCTGGTAGCCATATCCTCATCTTAGTTCACTATGCCATTAGATAAATACAAACATGAATACAAAAATTCTTCACAAGGTTCTACTGATCTTAGAATGTAGTCAGAGTTGATTTTCTTTTTTGACTTGAGAATCCTGCCTCCTTCCTCATGACTCTTACATCAGTGATGAGGGCTTCTTGCAAGTTACAAGGCCTCCAGACTCTGTAAGTCACACTTCCTCTCCCTTATTCTCTGATTCTCACTGTACTCTCCTTTTCCTTCCTTTCACTATGCCTGGAAAATTAGTTTATTAGTGCGTAGGTCCCACATGAGAGAGGTACACCTTCCCATTCTAGGAAGAATCCGTCCAGCAGTACTATTGTGTACCACTAGTGTCTTCTCTGTGGTTCTATTACTTCTCAAATAGCTGATGCATTTGCTTATACTTCTGCATTATAAGACAGCGACAAACCCACAGAGGTAAGGAACAATACAACCAACATTTAGCAAACATCCTGAGATATGTTGGGCTCTATAAAGAATACTGAGTGAAAGAGAAAAAGTTTAAGACTTTAGAAGCAGAGAATCCCACTGAAGATTCCGAGTGGAAACTAATCAGGACTCGGTTCTTGTGGAAGTTCTTGTAGAGTCAGATATTGAAACAATGAGGACAGCATAATGTGAGGATGGACCCTCAGTCCTAGAAACTCAAGAGGCTACATATGGTTGTTCAATATAGATCATTTTCCATCTGTGTGTTCAATACTTTAATCATAATACATTTTAGTGCCTTTGCTATATTTGACTAGTTTAAATATGTAATATTTTCATAATACTTCTGCTTAAATTGATTCACATTTTCATTGCATTTACTATAATAAGAGCTTTGCATCATTACTATATAGAGAAAACTTAGTATTTTGCCTCAAGAACACAAATTACACTTAAGTATAATGGGAGGTTGGTTCTAGTTAATGGCACAGTAGGTAATTAGGACCAATCCTCCCACCAAGAACAACTAGGAAGCTAAGCAAGATATTTTTAAAAGTGTTTTTCTATTTTTTTTAACACATTACAGATCTTCCAAGGCTAGGCAACGTTACAAAGCTAAATCTTGGAGAATGCAAGAAAATAATGAGTTGAGTTTCTCACCAGACTGCTCCTAAACCTTTTCCCTGAAAAGTTCAGTTCTAATATGTTTTGTTTCTCAGAAGGTGTGATCTAATGAAGAAAAAGCAATTCATAAAAAAACTGCCAATTTGTTTCTATTGTGATAAAGACCATGGCCAAAAGAAACCTGTGGGAAAACAGGTTTATTTCAGCACACATGCAGGAAAGCAGGGAATGAACTCAAGGCTGAAGCCTGGAGGCAGGAAGTGAAGAAACAGCATGGAAGAGTGCATCACACTACCTAGCTCTTTCTGGCTTGCTCAGTTAGCTTTTTGTACTGTTCAGGATAACCTGCCCATTTGGTGGCACTGCCTCTGATGGGTTAGACCCTCTGACATCCATCAGTAATCAAGAAAATGTTCCAAGGACATGGCTACAGGCAATCTGATAGGTCAATCCCTGGGTTAAGGCTTCCTTTTCCCAGATAATTCCAGCTGTGTCAAGCTGAAAGAAAATAAAATTTAAAAAAAAAAAAAGGATGCACACAAGCATTCATAAAGACAAGGTTTGTGGCAACTTCCAGCTTTTTTTTTTCATTTCTCTTATTTATTTATTTATTTATTTATTTATTTATTTATTTTTAAATCAAATCGTAATTTTTACTTATTCACATAGGGGTTATAAACACAGAAAGGCAGGATGTGGGGAAGGGAATAGGGGATGACACTGGAACGTGGGTGTTCAGGGGGAGTACAGATATCTTTCAGAACAGAGTATCAGTATCGGCTGGGTGAAGGTTCAGGGGACAGGTGACTATGACTCTGCCTATGATTCACTTGTCCTTATTTAAGTTGGTTTTATCTGCCAAGGCTACCTATTTACAAGGTCTATGACTACTCAGGCTGGTAAATTGTCACAAAAACTGCCTGTTTACAATAGCTTATATTCCTCTGTTTCAATGTTTTTCCACTGAGACCCCAGACGTGGTATTAGTATACATGTATGACAGGCCTATTGCTGATTTTAGGCCTATGGCTAATTTTAGGCCTTCAGTGTATAAGCAGGGCTGCCCCTGACATCTCCTCCCTTCTCTAAGTATAGAAGGGCTGTGGTGATTCTAATCTTGCAAAGGTGAGGATAGAGGCCTGACCTCCAGTAACTGAAGGGGATCTTGTAATGGCTCCAGTCCCCCTGTCATTGTCCAGTGAAGCATGAGGGCCATACCCATCCCAATGTCTTTTTCCTGGAGAGGGGATACTTTTGACATCAACCCCTAGGCAGTCAGGCTTGTTCCTCAGGGAACCCAGGGAGATATTTTTAACTTTTAATTAAATTCCCTTGCAGTGCTTAGCCTCGCAGCCTAAGCAAGAATTCAGATTGCCAGTCAGAGGGGGTTCTGGGTGGCCCTTCTCTGCTTGGTCTAGGGGCAGAAGTCCCCTCTTTTAGGTTGGGTAGAGATGGGTTTTGGGAACACCCTGGATAGAGTGTACTGCCCTTAAAGAAGAATGTTGCCTTTTGATAGACAAGACAGGAATGGTTAAAGAGAGCATGAAAAAGGTCAGAGAAGGCCCTGAGAAAAGACAGAGAGAGAAAGAGAAAGATGAGAGCTGGTACAAGAATTGGTTTTCAACCTCACCATGGTTGTCAACCCTACTTCCTCCCATCTTGAGACCATTAATTGGGTTATTTTTGCTTATCTCTTTTGGTCCCTGCGGTCTTAAATAAGCTGACTAACTTTGTGAAACAACAGATAAATAATTTGGTAGCAAAACCTATTCAGATACGTTATCATAAGTTAGCTATGGAGGGCCACCAGATTCAACATGAGGTTGTTACTCAACTTCAAGCTTTCACTGTGAAATCTCTGCCCATAGAGAAATTGCCAAAGGCTGCCCTATGTAAGCCCAGCCTTATTTGGCAATGGTGCTCTCATCCTTTGTCAGCATATACTCACCCACAGATAAGGCGCCTCCACTGCCTGTTTCTTGTACTTTCTATTTTGTTCATGCAGTTACAGCACTTCCTGGGTCTCAAGGAGCACGAGTTCATCAGTACAAATTTAGAATTTGAAAGGGGAGAAAAATAAAGAGTGACTTCAGACTTTAACATTCTATCACAGCATGCATGGTAATTGGCATTATTGAGGTTAAAAGGTTCCCAGACCCATGCTTACCTTTGCAAGTGTTTCATCAATGTTTTCCTCTAGCATTTTTAAAGATTCAGTTCTTACATTAAGATCTCTTACTGATTTTCCATTCACCTTTATTCACGGCAAGGAAAATATGACCTAGTTTCAGTCTTCTGCATGTAAAAATGCAGGTTTCCAGCATCCTTTGTAAAAGAAGCTGTTTTTCCCCCACTGTAAGTTTTTTGTTTTGTTTTTGTATGGTAATTGAAAATTGATTGTGCATAACTATGTCGACTTAATTCTAGACATTCTATTTGGTTCCACTGGTCCATGTGAGCTTTTATTTTTATACTGGTAACATACAGTTTTTATTACAATGGCTCTAGAGGTATAATTTTCAGTGAGGTTTCATTATATTCCTGAGTTTCCATTTCAGCTTTGGATTGTTTAAACTTTTTGTGGTTATTTGTAGGTCCATATGAATTCCTTGTTTTCTAGCTGTGAGAAGAATGCAATTGAAATTTTGGTAGATGATGTCATAAATCTGCAGATTACTTTTAAATTATACCTATTTTTACAAAGCGAATTTTGTTAATCCATAAACAAGGGAGATATTTTCCTCTCCCTGTGTCTTCTTTATTTATCATCTCAATTTTTAAGTAGCACACACCTGTTTTACCTCTTTGGTAAAGTTTATTCCTAGGTATTTTGTTAGTTTTATAGCTTTTGTGGATGAGATTTTTTTTGACATTTATTTTCTTGTCCAGCTTCTTATTATATGGGATGGCTATTGAGTTTTGGATGTTGATTATATTTCCTGCTACTATGTTGACACTGTTTATCAGTGTAAGACTTTTCTAGTGGGGCTTTTTTGGACTTATACGGAATTGATGGTGTCTTCTAACTAGGAATAATTTAACTCCTTGCTTTCCTATTTGGATTTTTACTTCCTCATTGCAGCATATGTTACAAGGTTACTAAACCATGTCAGAACTAAAATAAAAGGTTTTCATTATGATAGAAATGAGAAACTATAGAGGGGAATGAAAATTATAATGTTATATAGATAGTTGTATGATAATAAGAAAATTGTATAACTATAAAAAAAAGACTATTGTTTAACTCTACATATTGCACTCAGGAAATGAAAGCATGTTTTTTTCTCATTCATAAAGAATTTGTTTCATAAGAGGCTGCCATTGCATTTGCATTCATCTTTTTGCTGGTCTTTTAGAGATTTTTAAAATTTATTTGATTGTTTGCTTGTTTTGTCTTTTTTAAATAAAGCATCAAGGTTTCAAAAAGATCTAGAATTTTTAATGTGTGTTATGTTAACCTTTGTACATTTGTTTTAAGTAGCATGTAAAGGAGTCAACCAAAAATTCGATGTGCTTCTGATTAATTTAAATGTTTTTGATGTTGACTTTCTTAATTTTAGTCTCAGACTCATTACAACATAACTATAATACTATCTTTCAAATATCAATTATGACTGGTGTATCTCTGAAGGCTTCTGGATAATCATAGATTGTTCATTCGAGGATCAGAAATGGTTGTTTTCATTTCATATTCTATTTAATGAAAGATAATTTAAAACTCATATCTATGAAAAATTTGTCATGTTTTTCTTGTTTTGTTTTTTAAATTATTTTGCCTCTGCTCTCAGTCTTCTGGGAGCTCCAAGAGGCTAAACCACCAATAAAAAAATAGGTAATTTTAAAAGCCGTATTACTAACCAACATTGCTTAGCCTCCTAGAATAATGACATGGCAGAAGCTCGCATGTACATGTTTGGTGACTATGTTCTTTCCAGATTGAAATGGGCCTCTTCATACTCACACATGAAGACTGATATTGGATACAAAATTAGATTACATGATAAACAACAGTTTTTGTCTTTAGTTAGCTGACAACAATCACGTAACTTATGCATATAAGAATCAAACCATTTCTGAGAAGTAAGGACTGGCATGAAGTCTAGGAATACTGCTGGTAGCTTTTGGGAGTTTTTCTTGGTTTTCCTTACTATCTTACTTTCTTCCAGTTTCTCACATTTCTATAATAACAATTTTTGTTGTCATTGTTTATGATGAAAAGAAAAAAAGGGCAATTTATTCAATGTGTTCATATTGTGAAGACATAACAAAGAAATCCAGTGACACCCTTCAAGTCCATCTTAGGGGTCCTAATGTGAAATGTTGAGTACAGGAGTCATGACTATCAAACCAGCCGTCGCCACGACACTGTGCTGCTCATCCATACATGCTTCATTATTGTCTCTCCTACATGTAGTCTAACAGTATCTCTTTACTTAGAGAATCTCCCTCTCTGGCTATCCCAGGCTTTAGACTTTCTCTTCTCCCCTTATAAGATCCTTAAGAGGATTCTGGTTGCTTGGCATCCATTGTTTCAGGTGTCTCATAGACAAAATGAAAGGCACAATGTATGTCACCTCAAAATATTCATGTCCTGTATATGTGTCAGAGATCTTGAAGAAGATGCTTCTAATCCTTGAGGCCCCACAAAGTGGGGAGGCCTGGCAGGGGTGGAGACATCCTCTTGGCGATAGAGGGAGGAGGAATGGGATGAGGAACTGTGGGAAAGTGGACAGGGAGTGGGGCAATGACTGGACTATAACATAGTGAAAGTAATGAAAAGATCTTCAGAAAAAAAAAATGTGTACTTTTCCAAAAAAATGGTTCCATTTCCCTGCTTTCTGTTCCAACCCATCAAGATTGAGTTGGAAAACATCTATTTTTTAAAGGAATATCATTGAAAAAAAATACAAGTAGAATCCAAGGCTAGAACACATTCAGTTAGATATCAACATTATAGAACCATTTTCTATAACCACTTGGATTTTGTTTAATTACTTTTGAACAAGCTGGCACAAACAATTCCATCTTGGTTTGAGATATGCTATAATCAACTGCAAGATCTTTCTGCTTCAACATCCCAAGAAAATTCTGGGATTACATACAAGTATGACTCAGCATGACTTCAATACACTTCTGACAACTTCACAACTTATTTCTGAATAACATCCTCCAAAGATATTGATGATTATCTAATTGTCCCTTTGTTCTTTATTGTCCCTTATTATAAAGATAAAATTTGTCAATTTGTTCTAATTTTAATTTACATAGGTATATGGGTGACAAGTATCAAGGATGTGGTTCAACAAATCCTTTATGGACAAATTTAAGCAACTAACAAATATAGAAGGAAAAGAATGAATGGCTTCTATGTAAGGCTTATGTGGGGTCCATTTCATTTTTCCTGAAGTATTCTTTGAAAAATGTTGTCCTGATTCCTTTGCAAAGATCTGTATCTGTGCAGAATATTAATGAACATTTTGCAAAGGGGCAAAAAATAAGAAAAACTAAGGAGTTTGGGAAATGTTTTCCTCTTTTCTTTCTTTCATTCCTTTTTTTTAAAATAATTTAACATTAGTTATAGGCCTTATGTGAAAGTCTGGGAGACTTGTGCTATTAATATATATGGTCCTGTTCTACTTTATGTCAGAAGACTTTTTTGACTTAAAACTAATTTAACAATTAAGTAATTGCTTACAGAGTTACCAAAGTTCAATATCATTTCATTATCAAGAGGTAGTACTTAAGGTCCCTGGTGTTAGAGAATGTCTAGTTCTCATCTAGTGACAAGAATAATAATAAGTCAATTAGGAATACAAAAACATAATACCAGAAGTTTAGCAACATGAATACTTCTAATTCAGAAGATGCAGTGTCTGTACAGTGTTTTTTTTAAGCTTTGTTTTGATTCCGGAAGCTTCTGAGACCTTCCAGATGTTCTTCTGTAGCTGGCATTACATTTATGCAGATGGCACATACCATAAAATGTGATTTTTAATCCTGTTCTGGTCATCATGATTATTTCAGGACAAAGATGATGGTCTGCATTTCTCTAAGCCAGGTTCAACCATACATCATCCAGAAGACAATTAAAACAAGTAAGTTAATAGTGAAAACCAGGAAGGGGTGATCTAGTCATTATGGAAATAGTGAGAAGAGAGGCATGATCTCCTAAGCCCATCTTCTGCTTAAATGCTTTTCAGTAAAGTCTTCTTTCACTTGGTACATTCCCAACAGAATCTTCACATTAATTTTTATTTGCATAGGACAATGAATCTAAAAACACTGTCCCAAGTTGATCTTTGATGAATGTATCTGGTATCTTATGTCCTTCTGTGCTATGAATAGTTCCATTATTCTTAGAAGTAGAAGCAGAAAACACTGTTGTAGAAGGAGCTAAGGTGGGAGGAGTTAGGAGAGGAAGAGGAAAAAGGAAGAGAAGGAGTGAGAGAGAGCAGATATGTAGGAGGATGGCGAGCCATGCAGGTATGGAGAGCAGTCGCGGGTAACTACTTTTATTTAGGTTAGCTAGTTGGGAAACAGCTCTCTTTGTTTGGGCGTATTGTTATTGAGCTTTACCAAACATAAAAAGCCTTTGATTAATCTTTAAGCATTAGAGTCTCATTTTTCTACCGAGCCTGCGTGAATGGCGGGATGGTCTGAGCAATGCCCAGCCTTGTGGAGACAGCATGGAAAATTGGCAGAGCCATCTCCCATGCTAGTGTCTCGTGGGTGGCAGTGCTGGTGTTTCTGGCTGGCCAGTTCTAGCTGCTGCATGCACATGGCCTCCAGCCAAGAAACATGGCAGCTAAGACAGGCAGAGCCGCCTCAGCTTAGATAGTCGGCTTGATCCAGCGGCCAATTTAAATAATTACTTCAACACACTGTGTACGACATATTTCAAAGAACTGGTTTATGTCACCATCAGGATCAAATGAGAAAGATCAAATTTTGTTGGCCAGAACAGGCAGGCTATACCACTTTGGTTCATGCCTAAATTGCTGTGTAAATAGTAAATCATCTTTATCATGTTTCTAATGCCTCTCAGCAGATTGAATTGGGCCCACTCACATCATCGAAACTGCCTAGATTACTTGAACTTAACTAGTTATGACAGCGATGGCAACTGCACAGTACCCTTAAAGCAGCATCTACATTTATAGTTGTAATCCAGTCAAGCTCAGCTATCAGTAGACTAGTCTATAAATAGCTTTAAAGTTTGAGCAGACCCCATGCTCATAATCGAAATAAACATAGGAGACACAGTTTATAAAGCCTCAGTACATTTGTCTAGAATATAATCTGATCTATTTTCCTTCCCTAATGGGCTTCATTCACATTTGGTTCAATCACTACATGCTTGAACTTTTAAAGACTGTAGTGTAGCAGACATAACAGTGCTTGGGGAGAAGTTGGAACTGATAGCACTTTTTAAAAATAATTGTCTTTTTGTAAAATGATGGATTGCACTTTCAAGCCTTTGAAGTCCTAGAGTTATATCTTCTTTTATACATCAAAGTAATCAGCCTGAATCCTAATATTTGGGTGAATAAAATGTGTGCCAAGACTAATCAATAATATAAAAATACATTTAAAAAATTAAAGGGATGCTATTTCTACCTTCAAGTCTGGAACAGTATAGGATAACCCAGTTCTACACAGCACGATATTACAACAGTCTTTTTTGCTAGAAGAGACTATTTCCACAATAAATCAATTGTGTTAAAGGCAAAACTGTGAAGGCCATTTAACATATTTTATATCAATTTATTTTGCTCTATAATCTTGTTTGGTCTCTGTCATGTTCCAAATAGTTCAACAGAAAGATTTTTAAACCACTCTCCCTATTCACAGTGATTCATTTTTTTTTTCAAAAAATCTCTGTTCTGTCTCTTTTCATTATAAAAGAAATGACTAGCTATTCAACTAGCAGTTTTCAGTGACCCAGGAACAAACTAGGGTGACTTCTTTTCAATAAAGAACCAAAGAGAGTCACATGTGCTCTGAAAACCAATTTACCTAAATTATTTTTAAAAGGAAAAGAATTCCAGTCTCCTAGTTTAATCATACTATATAGAAACCTGTCAAAAATATAATAGAAACAAACCATATTTAAATGAATAAATAATTTAAAATCAGGGAGAAAAATTCTACACTGCAGGCAAGATAAAGGACACAGTTCTTTTTAATCATTAATTGTTAAACAGGAAACATTTCCATCTACTTCCAGCATTGTAGGCTGTTCCTATATTATATTTTTTTCTTTATCATCATTGACAAAAATTAAATGGAAAATTTTCTCTGTGTAAAATTGGTTCCTAAGAATCACTGGTTTAAATGGGCATTCATATACTTGACCTCAAAGTAGTTATGGGAGGAAACTGTATGGACTCAATTGGAGTGTTTGTCTTCTGTGTTTGAAAGCACTGGGTGGAATTTCCTGTTTCTGAAAGAGACTGACGAGATGCTTGCTAGAGTCACTAAGGGGACATTACATTTGTCTTTGTCTCCTAACTGACAATTCCCAGGATGGGTGAGGTTAACCAAGATGTCTATGCAATTTTTTACAGTCTGGTTAACCAAGATGTTTATGCAAGTTCTCACAGCCTACAAATCTTTCCCTTGCTTATTTTACCATTTAAATGATTAATCATGATTTGGTACTATTACTACTCATGATTTTATAGTGGTTGAAGATTTTTAAAATTGACTCCGATGCCCTAGAACATTTGGCTACATTTCTGACTTTGAATATTATAGATCTTTATATGAATGAAATTGTGTCTCAAATGATACAACAATGCTTCATTCCAGAAAAATAGTAATTCACATATTCAGGGCAGATGGCTTGGGAAGCTGAAACAGGAACTAGCCATATCCAAAACACACTCTTTAAGGCCATACTATTGGAATCACCTTCCTCCACCAAGTCTCCTCCTCTGCTAGTTCAACAACCTAAGAACTCTTCTGTGGATCATAGACTGTTAATATCATAAATTTCATATTTCAATGACCTCTCAATGGCCTCTTACCTCGGCTACTGTCATGGGTACCAGGTATTCAGCTCACCAGCTTCTGGTATGATTCAAACCATACCATGTCTTCAGACACTAATCCGAATGCCTTGGTCTTAGATAGCCCAGAGCCTAGATTATGAGATGTACATTTTCATTATGTATAATACAAATACTTTACTATATTTATTTTATATTAAATAGTAGACAAAACAGATTAAAATATGAATAAAATGACTTTTAAAACAGTATTATAAAGTCAAATTTGTCCAGTATAAAATTCTTTTTCTTCTCCTAGTAGATCCAGAGGTTCATAAATGGTAGACTGCCATTTGCTATCCAATGCTTAAATCAAGAAAACACAATTAGTTATAGTACTTTCAAAAAATAACAATAAATATGAAATTAACATTAATATTTAAATGTTAATGGAGTACAAATAAGCATGTTCTTTTAATGATAATATGCTGTAATACTGGACTCAGAATAGCATCAACAAATATTATAGATTGAAGGAGACTGGAGATGGCTTCAGGCCAGAGCTGAAGGCTATCCTCTTGTGCCTGTAGGATATCAGGCCAAGCCTACTTCAGTGGTCCTCACAATGATGGAATAAGTAACAATATCAGATACTTTGTCACAATCCTGGAAATTTGAATAATACCCCCAAAAGAGAAGACAATACATCTTTGTAAGACACATATCATATGGTAATTTCTTATCTTAGCTCTAGCTAATTAGAACATTCACTTCCAAAATTTCCAGTAAGAAAGGAGACCAAAAGAGGCACTGTGGAAGAATCTGGTGTCATAATTTGAATAAATGGTCACCAGGGATGTCACTGTTTGAAAGGATTAGGACATGTGACCTTGTTAGAGAAAGTATGTCACCGGAGGTGTACTTTGACAAATCAAAAGCCCAAGCGGCCCAGGCTCACTCTTTCTTCCTGCTGCCTACAGATACTGGTGGAGAACCCTCAGTTCCTTCTCCAGCATCATTCTGACTGCATGCCATCATGCTGTCAGTCATGATTCCAATGGGCTAAACCTCTGAAACCATAAATAAGCCCCAATTAAATGCTTTAGTTTATAATAGTTGCCATTGTCATATGGCTCTTCACAGCAATAGAATATTGACTAAGACGCTTGGCAAATATTTCTCTGCCGTGCTATCAGGGTAATTGCAATAGGGATGTAGCCAACATAAAGCATGTGCTCTTTATATGATGTGGTGGAAGAGGAGTTTAGCTACAGTCTTCTATAGATACTTCCAATTCAAGGTAGGTAAGCGTCTTATAAGTTTCCTATAGCTAATGAAATTTACAGACTTGGGAAGCTTGTGAGATCAAAAGATTCATAAGCTCTTTCCCAAAACGTCTATAAATATTAATGTTGCAGAAAAGAGGAGATACCCTGATTAAGCTGAGTATAAGTTCTACAGACTCCTACAGATTTATTACTTTTGAGAGACCTCTTCATGTGGAGGTAGGCCTTTAGTTATGTAGCTGTCTTTAATTCAGCCATGTTCTTGTTAATAGTCCCTACCACATAATCAGGTATCTCCTCCTCTGTATTCATGTAAATAATGTCTTCTGTATCCTGTAAAAAAAAGTCCTTCACCATGGTCCTGTAAGTAACCCCAATAAACCCATTAGATAACCAAAGATTGATGGAATTATTTCTTTGGTTTGCTGTCAAGATCCTATCTGGAATGACTAGACATTTGTCTGAAAAAATCATGCAACAGGTTGACCTCACAAATGCCACACTCTACAAGATTTGTTAGGAGAAAAGTACCAGACAAATTACAGTTGAAGAACGTTTTAAAAAATACTTGATCAGTATTTCCTACAACTGTCAAGTCATGAAAATGAAATCTGGGGAACTAGTGGAGCCATACATAAAGGGGATGTGGTAATAAAAACATATAAAACAATATTTTGTTTAACTAGAATCTAAGAATAAAAAAATTAGGTTAAAAGTCATTATATCTCAGTAAATACAGGACACAGCTCATAATATGTCAATATTGATTGATTAATTAATGTGTTGTGCTAATATAATACATTAGTAATAGAAAGACTAGGTTTGGAATACAGAGAAAGTCTCTGGTTTAGTTTCTCAACTTTTATGTAAATCTAAATTAATTTTATAATAATAGATTTACTTTAACATATTTTAAAATGTGAGCTGCACATGAGTCATGTATTTAAAATGAATAAGACAGATTATTTCAAGTTTAAAAGTATTTTATATAAAATACATTTTGCAAAGATCCCTACATGCTCATAAAAGTTAATGTGCACATTAAATAAAACTAATATGATCATAAATAACTTATTTAAATCGTGGCGTTTGGTGAAGCTGAATGTATATTTTTATCTTGTTGAAACCACAATGAAGACATTTTCAAGAAACCTAACAATCTTTGACTTATTATCCTTAAACAACTGAGTAAACAACTTGTGCTTCACTAATTTTAATTGAGCAATATTTTATATTCTACAGTAGTGACTGAAAACATAATGCCTCAAAATTTTATCACTATGTTTTATCATCTATATTAAATGCAAAATAAAAGTTGTCTGAGGGTCGGACACTGAGCTACACTGTCATACTTCCCCTGGGACATGTCAGACTATCACATTTTAGATCAACTGAAGCCAATGTAGACGACTTGCAGAAATATTTGAGACATTAACTTTCTAAGTCATGTCTGACATACATCAGTAGGTATAATTGCTATTCTTGGCTGTGAATTTGATTATATCTGGAATTATCTAAAATTCAAATATTGAGGGCTAACCTGTGAGAATTTTTCTTAATTTTAAGTAGAAAGATTCACTTTTAATCTATATCTCAGAAGTAGGAAGACTTGTCTTTAATCCTGATTATTTGAGCTGGAAAATCTCACCTCTAATTTGGGATACACCTTCTGCTGAAAGTCTATATTAAGCAGAATGGAAGATTGACACTTTTGCTCTTTGCCCGCTTGCTCTTACCTCATTAGCATATCAATTTCTTCACCAGCATTGCAGCTTACTTCTTTGAGATTTCAGCATGTACTGAAGACCAGCTGAGAAATTCAGCCTCCTGGACAGAGCAGCCACTGGATTCTTGGACTTTTCATTATAGCCAACCATTGTTGGATAGTTGGACCACAGCCTGTAAGTCATTACCAACTGCTAGATGCAGCTTCTCAGAAGACAGTTGTGCTAAGTTCCTGTTTGCAAACATAACAGAGAATCATTAATAGTCTCAGGGGATGTCTCTGTCCCATGGGTTGGATCTCAAATTGGACACGCTATTGGTTAGCCATTCCCTCAATCTCTGTTCCATCTTTATCTCTGAACATCTTGCACCAGGTTAAATTTGGAGTCAAAGATTTTTCCTATGAGAAGGTCTCTCCTCCCTCCACTGGAAGTTCTGCCTGGCAACAGGAGGTGGACATTTCAATCTCAATATCCTCAGCTGCTAGGAGTTCAGCTAGGGATACCCCCATAGACTACCAGAAGCCTCCCAGATCACGGTTCTCGGGCTTGATCCAGAAATGTTCTCCACACCAATTTCTGTTCATTATCCCGCCCTCTTCTGTCTCCTCAATTCCACTCTCATCATACATGATCCAACCCCCTCTTCACTCCCTCTATCTACCTCTGATGTCCAATTGAGTGAGATTCACTCATTGGGCCCTCACTGTTACTTACGTTTTTTGGGTCTATGGACTACAGCATGATTAACCTGTATTTTATGGCTAATATTCACTTATAAGTGAGTATATACTGTGTGTGTCTGGATTACCTCACTGAGATTGTATTACCTAGATTCCCACAGAGTCCTCAGAGTCTCCCCTATCCCAAGTCTCTGGCTTGTCCCTGAGATGCCTCCAAACAATTTTATTTCCATTCTCTTTGGCAGTCCTCTTCTGCTCCCCAGCTCCCCCACACATCATTCACACCCCATTTTCCCTCAATACCTTCTCTGCCACTGAGTTCCCTCGCTTTGTCCACGTCTGATGTTGTTTCCTGTGCCAATGTGTTCAACGCAGTTCCCTCACTCTCTCTTCTATTAGATTTAGTGTATCCTGCTTAATGTTGATTGTGATCCACTAGGCCTTGAGTTTTGTACAGGGTGATATATATGGATCTATATGCAGACATCCAGCTAGACCAGTAACATTTGTTGAAGATTCTTTTCTTTTTTTCCATTTTATCATTTTGATTTCTTAATCAAAATCAAAGGTCCAAAGGTATGAGGGTTTATTATCTAGAACTTCAGTTCTATTTTACTGATCAACCTGTTTGTTGCTATACCCATACCATGCAGTTTTTATTACTGTTGCTCTGTAGAATAGCTTGAAATCAGAGATGATGATACCTCCAGAACTTCTTTTAATTTACAGTATTGTTTTAGGTATTCTGAGATTGTTGGTTTTTTTTCCCATATGAAGGTGAGAATTGCTCTTTCAAAGTCTGTAAAAAAAAATAGAGTTGAAATTTTGAGAGGAATTGCATTGATTTCTTTTGATAAAATGGACATATTTATTATTTTAATCTTATTGACCCATGAGCTTAGGAAATCTTTCCATCTTCTAATATCTTCCTTATTTTTTTTTCTTCATAGACTTTAAGTTCTTGTCATACACATCTTTCACTTGCTTGATTAGAGTTACACCAATATATTTTATATTATTTGCAGCTATTGTGAAGAAAGTTGTTTCCCTAATTTCATTCTCTGCCTATTTATCATTTGTACAGAGGAAGGCTACTGATTTTTGTTTGGTTAATTTTGAATCTGGTCACATTTCTGAAAATGATTATCAGCTGTAGGGGTTCTCTGGTAGAACTTGTGGGGTCACTTATGTGTACTACAGTTTTATCTGTGAATAGTGATGCTTTGACTTCTTCCTTTCCAATTTGTAACCACTTGATTTCCTTTCATTGTCTTATGCTCTAGCTGAAACTTCAAGTTCTATATTAAATGGATACAGAGAATAGGCAGTCCTGTCTTGTCCCAGATTTTAGTGGAACTGTGTTAAAGTTATCTCTGTTTAACGTAATGTTGGTTATCACATTGCATTACATTCCGTTTATTGTCTTTAGTTATGAACCATCTATTCCTGATCACTCCAAGACCATTATCTGAAGAGTGTTGGGTTTTGTCAAAGGCCTTTGTAGTATCAATGAGATGTCATGTGTTTTTTACTCAGTTTGTTTATATGGTAGATTATATTGATAGATTTTTGTATGCTGAAATATCACTCCATCCCTGGGATGAAGAATACTTAATTATTATGAATGATATTTTTATGAGTTCTTGGATTTTACTTGTATTTTATTATGTAATATTTTAATAATATTCATAAGAGATTTGTCTGTAATTATTTTTCTTTGTTGATTCTTTTTGTGGTTTAGGTATCATGGTGACTGTGGCCTCATAGAATGAGTTTGGCAATGTTCCTTCTGTTTCTGTTTTGTGGAATAATTTCAGGAGTGTTGTTATTAGTTTATCTTTGAAAGTCTGGTAGAAGTCAGCATTAAATCATCTGGCCCTGTATTTTTATTTATTGGGAAACCTTTAATAACTGCTTTTATTTCCTTAGGGGTTAGGGAACTATTTAAATTACTTATCTGATCTTGATTTATCTTTTGTAAGTGGACTCTATCCAAGAAAGTCATACATTTAATTTAGATTTTCTAATTTTGTGGAAGATTTTGCAGTAAGATCTAATGATTCCTTGGAGTTCCTCAGTGTTTGGTGGTATGCCCTCCTTTTCATTTCTGATTTTATTAATTTAAATACTGTCTCTCTGCCTTTTAATTAGTTTGACTAAAGGTTTGTCTATCTTGTTGATTTTCTCAAAGAACCACCACTAGGTTCCATTGATTTTTTTTTTTTTTTGCATTGTTATCTTTGTTTCTAGTTCATTGCTTTCAACCCTGGGTTTGATTATTTTCTGATGTCTACTCCTTTTGGGTATGTTTGCTTCGTTTCTTTCTAGAGTTTTCAGGTGTACATTTTATTTGCTAGTATGAGATATCTTTTATTTCTTTATGAATTTTTCTCTTAGTACTGCTCTCAGTTTGTTTCTTGGGTCCCTTCACTTGTAAAAACTTTCTCCAGCATTTTACACTAAGGTAATGTCTATTTT
>NW_021604608.1:16931405-17030961 GCF_004785775.1 Grammomys surdaster | reverse complement strand
GAGAGAGAGAGAGAGAGGGAGAGAGAGAGAGAGTCTCTTCTTTTGGTTTTGCCAGTGTGAAATTATTTCTTATGTTTTCTTGAATATTGGTAGCCTTACTGGGCTATAATTTTCTTTCTAGTAATCTTGGTAGGGCTGGATTATTAGAAATATATTGTTTAAATTTTGATTTGGTCATCTTGTTTTATCCACCTATGGTAAAGGAAAAATCTTACTGGGTATAGTGGTAGTCTGGTATGATCTGTTAGGGTCTGCAAGACATTTTTCCAGGATCTTCTGGATTTATTTGTTTGTTTACATACATCCAAAATGCTGCCTCCTTCTGGTCTCCCCTCATAGAGTCCCTCCCTTAATTTCCCTACCTTTCTCCTCTGAGATGCTATCTCCCGAGCTATCCTCCCACCCTGGTGCATTAAGTTTCTGCAAGATTAGGCACATCTTCTCCCACTGAGGCCAGAGAAAGAAGCCTTGTCTCTGTTGAGAAGCCAGGTATAATTTTGATTATCTCCATTTACACGTTACTTGGTGTTTTTACCTTGCAGCTTTTAATATTCATTCTTTCTTCTGTACATTTAGTGTTTTGATAATTATCTGATTGGGGGGGATATTCTTTTCTGGTACTATCTAACTGGGGATCTTTAAGCTTCTTGTAGGTTTATAGTCATCTGTTTCTTTAGGTTAGAAAATGTAACTTCTATGATTTTGTTAAAAATATGTTCTGGGCCTTTGCATTGGGAATATTCTCCATGTAATCCATGATTCTTACGCTTGCTCTTTTCATAATGTCCCAAATTTCCTGGAATGTTTTGTACCATATACTTTTTAGATTTGGCATTTTTTGACTGATGTATTGATTTCTTTTATCATATCTTATATGCCTGAGTGCTGGGTTGTAGTGTGTGTGGGTCCTGTTGGGTTGATGTGTGGGTTCTACCTCTGTCTTGCTAGTGGCTAGGGCCTCTTATGGGGACAGAGGTGCAGGAATTTGACTGTGTTCACACCATGCTGGCACCTAGCAGACATCTGGCTGTACAAAGCCACAGGGCTCCACTTGTGTGGGAGAGTACAATCTGAGGTCCCACAGGAATGAGAGTTCTTGGCTCAGTTACTACGGCTCATTTGGCTGGGTCACAGCTGCTTGGCTTGCATGTTTGGGTGGCTGGGCCTCTATGGCTAGAAGCGTAGAGAGGTAGTCAGCAGGAGGTTAGATAGTGGCTCTGTGGATGAAGACCTGCTCTGCTCTTCCCTATGGCAGGTCCCAAGGAAGAGAAATATGCTATGGTCTTGAGATATTTATTGTCATGGTGGAAAATGGATGAAACTATACCCTGGCCTGAGGTTAAATACCTTTTACAAGGAGGAGGGTCTGGAAAGGAATGTTTAATTGGCTGCACTCCTCTGGCCTTTAGGTATCTCATCAATATGGAGATCTGTCTTGAGGCTCTGTGTCCTGTAGTCATGCCCCCTACCTGTAGAGAGGCTAGTGGACATTGTCCTACATGGGTGATGCAAGTCTGTGCCTTAGTGTCAGAAGCCTGGGATCTGGGAGCATGGTGAAATGCATACCGTCCCTTGCAGAAAACCTTGCCATGTCTCCAGCGATCTCCAGCTGGTGCTCAACCAGAAACCATGCTATTCTTTCATGATCCTACACCTGAGTTCATCTCTTCTATCTCTTGTATTCTGTTGGTGTCATTCTTTTTTATACTTCCTATTCCCTTTCACAGGTTTTCCATCTCCAGAACTACCTCTGTTTGTGTTTTCTTTATTGCTTTCTATTTCCCTTTCCAGGTCTTGAGCAGATTTATTCATTCCCTTCACCTTTTCAATTGTATTTTCCAATATATCTTTATATGTATTTGTTTCTTGTTTAAAGGCCTCTACCATTTTGATTTTGTTTTCTTTACCTGTTTGGTTCTATTTTCATGCATTTCTTTAAGAAATTTTTTTGTTTCCTCTTTACGAGTCTCTATCATTTTCATAAGATTAGGCTTATACTCATTTTCTTTGTGCTTCAGGTGTGTAAAGATAGCCTGGGCTTGCTGTAGTAGGAAAGCTGAGTTCTTATTGTCTCCTATTGCTCTGGCTTTTACTGATTGTGTTCTTACACTGGGTTTTAGGCATCTGGTTGTCACTTGTATTGGTAGGCCTGGTAATCCCTCATGGCAGAGGCATCTAGGATTACAGGTAGGGCTGGTATTCCTGCATGGCAGCAGGCTTCTAGGGATGCAGGCAGAGCTGTGACCTGTGGAATGGAGTGCAGAGAGGACAGGGTAGCTGCTGTGTTTGCCAGCAGGGGCTGCAGACAGGCAGGAAATTTGGGTAGGTGTCTCACCTGTGTGCTGACTGCAATACATACAGACCCCCTCAGTCCCAGACCACAGTCTATAGCTTAAAATACTTTTTTTTTCAATGAAGAAGACTAATGAGAAAAATTAATGAAGTTTTATCAGCTCTGATAGCAGAAAAAGTTACATAAAATAATCACTATTAATAAAATAAAAGTTCACAAATGGACCCATTTAAGAGAAAATGTGAAGATAAATATTCTATTTTGTATTAATACTGACTACAAAGTAATAATGAAAGTATAGTAAAATGAGATACAATTTTCAATTAATAGTTCAAGTACATAATTTAGCAGTAATTACTTGATGTAATTGTTTAACACAATAAAGCATTTAGTTCTTAGATGAAGCACATATAATACTCACTTTGACAAATAATTGAACACATACACCACCAATATTCATACTTAGACTTTGACAACTGAATGTTGATATGGGCCCTGGACTTAGAAATTTTGGATAACTTCAGGACAATAGGTTTCGTACCTGTATGTCAATATTTATTTGTACTTTTGTGAACCTGCTAATTGTTCTTGGAGACAGACAATCAACTATTAGTCTGAAAATTCTTCTACTATTAAATTATTCCATACCTTTTCTTCAAAAAACATGAGAGACACAAGAAAATGAAGCTTGACTGTTACCTGCTATACTCAAGCTAGTTTTTTTTTTTTTTTGACAAATTAAGTGATTGATTACTGACAGGTAACTGGGTGTTCTTTTGCTCTCTCTCTCTCTCTCTCTCTCTCTCATATATATATATATATATATATATATATATATATATATATACACACACACACACATATATATTTCTGACCTCTAACCTCTATAATATTCATAGCAGATATTATGACATTCATTTATTTGTTGGGTCTATTGATCACTCTCAAATACCCTACCATCAAAATATTGTAGGAATGGAAATTTGCTGTTGACATTCCAATACTCTAGAACTTTCAAGAGCTTGAAGATAGCATTGGGAATGAGTTGTCTCTAAGATGCTTTTCTCTCAACAGCACTTTTTACTGACAAATTCTTCCAAATTAATGTCTAATTAAAAGGTTTTAGTGAATTATTTTGGTTTTTATTTCTGGCCTTGGGCACTGTATAATATCTATGCGTAACAGAATGCTGTAATTTTCCAGAATTACTTTAAAACACCAAAAGTCATATGCCATGTTGTATTTTATTTTTTTTTCTTTTTAACTTTTAAAAGAAGCAAATGCCATTGTTGTTTAATGTAACCTTTCCAGTATCTTGCATATCAAATGGGGTGAAAATGTATTCTTTTAAAGGCCAAATCATCTCTAAATTTTAGGGTGAATGTCACCACCTCTTCTTATTTCTCTGGGGGGCATTTTGTGGTGACCCTGTTTGCCATATTGATACAATAAATTGCACAAATGAAAATGCACAGACCTCAGACCAAGCTATTGAGAATTTTATTTTATGATTTAATTACATAATGGGTCTATTGTGTGTTTGAGTTGAGTTTGTCTTTGCAAAGATCATGTTGTTAAATATACTAATTTCTATAGCTGAGAACAGTAAATAAAAAATAGCTTCATATCAAATATAGAATCGAGTCCTTAAAAGAAGATAAAAGGTCAGAAACTGCAAGAGATATGTTTTGTAGTCAGAGAACAAAAAATTAATGATTATATCCAATATGTGAGAGATGAAAAAGTTATCATTCACTTTTCCTTTTCTACATTATAATTGTCTTTCTTTTCAGAAGGTATATCCTAGAACTCAGTGATTAGGATATATATATATATATAAAAATCTTGAATAATTACCATTAGTTACATAGTGTTGGAAAATTTATATCATTTTTGTCATTGTCATCATCATTCTTCTTCTTCTTCTTCTTCTTCTTCTTCTTCTTCTTCTTCTTCTTCTTCTTCTCCTTGTTCTCTGACATATCTATAAAATAGATATCATATGCTTACCGAATAACCATAAGGTAAATAAGTACACATATTAAAAATCATATTTTACTTTTACTATGCATTAGTTACTTCTCTGTAGCACTGATGTAAGACCATGACTAAGGCAGCATATAAAAGAAAGTTAATTTATGCTTTTAGTTCAAGAAAGTTGAAGTCAATGATGGCAGAGTGAATGTATGGCATCCAGAACAGGAAGTTGAGGCATCACATCTTAATCAGCAAATACAAAATAAAGAGAAAACAGAATGATATAAGTTCTTAAAGTCTCAAAACTGACTTCCAGTGACATACTTCATCTACTAGTACTTACCTCTTAAACCTACTCAAACAGTGCCTCAACAGAGGACCAAATATTCAAATTCCCAAGACTATGGGGAATATTTCATTCAAACCATCTCAGAGCATGTGATTGTCATGAAAAAACAACTGCAAACATGGAACCTGACATTAGCTATCTTTAATAACTCAAGTGATGATAAAATATGTTAAAGAATGATAGAAGTATACTCAGAGTTATCTTTAAGGGTATAAAAAGTGCCAAATAAATCTACATAGATTTCTAGAATATATGAGGTGGAACTCAGAAATCCTTGTGGGGAGAGATAGGGTTCCTGAAGTTATGTGCTATGGGGTGTCAGATTATGGTTGCTTATGTGTTCAAAAGCAATAACTGATTCATAGATCCAGAGACCTTCAGATTATTGGAAATTTCATTTCAGTTTAATAGAGAATTAATTATAGCTGGGCTTAGTTGTATAACTTGTAATCCCAGCTACTCTGTAGTTTGAGATCTAGGACCTCCAATTTCCAAAACCACCTGAGAAACTTAGTGAGATCCTGTTTGAAAATCAAAGCTGAGAAGATGCTTACAGCAAAATTTGGCCACCTTGTTTCTACCGCTGCTCCATTCCTTCATAGATATTAGAACTATCTTCTTTGGGCTGCCATAAGAGAGAAAACCAACAACTCTCCACTCTTCCTGTCCTCTGCCATGACCTGAGGCTTTCTGTACCAGTTACAAACTGCTGTGACATGAGACCTCATGAACTAAGCAATTACATAAGAACAGAGGGGAGAGAGAGGAAAAGAGGAGAAGGAAGAAGGAAGAAGGAGAGGAGATTTTAATACTCCAAAGTCCATGGTTATCATAAACCATCAAATATAAAATCATCACACATCTCCAACTTCTCATTAACTTTCCTTTGAAATTGAAATAAAAGCAAATATATATTTTTCTGTATTTCCTGGCTCCTTCATCATTTTCATAACATTTCCAACTATGTGTTTCTTACTCAACTTTGCACCAACTTTTACTCAACTTACTCAACTTTTGCACAATAGTGGACACATTGTTCTATCATTCTATCCTCCTGCTACCTATATGATCCTACATCTAGACTCATATGGCTAGTTCACAGATTTTCTATGGGTTGTTGACAGCCTCAAAATAGAAACCACATTAGGCATTTCACAGAACAAGATTCGATTTGAAATTAGCTGTTGAAGATGTTGACAGGAGGTGTTGAAAGATGATAACAGTCCTAGGAAACATAAAAATGAACATGAAACAGTAAATGCAGAAAGTAGCTACCACCTTTCCAAACAGCAGAAACAACAGAAAATACGGTGACTCAGACATCTAAACCTGACATCTGCCCACCTGATAGTAGAATTTGGAGAACCTAGAGGACAAGGACCACAAGACTTGTTATCATGTCCAGAATAAAGCTCTGTTATGAAACCGTAGTCTCTCAAAGCTCTTAATGTGACTCTATTTCAAGATGGGAGAATTGAAAAAGCAACTTAGGATAAATTAAATAAACCATGCATATGGGTCTCTGATACAATATGACTGATAGGTAGCAGATAGCAGGATATGTACACATAGAACAACAGCTCTGAACAATGATAAGACGATGGCTCTTGCAAGTTGTCACAAAGACAGTCCTCCAAATATTCCTTGGTTTTGAACTTCTAACTTCCACAATTATTGCAAAGTCACCAAACCTGTTGTGTTCTACTAGCACAGGCACAGCTATTTAGGAAGTTCACCACCCATCAGTGCCATACCCTGGGAAATCAAATGAAGAGTTTGTAAGCATAAAATTCAGAGGGAGAATCCCATTAATTCAGAAGTACTAACAAAAGCTCAAAGCTAAGGCCATGTTTTCCAGAGAGAATACTCTAGAGTGGTACCATCAGAAGCAAAGAGTAGACTGGGGAAGGGCCTTCTTTACTGTATCTATTTTTGTCTCCATCTCATGAATTCTCCTCAAAGTAATTTAACAAAACAAGGGAACAACAAGAAAACATAAATACAAAAATACTAGGAATTAATAGACAAAATACTGTTTCAGAACCTCTTGATTAATGGGCTTCTTGACATAAAAATGAGTCTAAAAGTCTTAGGAGAGTATCATTAATAGGTGTTTTTAAAATGTTCTGCTGAGTCTAGAGATCATCTGGTAGGAAACTTCTGACCTAAAATAAAGCCCTTATTTCATGTTGCAGTAAAGTGAGTGATGCTTTTCTAACTCTAAAGTTCTCAACAAATGTCAGAAAACAGTAACTCTTAACATCCTAAACATTTGACATCACAACCTCTTCTGCTTAGCAAGGCTCATTTGTTCTTCTGTAATTCTTTACTCATCAACTGGGTGATTCAAACCAGATACAAACTGTATACATGTTTTTCAATAGATTTATTAAAAAACCACTGACAAGTATGATATGAAAATGATGCACTGTGCTTTGTCCAGACATTCAGAGTGGCTATAGGTGGACATCACAAAAATGCAGCATTGAATCTAGGGATGTCTAGTAAGATGTTTGAGACCTACAAATGATACATGAAAGGACTGATATAATATATGGATGACATAAAGATTGAGAGGAATGGAGTTGGCAGCAAAGGGCAAGATAGTGTATTACTAATATAAAGTGAACAAACTGTGTTTCAATGCAGAAAATCCTTATCTCAATATAGCATAATGCAAATTATCCAGTAAGATAGATGTGAACAGCACCAGACCAGATGAAGATTGTGGTTTCCTATGCAATTGAAGAAGCAATTCGCCAGGCGGTGGTGGCACACGCCTTTAATCCCAGTACTTGGGAGGCAGAGGCAGGCGGTTTCTGAGTTCGAGAGTTTGAGGCTAGCCTGTTCTACAGAGTGAGTTCCAGGACAGCCAGGGCTACACAGAGAAACCCTGTCTCAAAAAAAAAGAAGAAGAAGAAGAAGAAGCAATTCATTAACAAGCAGGTTTAGTGGTGAATAATGATGGTTTTTCATTCTAAGGCATTGAAATATAAATCTTTATGAATTACTTACTAAATGCTCTAAACAATTGACCAAGACTAGTGTCAATAATAGAGGCTTTAAATGTACCCTACCTGTGCATTTCAAACATCATGAATACTAAACAATGAAGTGCTACAATTAAATAGGGAAAAATTTGAGATTATTAAATTTAAGAATAAGATAAAATTTAGCCATGTCTATTTAGTTTCCCACTGTATTAAATTATAAATTAACTTTTGTTAAGCTTATGATTTATTCTCAATGATAAAGCTATTTTTTTTTGATGTAAAGATCCTGTGAGAATTTCCCTGTGAATTTAACAATAAGCAGAGAAGGAACCCATGTATTGGACTTCACATGACATCTGGTGGCTAAGTATGTGCATGGTACAAAAGCTCATTTTTGTTTTCTTCAAATATATAAAAATAGCTTCTCCAAATCCACCTGTGTGAAGGCAATTCTTCAAAAACTTACTTTTAGTCAGAGTCCCACAGATCCATTCTTTAAACAAGATTTCATTTTGCATAAGTAAGCACTAACACATGTTAGAAGCAAAGACAGCCCACTTGAAGCATTTGAACTTTCTCCTGTCCTATATCTGATTAGTCCTGAAGCCTTGGAGTGTGCCTCCAAACCTAGATACAGCATGAAATAGGAATGGCTTGATGCGGGGCAGTGGGCCATGAGAGGAAGCCTGGTCCTTGGTTGAACTAAAGGCTTGAAGCCCCTGAGACCCTGAATGGATGGTAAGAGCGTCACTTACTCTGGCTCTAGCCCCCTGCCATGTAGGTGCAGTCCCCCAGCCCCCATAGATTTATGACCATCAGTCAAGGGCAACGCCCCAAGCCCTTTCACATGTAGATGACGCATCCCTAATCTAAGACCAAGACAATAGGAAAAGAGATATGACTTATCTATGGTCATGTATTGCTCAAGACAGAGCTCTCCATACTAATGAGGTACCTAGAGGCCCGGAGGGGGCTACCAATAAGATTCCCTTCCCAGACATTTTTCTCTACAAAAGATATTTAATCTCAGGCCCACCCTGAGAAGTGGAGTATTATTTTATACATTCACTTTACATCATGACAATAAACACCTCAAAAACATGGACCTTCTCTTTTCATCCGGATGCACTGTGGGGAGACACGGAGAAGGCCTTCGCCTACAGAGCCACAGCCTAGTCTCCCATAGAAGGCTTCTCTGTGCTCCCAATCACAACTCCCACCAAGCCAGCTGCCCATCAAACCAAGGACCATCACTGTGGGGCTAGCCAGATCTTCCTTTCCCCCAGCCCCCAGGCTCCAGGCTAGATGTAGCCTGTGGACTCCCACTTTATTCTCAGTCCTTCCACGATTCCCAGTGGTACCTAGATGTCCAAGAATCCAAGAACCCCACAGCCCCAACCTTCTTGCAGGCCCAGGGATTCTACCTGAACCAGCTCAGGCTTTCCCACACCTAAGACTGCACCGTCCTACCCGGAGTGGTGCCTTGGCACTTCCCTACAGCCCAGCACCTGCCCAGGGCGGTAGCATGGGATAAGCACAGTCAAACTCATGGCTTTCAGCCTCCCCAAGTAGTCATGCCCTGTAGTAGAGCTGACATAGGGCCCACAGTCCTACAGCTTGAAAGTATTTGATTGACGGAAAGCAGAAGTAAAATTTAATAACATGGAAGGCCAGTGCTAGGGTTAGCAGTTTATAAATCTAGTCAACTCAGAGGAAAACTTCATCAGCCAAAAATATATCCTAACATTTCCTTAAAATTAAAATTATAAGACTATGCCTTAATTTAGATAGCTCCCCTTATTTGCATTAAATATTGAAGTATATCCATTTGAAGCATTATTTTAATATGTTTCATGTTGAAAACTCCGGTATGCCCTCTAATTAGTACTGTCTTCTGCTTTATTCTGACTCCAAAGTTGACCTGGTTCCCTTATGGGCTGATTTAAAATCGGAATGCCCAATGTGAGGCAATGTAGGGAGCAGGTGGCTGGAAGATGGAGATACTGTGTTGGTCTTGTTCAGTTCTATCCTGCTCAATGCTGTGTCACTCAAAGGAGCCAAGTGTCTTCCTGACTAAAATTCCTATCGAAATTCTAGGCCTAGCCTTTTCTTCTGCTCTAGAACTTCCTCTCTCTAGAACTAGAACTTCCTTCTCTGTAGAGGAATTCTATTTTTTAAAGTACTTCTGCAGTTCTTTTTTCTGTGGTAAAGTTTTTCTATGACTATTGAAGAATGGCTATGAAAAATCTTCATTTAATCCTGTTTACTTGCCAAGACTTGAAAATATCTTTCTAGAGATGAGACTGTTTACATAGAGGGAATAACATTAAAGGAGTAGCGTGAAAAGGACGAGCAGTAAAAGGCCAGGAAGCTACCAGCCTAGATGACACGTATCTTAAGTAAACAAGGACTTCTTCAAAGCGACACATGTAGATGCAGGAAACCTGCAAAATTATATTATTTGTCTTGGTAGTGGAGGTTGTGTGTAGTTTTTTAAATTGGGCTTCCTAAAAGTGTGATGATTGCTATGGTTTATAATTATTGCTTTCTTGTTTAGTCTATCAGTATTTAAATAGCTAGAAGTTAGAATGCAACCACTACTTAATAACTATGTTTGCAAGTTGAAAATGTGTCTGAATTTTTATTTGAAGTTAGCAAGTGATTGGGTCAATGGTTTAATTGATGTATGGATTGATGGATGAATAGATAGTCATTAGGTATTCTATCTAAACCACCTTCATATTGTTAAAACTTATTTTGATTATTTTTCAGAAATATAGTGCTATATACTAAAAGAAACTCAGAATAGATTAAGGGAAGAGATACGCTGTACTTAGGAAGGTGGTTATCAAATATATTGCAAAGAATGTTCAGTTTAGATTTCTATTTCTGTGATGTACACCATGACCGAAGTAACATGAAGAGGTAGGGTTTATTTATCTTACATTTGTGATTGGTCATTAAGGGAAGTCAGGGCAAGAACTAAAGGCAGGACCCTGGAGGGAAAAACCAAGCAATGGAAAAAGAGTGTTTATTGGCTTGCTTGGTGACTTGCATTCAATTACCTTTCTTAAATCTCCCAAGGCCAACTGCACAACAGTGCCAGCACCCATGCTGGGCGCTCTCAGCTTTATCACTAATCCAGAAAACATGCTATGGACTTGCCTTCAGGTCAACCTGATGGAAGCATTTTCTCCATTAAAGTTCCCTCTTCTCCAGAGTATCTACCTATGTTAAGCTGTCAAAATAGATAAACAAATAAATAAATAAATAAATAGATAAATAGATAAAATCACACAATAAAGAAATAAATTAACCTTCTTTAAAAGTCATGCACATTAATTATCACAAATATTTTTATGAAAACCAACTGAACTTCAGTTGGTTCTTTCTGTTAAGTTTTGAACTTCTGCATATTTCTATTTCTTTATAATTTTTATTAGACAATATCATAATGTAATATTATAACTACATGCTGGAATATACTAAGTGGTCTCTAGTAGGATAAAAAAATGCCTCATTTATGACACTTGCTGATTTTATGGTATAAATTCTGCCACAGGGTTCATTCTATGTGAGATTTCTGGTAGTGTAACACTTTCTTCTTAGACTGCATCTCACTGATACTACTCCTACTTTGACATTCCTCTCTCTGCTTGGAGGTGGGAAAGGGTCTCCACTGCTAAGAGATCATTGATTGGAATGAGTTTGGATGCCTGAGTCAGTACACTTTACCTAGCTCAATGTCCTTTCCCTTCAAGATATCTTTAAAATCCCCTGTCCCAGATAAATTAATTTAGTTACAAGTTTTCAACACTCAAACATGGATTTTTTTAATAAGAATTGAGAACAGAGGAAATATATGTAATTATAAAATATAAAAAGTCAATATATGTTAACCACAGTTTTTATACTCATTTTATATTTTTAAACATTTTTATGTTTGATATTACAAGAATAAATGTTTATTTATACAATTAGCTAAGTAGTAAATTCCCTTACGAATAGTGATCAAATAATTAGGGAGCTCAAGGATCATATTTTTCCCTTAAGGCATGTGTGCTTTATGTTCACAATGATTATTATAAAATGTATTAGTAGAATCATAGGCTATCTGAAACTTCAAAAGCAGATGCAACCAATCTGCTGTGTTACTGTTGCATCTACATCAAACTAGTCAAATCTCTATCTGCTGAGCTAGGTTCTTTCTAGTAAGTACAATATCAAGTTTTAATAAAGAAAAGGTGACATAAAATTAAATTACAAAGGGATTTTGGATGAAAGAAAAATAATAACTCATGTTAGGAAATTATTCTGCTCAATAAGAACACAAGTGAAGAATAAGGAAGGAAGAAAGAGCCAGGTGAGAAGGTTCTCTAAGTTCAGTCGGATACAGACAGGGAATTTAATCTTTAACAAAGTCCAAACCAGAGCCACTTTTATATTGAACACAGGAGTTAGAGATATCTATGTCCCTCCAAAGTCCTCTAACCAAATGAAAGATTTCAAACATTTTTTTTTCTATCACAAGTACACAAATGTTTTCTGTCCTTGGAACTACAACATTGCCAGGTGAGATACAACACACTTATCAGTATTTAATTGTTCAACAATGTGTATTCATGACCCAGAAATAAGTTATAAAGGTAAATTGTGGACAAAGGATATATAAGCACATCCTCCCTCCCTGGAATCTATGAATTTGCTTGCTGTTCTTACTGACTCCTAAATTCAATTGTTCCAAGCATATGGAGCACTTCCTTAGTCACCTAAGTTCCTGAAGCAATAGAAGTGGATTCTCTGAGTAGTTGACATAAAGGATCCAGAAGTATTCAGAGAGGCAGGTACAATCCCTAAAGGTCTGTGATTGAGGTATGAAGACAAAATGAATTAGATATACATTGAAAATGCATATGACCAATGGCTGATCTCTTGCTAAAGGACAAAGGGACAAATGACTAAATACAAATAGACAAGTCCAAAATGTAAAATGAAATCTGCAGAGATGCCTGGGAGCTGGAACATCCATGAAGGATAAAGGTGTGAGATGTGTTGACTGTCTAGAGGCTTGAAGGGAAGAGTATGTTCTAGAATAAGTGATTATTCAGTTGCAGCAGGGCCAGCACTGCACAGAACTTTGTTTGAGGACAGAAGGAACAATTGACTGATCTGTCCTTTATCCAGAGTTTTCTTCATTTAATGTGAAATACTACATTTCATTTCATATATCAAAACCTAACTTTCTAACTGTGATGGGTAGACTTGGTTGTCACCTTGACTGGTGACATCCAGGACTAACTAAAACCTCAGGACAGAAGATATACCTGTGAGGGACTTTTTCATAATTTGAAGCAGGAAGATCCACTTTTAATCTGAATTTTTGAGGTAGGAAGATTTACCTTTAATCCAGATCCCTTGAGTTGGGAAAAGACACACTTTTAGTCCAGATTATTTTAGCAGAGAACACAAACACACCTCTAACCTAGACCATGCCTTCTGATGGAAACCTGTATAGGATACATGGAAGAAAGAAGGTATAGATCTTTGCCTGCTTGCTCTCACCTTGCTAGCAAGTTCCTTTCTTCACTGGCATTAGAGCTTACTTCATCAGGATTCCAGAATCTTACTGAAGACCAGCTGGGAGACATCCAGCCTGTGCATCCAGCCTGTGGACTGAACAACTGCTAAATTCTTGGATTTAGTTTCTAGGAAGCGATTATTGGATTAGAAGAACCATGATCAGCTGTAAGTCATTCTAATAAATCCATATATAAATCCATTCTATATCTTCTGTTGCTCTAGAGAACTCTGACTGATTAGGATTTTTTTAATTTCACTAGCTTTTCTTATTTCAAAAAATTTCCAAAATGAGTTATACAAACATAGAAGTTTTGCACAAATTATTATTTTATTGTACACTTTAATCCACCAACATGGCTGCTATGGCAAGGGATCACATCCAAAGAGCTTTTAGGTCTCTGTTACCCTCCTGGAATGCAGACTTGCCACCTACATTTAATCCCTCTGGTTGGAATGCAGATATACCTTTAGTGCACACCTTTAATTCCCAACAGTGAGGTCTAATTGAGGGGCAGACAAAGTGACAAATTAGAGAAAGATTTGACAGAATGAGTCAGAGATATGATAAGCCCAATTCTTTCAAGAACAAAGAGAACAGAGAGGCTACTTAAGAGCACTGCAGGGAGGCAGTGGAGAGGAGTTGACTCAGTTGAATTTGATGCAGTTCACTTGAATGCAGTTGAGTTCAGTTGGATTATTTCAGTCTTTGCTGTCAGTGAAGCCAGAGCAGTTAGTTCAGGTCCTAGAGTTTAGTTTTTTCCAAGCAGAGCAATTTATTTAGAATCTGAAAGAAGACAATTTGAATCAGTCATTTTGGAGAGGAATTTGAGCCAAAACAGATGAGTTGAACCAGCCAGCCAGAGTTCAGAAAGAGCTAGAAGAATAAGTTTATTCAGCAGTAAGTCTCAGAGGCTGATTCATCTAGAACTAGGTTAGCAGATGGAGGCTGGAAGCTGAAGCCTTCAAGATCCAGCCTGTAAAAAATTAGATTGTACGGAGGCTAGAAACGTCCAGTCCTGGGCCTAGGGATAGCTAGGCAGAAATGCTCTGGGCTCAGCCTAACTATGTATTCATAAAGCTTGGGTACAGCTCTTATGTCATCCATCCCTCTGAGGAAATTAAACCAACATTTACACATGGACCCCATTCTTATGTGGTTTAATTAAAAACATTTGTATTTATCTACTTTCTAAAAAACTTAATCTTTAATTTGCAGGTGTTATAAAAGAAAACTAAATTTAAACCTTGGGGCTAGCTTTTTCTAGAGATGCCAAATGATAGAAAATAATAGCCTCACAGAGAGAGTGTTCCATATCAAAAACCCAGATGGCTGATGATTCTATTTAATGTCTGAATTTGTTTCAGTATTCTGATCTCTCACTTGTATAGTTAAGCAATTTTAACTTACAACATTCTAGAACTATTTAGCCTGTACCTCCAAAATCTTGCAAGTTTTTTCTTCATAAAAGTATCTATAAAAACCATGGGATTGGGTTTAAAAAGCAATGCTTCTACTCCTCAGTATTAAGTTTCTGTATGACTTCTCCTGTTGCTATGAGCAAATAGCTAACAGAACAATTTAAGGGGAAAAGATTCATTTTGGTACAAGATTTCAAAGGATTAATCCGTATGACTTAGTTCCTTAGATTTGGACAAGCTACATCAGCAGTAAAAACATGTAATAGAGAACAACTATTTGCTTCTTACTCAAACAGAAAGCAGAGAGAACAAGATAGGGATAGCATCCCTAAGAACCCTTTTAACATGACCTAGTTCTGATAGCACAGTCCCACCTCAGTTTTAAAGTTTCACAAAATAGGGGCTCTATTTGGGGACTAAACATCTTGTCATGAGCATATGGAGGGCATCACATATGCAAACCATGTTGTGGCTTTCTAATGGCACCACTCTCCTTCTTTTACTAGTAAATACACATCATTTGGTTATCAGAATCATAGGACAGGTTTCTAGGCAGCAATCAGTAAGAGATTTTAATTGCCCCATAAAATGATCCTTAGTTTCTTTCTCAGCTCTACACAGATTTACTCAGAACTAGTAAAGATCAAAGGATTCACTCCTTTTGTTCTCATTTTAAGATAATACCTATTATTACAGAAAAAAGTCTCTATGACAATTTGTTTTACATTTTTAATCAACTTGTATTTATTTACACTCCAAATGTTGCCTTCCCCTTGGTCCCTCCCCCTCCCAGATTTCTTCAACCCATCCTTTCTGCCCTATGCTTCAAGAGGGTATTCCTTCTTGCTCTATTTTTATAATCGACATTGAGAATTTTAGGGTGTCTCAAATTACCTTTTGGTCAAAAGTTTAAATTGATATAGTGTATTTTATTATCATATAAGAGCCAAGACTGACATAGTGTTGGTATATAATTCCTTAGAATCCTACTCAGACTCTACATACTATGTTTATTCATCAGTAACTCTAGACATTTTTTCTGAGAGGAACTCTCAGTTTAATTTCTGATGGTCTTGTCAGGTGACAGATGTCAAAGAGCTTAATGTATTTCAGACAATGGCTCTCCTAATTTGGATTTGATTAATGCTTTCACATTAATAGCAGAGATTCTGGGTTTTTCAAGGAAAATCCCAGATAATCCCTCTCATAACATCATATCATTGTGCACTTGATCAAGAGGGCATATTTCTTCTGTAATTAGTATTTCTTTTTCTCCTAGACACAAGAGTTTAGATGGACTGTTACTATGCTGTGTTACATTTCCATTCTCCTTCCCTGTTAGATTCAGTGTGGCCAATGCATATTGAGCTAGCCTCAGCTTGACTTATTCTTGCCTTGGTCACCTCACGTCCACTGAGAAGTCAGTGAATGTTATTCTTCATCTGCATTGCTTCTTTTGACTTGTGTTTGACTTCTTTCTATATCTCTGCTGAAATTTTCCATCTTTCCATCCACATTGCCCAACATTTCCTAGAAAGCTTTACCACATCATCAAGCAAACAGTCTCTGCTGCTTCCAGTTTCTTGATCATACACAAGTGTAGCTTTGTATATTGCTTTCCTAGGCCTACAAAATTCTTTTCCCCAGACAAATCCCTTGGTTCTTGCTATGAAATGCTTACTAACTGGTAGTGATAGACAGAGGTAGGGTTTCTGAAGTGAGCTAATAACGATGTGTCATAGGACTTCTGTTATTTCTACCTTACTAGCAATACATATCTTATGTTCTGATTCAGATTTCCTGCTCCTTCCCCGGTGCAAACTACATTTTCCTTTTTCTAGCCTCTATGGGTTTGGGCCTATGTTCAATATTTTGTACTGTTTACTGCAGATGACTTAAAGCTGTTTTCTAAGACAGAAGCATCAAGTTGACTTCTGGACTTACCCTTAAATGTGACTTTTTCCTTTTTTCAGGCACCATTAGTGACCAACATGTTCTACCTTGTTCTACCTGCCTGTAACCTTTCTTGTGAGCACCCAATGTAGAACTGCAAAGAAGACCTATCAAGATGCTGTAAGATGCCATTTTGTCTTCAACTGCTGCAAGTTGTATATTCTCACACTTTACCCCTATTCCAGTTCTAGCAATTTTCTTTAAAATTTTGGCCTTAACTCTTCCCTCAAACTTGCTACTCAGGCCTATGTCCAATCTCTGACCTTTCTTGGAAGCCATTTAGAACAAATGGCATGTATCTTTTCCATTATAAATAACTACCTTTCAGCCTAGTTGGGGACTTAAGATATATATTAGATTCAAGAAGATTTATAATTTTTATTCAGGCTCTTCCAATGTAAGCAATGCTCTTTCCCAGTTTTTTATCTCTAAGCAAAATCCAGTAATTCAGTTAATGTTTAAGGGGGTGCATAATAACGATTTCATAAAGCTTCATTTTCACCTAGAATCACTGAGTTTAATATGAGCATTCTAAGTATTGGCCTTACTGGGGGAAAATGAACTGGATTTCAAGAACCTGGATTGTTCCCCTGTTAGCTGAGTATACAGAATGTTACTCCAACACTCTGAACTTTCTTATGAACAAAATAAAGATATCATACCCCCATATTTTCTCAAGACTCCCCTTCCCTTTCTTCAGTAAAAGTTCATAATTATATTTACAAAGCACGTATTTTCACAGGCTTTTAACTGTATGTCTCCACTTTATGTAATGGACTGTTGAAATTAAAACCCAGTGATACCGATTTTTCTTGCGGCCTATTGGGATCTAATCAATCACACAAAATGCTATTACTTAGGAAGTGGTGTTGGAAGTCCTGCAGAGTGCCTGGGCTTCACTGGATGAAGAGTACATTAATTCAACAATTTATCAAGGCTCTTGGCAAAGTGTAGAATCAGCTGCTAACTGGGATAACACAGATTGGAAAATACAAGCTTTCTCTAAATAGCACCCATCAAATTAGATTCCCCAAATTTTTAATATGAATTCGAAGTTTTACTTCACAGGAAATTGTTTCTGCCTGTATTAGCTGGTTCTCTTTTCTGAAGAATATTTTAATTGAAATAGATAATTCTATCAATTCTATCACTTTTCTCCCTCCTTCCAAGCTATCCGTACTGTAATACAACATGTCTCTTAATTTTGAAGTTGATAGCTTCTTTCTCATATATATATATATATATATATGTGTGTGTGTGTGTGTGTGTGTGTGTGTGTGTGTGTGTGTATATATATATATATATATATTCAGCCTACTGAGTACATTTTGGTTGTTTGTGAGTATATGAGTATATGTTAAGTCTGACCCCTCTCTACTAGAAAACCAATAAGGGGGTTTATTCCTTGGAAAAAGCTTATTCTTCTACCAGTTATTAGCTGCCTATAGTTCTTTGTCTGTGGTTTGAACACCATAAATTTTTCTCACTTTAATGTTAGTATGTCTATTGATACTAGTCTTTGTTCCAATCTTTTTTATGCAGCTATTTTTAGGTTAGATTAGATTGTTTCATAATGGACTTCTTAGTATTCTGGCTCTTGCAATTTTTATGCCCTCTCTTCCTCAATGTCCCCTGAGTCATAGATACAGGAGCTTTTATGTAAATGTATCTCTTTGTGCTTAGTTCCTGATGATCCATTGATTTCAGTGTTATGTCCAGTTGTTCTCTGAGATAGCTACCATTTGTTGTACAGAAAAGCTTCTTGGATGAGGGGTGGTAGCTACACTTATCCATGAGTATAAGGATAAGATTAAGAATGTAGTAAGGAATTATTATGGTCAAGCAAACTCAGTACGAGATTCCTACTCTTGGCACATGAACTCACTAGCCTTGGGAAGCTGGCTAGATACCCAGTACAGGATTTTATTTCTAGCCTGTTTTGTGGACCTGCTTAGATTAACTACAATGATCAAGGTAAGGATTGGGTTCCATGATGGCAGAGCAAAAGCATGTTGAAAAAGCAGAAAGATGTTGCCAAAACATATGCCTTTGTGGTTATTTGGCAGATGTCCCATTGATGTTTTAGTGGCCATCTCCCAGAAGCTACACAGACTTGGGCCATACAGCATCTTCTGTCTTAGTAAACAAGACATTTCCTCTACTAGAAAGTCTGTGCTCCTACTTTCTTGCACTTGTCCTACTGAGAAAAAACAAATGAAGGTCATGGCCACTAGCATTGCCTTCTTTTATAGCATTAGTGAAGTCCAGTATATTCATAGAGTAGAAAGTGCACATCATTTATGACAAGTGATTGGGAATTTCTGGACATGATTTTAGAAATCTGCCTACCACAGAATCTTATGGAAGAGAGAGAAAGGAAGATTTGGAATTGGTGACAGAAGAAGTTTAAAAATAGAATTTTACAATTTGACTTAAGATATCTGTTTGATGAATATTTATTTATTTAAGCATCAATGAGCTAATAAATGGATGAAGAGAAAAGGGAACATGCAAATGAAAAACAACTGACCATTTCCAAACCTATTTTATCATGAAAAATGGTAAATTATAACACCAGACTGAAGGCTACCTAAGAGAATGAAATGAGATTATACACTAAAAGCCTATGACATGTACCTGGCACTCAATTAATTGATACCTATTACTAATCTTTTATAGTAGAAATATTTGCGCATAGAACCCCAGCAGCAATCTGTTTCTAGCCATGAGAAAAATTAGACTCTTTGTATGTTCCATCTATTTGTCTTCCTTGTAAAGCCTATGTGTTTATTCCTTTTTTCAACATTTCTCACAAATCTCATAGACTTAAGAGCATGTGGACAGTGCTGTCCCTTGTTTTTGATAAATGAATCCAACTAATTCCATTTGGGAGACTGACAGGCTACAACAACAAATAGTGTTTCCTATGCATTTCCTATGTTCTGTACATGTGTAGTGGACCTCTTCCACCCTCCAACACTGAGGCCAGGGGAACATCCCTTACAGACATGGTGCCACTGTCAAATCAGGAAGAGGAGGAGTGGGCAAAAACCATTCTCACTCAAATATGATCTTATTTGTTGTGGTACATTTTGAAACACATATCAAAACAGAGCATCAATCAGCAGGAATGTGTTGCCATCCCACAGCAGGGAACAGCAAACACACTGACACACCCATCGTCCTCCAGCAGTCCTTAGACATCCACCTGTTGAACTTGTGCCATTCAGCTTTGCCTTCTTTCCCTGTTGGGAGCCGCGGCAGGTGCTGGCAAAGTCCGCCATCGCTAGGTGGCGCTGTCAGCCATAGTTCTTCCTAGTAAACAAATAAAGTGCGCATGTGCCTTGGTAAAGCCCGCCAAAGCTAAGCCCATCCCACGGCGTTTGGCGCGCAACGAGTATACAGCCAATCAGAGGTGATTACGCCGCTCTAGGGTATATAAGGGCTTTTCCCAGGGCTGGGGGTCGTCTTCTACCACCATTTTGGTTTATGGGAATAAACGTGTTTCTACGGAAGGATTCTGGTGTGTGTGTGTGTGTATGTGTGTGTATGTTTTTGCCGGCGAGACCACTACACACGCGCCCCTCACATTTCCCAATGTTAGGATGGTGCATCTGCCATCCTGACATTAGTTTGCAGTTGTGAGATGCACTGTGAAAACAACGCTAGTACTCAGCTCTGCTTAGAATTTATCTCAGGAAATGTGAACTCACAACTGAAAACAATATGCTAAAAAATTACATGATCAGTTAAAAATAACTGTATACTCAGAAATACATTGTAATGTACAGATGTTAGCCAGTTTCATTTGTTGCCAAACCATAATAACAGAATATGATTTTGATTCTTCAAAATTAGAACTTAATTCCTGACACTTAAGAATCAAGTCAGTTAGGAAATATTTACTGGAAACTGAATGGAATTCAGAGTATATTTATTTCTTACTACTATCAATTGTTCCTTTATTTACTGTTCCCAGAAAATTTGAAATAGGTACATATTGCTCCAATAGCCAATACTACGTAACCAATGTTATATTGCATTTTCATTTAAATCACTTTGCTTAAAGAAACACAAGATTTATTATAACCTTAAAGCCCTTTACAGCAATTTTGGCATATTTTGTTTTGTGATATCAAAATGAGTGTTGGAGTTTGGAGACTATTATTAGATGTGAATTTAGCTAAAAATAATTACACTCACATCCGTTGACTATATGTTCCATTCTTTCTTATATTCTAATATGTTATTGTTTAAATATAACTTAAAATGTTTTCTCACTGTGAAAATGGATATTTTTGTAGTCTTGAGTTTATCCTTGTGTGGGACATGGGTTCCCCCTTGTGGTTATATGAACTCACTTGCATTCACTGCTTATAAAGGAAAGTATCTGGATAGGGTAGCAACAGTAAAGCGAGGCTTTGGCCTTTTCATTGTGGTGGTCCTCAGTATCTGTACAAATGACCCCCAAATGAATCTAAGCATAAGCATAAAAATATTTTGTTGTATTTTAAATCTTTTAGTGTACCCAAAAACACTGAAGCACAATTTTTATTAAACTTATAGTTGAAAATGAAACTACAAATGAAATTAATCCACATTGGCTATTCAATAAGCACTTCCTGAGAAGCCAGCCCCTCGGCATGAACACAGTCAGCTTTTCTCTGTTTCACTCTTACTGGAGGGACTGGGTGAAGAGTTCATCAGCTTCATCCTGTTATCTAAGCTCTAGACTCCACAGTGCTCTGCCTTGTGAACAGATACATCTTCTCAGATGACCTCGCCAAAGGAAAAAGTCTTTGTAGTCAGCACACACAGAGCTTTCTCTGTTTAGTTTCTTCCCTCCTATTCCTCTTGGCTCAGTGCTAAGCACAAATATTAAAAATTGAAAGAGTATTCTGGGCAGGAAATAGAATACAGGGGACAACGCCCTTCAACGTCTCTGGTCATAAACATGACCCGAGGAACTTGACAATTATTCACAGTCCAAAACTGATTTAGAAGAACAAGGTTTCATTTTATGTAACTGATTTTAACACCTATTTGACATCTGCCTGAGTCTATTTGATCAGAATCCATGTGAGTGACTTAGTGATTGTGCTTCCTAGGGCCTACTCCAAGCCCAATCAAGCAAGATATACCAGAATCAACCCCCAGATAACTGCTGACTTAATACACAGCTAGTTTTAAAACTACTGTGTTGAATACAGGGTGCAACATAAAGGTAGCACAGATGGGGAAGGACCACAGGGGCATACCTGGAATACAACCAAATTGGATTTACTATTCATTTGAATTAAGGAGGCTATATATCAAAGGTGTGGTCTGTGTCTTGTTATACAAAATAAAGGAGTTATTTTAGTACATGGGAGAAGGTTTATTATTTCAATGAGCACAAAACAGAGCTCTATGTGCAGAGGTCAGCATCAAGTCTGCTTTGCAAATGTAACCTTAAACCTGAGGTGGATGTGCAGTCCCATATCTAGAGACCTTTTATCTGGACAAAGCCAGGCACCTCTGTAAATTGAGAATGCTTTTCTGTGTCAATATTTTTTCAGTCTTCCAGGCAAGAAAGGGAGTTCTTCTTGACTGATACAATTTTAAGTGGCAAGTTTTTCCTTTATTGGATTATTTTGGAGAACAAATTTTCTCAGTGTGTAAGGACGGAGCAGTCACCTGCAGGGGCCACTTTGCAGGTGTGACGTATGGGGCTATGTTGATTCTTGCTAAACTTGTGGCCAGCTTTGCCTGTGCCTTGCTGAATGGTGGAGCCGACTTTAGAATCTGAGCACATTTTTCTCTTTGCAAACAGGGCATTTGCCTCACAAGGTTGTCTTGAGGAGAGAGAACAAATAAGAGTCCAGATGGCCTGGCAATATGTTCATGTTATTTTTCATTCAATAATTTGATAAAGAAGCCTTGAGTGCCTACTATATGCCATGCCATTTGCAAAGCTCTGGTATAACACTGATGGACGAAAACCAAGGAATTGTGTGTGAGAATCTTACAAGGTGACTGGGAGAAAATACACATCAACAAACAATTATAATCATGTACAGACAAGCTGTAGCTGTACTGACAGGTGGAATTCAATAGACATTTATCTTATCTTTGGAATTCAGGAAATGGAAAAACACTGCCAAATTTATAGCCTCTAAAAGACTGGTAGGGAATTAGGAGAGTAGCCCAGGGTAGAAGAGAAAGGACTCTGAAAACAGAATCATCTATGGTCTTATCTGTTGTTTCTGGGGATTTTTTGTGGGGGGGGGATTTGATGCAGGGTCTTTCTATGTTGCTTAGACTGGCCTTGAACTTGTCACCCTGCTGTCATAGTCTCTAGATTACTGGTATCCAACACAGTTGCTACCATGGCCAGCTGAAAATAATAATCATCTGGGTTTTAATCTTGACTGTACCTCTAAGTATCAACTCAGGTTGCTATTTTCTCCTTCTTATATGAGTAAGGAAGAAGGAAATGTTTAGAGTTGAGCATGCAGTATAGGAGCCAAGGTTGTATGTAATAGGGATATGTCAGTGAGAAAGAGACAATATCCTGACTTTTATGAGTGTGTACACAGAAGAGGTTGCTGACTCACAAGACACAAACAAAGATAACAAGCAAGTAGACTACTTAATACATTAGATAATAAACTGGGGAGGAGTTACCAACCGGGAAGACTGGAAGAGGTTGTGAGTCAAGGATCAAATGACTGGCATGACATCTCTGCAAATGTGCACAGCCTTCTGTGACTTTCTGAGAAGTTAGATTACAGAAGCAATGCTTGGCTAAGCAGCTGGGAATCCCCAGTCTACATCAATCCGGACATTGACCTTTTGCACTGTTTCCTTCTTCCCCCATACTGTTGACCTTTTAACTTTAAAGAAAATGACTCTGTACCATCAATAAACATCTCCCAACATGGAATAACTCCTGTCTCCTCACTGAGAAAGAATCTTTCTGAACAAAAAAGATCAGTAACTTGAAGACACTGGTAGAGATTTTAATTTGGAGCCTTCAGAACTTAAATATTTTAGATTCCCATTTCTCTAATCATATTCCACATCAAGCCAAATTCTTACCACATTCACCTTCTCAACCACCTATCCCTCTCCTTATGAGCAAAACACTGTGGAGAGCTGTTTAAATGCCTGAAATTCATGAGCCAGTTCAGGTTAGATTCTTTTAAAGCAATACTGCACTTAAAATATCATAACATCCATCTGAGAAGTTTAAGAAAACAGATCTTCTCCCATAGAAGTTAACGCCTTTGAAAACTGAATTATGATGTTCTCAAAGCATACATTGCTTATTTAAGAACTTTCTCTTTTTCTCTGAAATATTTCAGAAATTTATACTCCAGTCACACCCATTTAATCAAGGTGACTCTGATTAAGCACCATAGGTTTTGTTAGTTTGAATAATAAATGTTAATTTTATCTAAACAAAGTGCTTGATAGTGAGCAGAGAGATAGTGATCATAAGTTTTGCACTGGTGAAGTTGGTGATTGTTGTAAATGATACATCATCCTTAAGCCCTTTGGTATCAAACAAGTAGCAAGGCTAAATTAACATATATATGCTAAATAGTATGCAAAGAATTTTCACAGTAACACTGTATATGACAATCTGAAAGGAGAATTTATTTTGATGTCAGATTACAGTAGACTATGATAAATAACGTGCTGGATTAACGGTGGTGCACACCATTAATCCCAGCACTTGGGAGACAGAGGCAGGAGGTTTACTTTGAGTTAAAGGGCAGTCTTGTCTACAAAGTAAGTTCTAGGACAGACTGAGCTACACAGAGAAATTCTGGTTAAAAAAACTAGCAAACAAAAAAGAATACATGCACAATTTTATTTCTTCCCATAAGAAAGTACTGAGCAATAATGCAAGTGAACAAACTATAGCCACACACGGCAACATTAGTGCATTTCAATAAAACAAAACAAGCATCAGAGAATACAGCTTACATTTTTCTTAATTTAAATATTTTCTAAAATTAACTATGAAATGATTGGAACTTTCAGATGAAGCACTTAAGTACATTGAAAATGTACATAAGTAAGACATTATTTTTTGAAACTATAAATTATATACAAATACATCACTCCCCTTCTGGTAAAATACACACAGACAAGTTTCTCTACTGTGAGGTGAAGGATAGAGATAAATTCGCTGGAATTGCAATAAGAAACAGATGGAGAGATAAAATAGCAATAATTAAAGGAGCCTTGTCTTAAAAGAAGGAACTTAAGGGAAACAAAGGAACAGTGCAGCTGCTCCTGAAAGGATGCTGGTGTAAGCTCCAGTCCCAAGGAAGGAAGAAAGCCAGTTATCAATCCCCAGGTGTGCGTCCTGCTGGAGAGTTTAGATGAGGAACAGAGAACCATGGCCATAGGAAGAAAAAGCTTGGTGTGGAGCAGTTCACTTCCCTCCTGCCCTCCAGCCGCTTGCTAGGTCTTGCCATTAAGCAGATCCAACTAAAGGCCAGAGGTACTACTAATATAATCCATACAAGTTAGTGTATTAGACAGAATGCAGTTATATGAGCCTGGGGTGTGGCTGCAGGGAATTCTGGAGCAGGTTCCCACCAGAGGAAAAGATATCTCACATCAGGCCAATTTCCCCATATTATTTAAAGGAGAGGTAGTACTGAAGGATACTGGTTTTTTCCCCTTTTCTTTATATGCCTCTTTATTGTTTTAATGTTGCAATTATATGAGAAATGTTTTAATAATGGGAAAACTATGTCAATGTGTATGAAGGGATGTATGTATGTATGTATGTATGTATGTATTCCCCTTTTAGAGTAGGCATTTGTGTGTCAGTTTAAATGTATGTGAGAAAAAGATGAAGGGGAAGAGTAGCCTTTGTAATAGAAAGATTGTGTGAGAAAATAAGTGTGCAGGTAATGTGTGTGTGTCTCTGTGTATACATATATACATATGTGTGTGTGTGTGTGTGTGTGTGTGTGTGTGTGTGTGTGTGAATTTTAAGGAGTACTGGTTGAATGCATGTACGAGATGTGGGAGGAGACTATATATGACAGGATATACTTGTGAATCTATGTGGAAATGTGCAAGTAAATTTGAGACTATGCCCATGTGTGTACATGTGATTATGTATATAAAAATGTGTTTGAACAGGTGAAAGTGATGCGTTGCTGACAGTATTCCGATACACATGAGATACACAGATAGGTGTAAGAATGTGAAGAAAACGGTATGTTAAGAGCATGATTGTGAGAGATGTGAACAGGAGATGTGTGCATATGAGTGTGTGTGCACTCTTACATGTGTGTGTGGTGAGTGTGGGCATGTGTGTTTATGTGTGTGTAATGTATATGTGTGCACATGAGTATGTGTCATGTATGCAGGTGTGTTTGCCTGTGTGTGTGGTGTATATGTGTGTGCATGTTTGTGTGGGCACGTGTGTGTGTGTGATGTATGTGTGTATACATGTTTGTATGTATGTGTATGCCTGTTTTATATGTGTATGTGTGTGTGTGATGTATCTGTGTGTGATGCCCGTGTGTTTGTACACATGTTTGTGTGTGCAGAAACTGGGGAGATGTATAGGATTAGGGAGATTAGCAAGTGAGGTCATATATATGAAGGGGCTTGTGTATGTTTGGAAGGTGGTTGTTGGACCATATATATGTGTGTACAAACATAAATCTATACAAATAGGAATGAAATATTTTTCTTGGAAGAGAGATGAACACCAGAAAGAACTAATTAATATCTGAAATATTGATCCCTAGTGTCAGAATAAAAGAAACATGAAATCCTTTGCAGTCAGAAAAGCAAAAAGTATTTTATTTTATTCTATTCACTCTAAGAACACAAAATACATATTGTTCTTTTGGGGTATTATGTAAAATGGAAATCTTAGTTAGTACATTATTTCTTGACTAATAAAATGTAGGACAGTAAACTGTGACTATCTTGGAGAAACCCTTACCATACTCTCTGAGTAGCTTTCCTTCTGGGCATTTCTCTTCTGTCTTAATCCTCATGCTGATGCCTACTCTCAAATAGCTTTAGTAAATGCCACCTCTGTTTAATGCTGGCTAGTCATGAAATTCTTCCCTATGTTGAAGCCATGAAGTTCCTATGTCCAGGTCCCTACTAAAGGGAACATATCAGGCTGCCAAGGATGACAGAAGAGCGTTGTTCATCCTTTCCTGCTCCCACCCTGACACTTACGCAAGAAGATTTCACTTAGCTAAGCAGAAATCCCACCTTTTTAAAGTAATTGAAAGAGGCTTTGAATTATTTTACACAACTTCATTTTTTCAGTGTTGCTTAATTTCCCTAATAATAAATGTAAAATGTCATCAAGTCCAGTGTCCTTTTGACAATAAGTAACTGAAGTGTGTTTTACACTTTTAATTTATTTCTAAGGGTTTCAGTTTTCTAAAATCGACTTATTGCTTTTCATGGTTCCCTTTACTTCACATTGTCACATGTGGGCTTCTGTCATCTATGTACCTGGAACTGGCAGCTTGGAGTCATGAACAACTAGCTTAATTTTATGTAATAATTGTTTAAAAGTCATTCTCTATATTATATCTTAACTTTACGTGTAGAAAGCAACTTTAGCCATGGAAATGTAAACTGGGGAAATTCTATTGCAAATGTCATTAGACTTAGTTGACCCCATGGTCCTATTGGCCCCAGAAAACACATCAGTCATGTTTTATGGTGTTGACACCCAGGAGAGTCTTCAGTTGTCTAATTAAGCTTCTGTTGGAGATTAGTTCAATGCTTTGGTTTAATCCGGCCCTCAAAATCTGAGTGTCCAAAAACTGAAGGCCTTTGTCCACAATTGGTCTTTGACTGATCAATAAAGAGCCAATGGCCAATGGTTGGGGAGACAGACTGAGGCAGGACCTTTGGACTTGTGTGGGCAAGAAACTGGAAGAAGAGGAGACTCACCACAATTCTGAGGGAGTTGGATCAGATTTAGAACTGCAGAAGGAAAATCACCCAAAATGTATGTGAGAAAGAATACCCAGAAGCATCTTAGGCAGCAAAGACTAGAGAGCTGCCCAGAAGGAGCCCAGACAACAAAGATAAAACAGAATTAGAGGGAGTTAAGCCAGGATTACAGGAGGAAAGTGTGTGCTAGCCTTGGGAAAGATTAGAACTGCCCAGCCTTTGAGCTAGTCAAGACATTTCAAATTAACTGGTGTGTGTGTGTGTGTGTGTGCGTGTGTGTGTGTGTGTGTGTGTGTGTGTGTGTTTCATTCATGAATCCAGAGGGTTCTGACAGGTGGCTGGCATCACTACCCGCTGGGAGCAAAACCAGTGTAGCTAAATTTGCTGCTACAAGTTTCTCCTTTGTGGCCATTGATTTCCCAGTAGCAAGTCTATCAAACAGATTCACTTCAAACAATCTTACTCAGTAACTGGGAAATGGTAATATCCAATCTTTAATCAAACCAGGGCTGCGGTTCTGTGAACACCTTATGTTCCCATTTGAATTTGAGCTCTTCTGCGAGATCACCTCTGCCCATCTTGCGAAGATGGCGAGCCAGGAGACGAATTTTGTCAGTGGAAGTCGGGAGTGATCTTTTCCAGAAGCAAAGGAGTTCGTGGATCTGCTCTGTCAGATCATCAGGATGCTTGAGTTTGATGAGCTGGACTGTGCTACGGCGCAGTGGAAGGGATGCAGCGAGGACCTCAATACCTTCTTCAGAGAGTTCCTCAGCCAGCCAGTGGAGCAAGTTATCCCAAAGGGCGTCTGTCAGGGCACATGGAAAATTATGTAATTATTGTAAAGTTACGACTCTTGCTTAGTTACGTGCTAGTCTAACTCTCCTTGCCAACTCACTTAAAATCTACCTGCTCTCAGGTTTAGCCTCTGAGAGAGAATGCTATGAGACCACCCCATAGGGTGTTGAAACTCTGACAAGTCCAAAGATCATCCGAGGGTACCAGTTTCTGCAGAGACCTAGCGATGTGAATGTCCTGAGGAACCAGAAAAGCTTCTTAAAATGATTTTTATTCCCCATCCACACAATGTGATACTAGGATAAGGATAGCACTTGGTATTTTTGGTGAGCTGACGAGTCCTGACCACTCTTAAATGGCACTGTGTTATAGAATGTTGTGTAGATACAAAAGGGTATTTCTCTTTATTTACATCATTGCAATAGATAAATACATAAGCCTGTCAATTTTCACAGGAATATAACCACACAAATATTCACAAAACCCAGGGTACCCAGGGTATATTCTACAGAAGGTCCTTTACACTAACCATTCGACTGACCTCTGCACCAGTTAGATCTGCAAGTGTCTTGCCTATGTGCAGTATGCTCAACATAAACCTCACCAAGTCTGAGAAGCACCTGGCCATCTTTTATGCTACAGTTACTGGTTTTGGTATGTGAGTCAGACTATCATTTTGACACAGCCCACTTTTCCCATTTTGTGATTATTCCCACATGTACAACTTTCATAAGCAGTGCTTTGAAGCCAGTTTCTTATGAGGATTACTTAGAAAAATACATCCTTGCTGGTTTTCCAAACAGTGTTCTCCTTGCATAAGGCAATGCATTCATTTTGATATCCATTGCACTTCATAGTTCCTCCTCTTTCCATGCCCTTTATCCTTCTCCAGAAATAAGCAGGAGACTTGCTGGTGAATATTCACTCCACTGTCCACAATTTCATTGGGGCCTGTCTCATGTTTCTCAAACAGGTTGGAAGCATTCGTCACCTTTCTTTTTCTTTTTTCTTTTCTATTATTTTCTATTCTAGTCTATTCTTTTTTCCTGACTCCCTCCCATCCTCCCTCCCTGCTTTCCTCCCTTTCTTTATTGCTTGTTTCTTTTTTTTTTTTCTTTACATTGCTGAAGATCAAGAGAAGGGTCTGACTCCTGGTCAGCAGTGACTCTACCACATTGTAGAACGCCACTCGGTCACTGAACTACATCCATCCACAGCCTGTAAAATCTTGTCCTTAGTCTACCAGACTGATTCCTCCTCTGTGGCCTAAACTTCTCAACATCTCTATTTTTCTCCACATCCTAAACTTCCATGGCTCCACTTCCTATGCTTCCAATATACACATTGACCCATCTCTAATAGGTATCCCCATTGTCACACATCTCTGTAGAGTTCTATCTGTCTATGTACCAGTACAGCCTTAAAGGCTCAGTTTTCTCTATCCAAGATGATCATAGAACCAACCTAAAATGTGTTTCCTCTTCAGCTTCATTGATTCTAGTTTTCTAATTTTAATCCTGGGCTTCCAGTGGATTCATGAAAAATGTGTTGAATGCAACCACCTATGCTACTTTCTATCACTTATACTATTTGAACTATTGGCAAGTCCACATAGAAATCTCTTTTTTCTCAATTCAAATTCTCTACACCAATGACCAGAAGATTCTTTCTTCTTCCTTTAAGCCACAGCTTCAGCCATTCCCTTCCACTCAGTCAATATTTATTTTCCTACATTACCAGAAGCTGTTTTTGTGGGTTCCAAACATTCTGAGACCTCCACTCACTTTGATTATTATGGTATGTCAAACTACATTGCTACTTCCTTTATTTTCTTTGCTTTTCCTTAAGAAAAAAATATGCTACTGAATCTTTGTTTTGGGGGCTCTGTTTGACATTCTAGCTAAACAATTACTCAAACTATCCTATAGACATTTTGGTTACTACTTACAGCTACTGTTTTTAGTCTAAATCTTCTCTGACACACATGGATCCTGTCATTGCTTTTTACTATTGCTATGAGTCCTATTTCATGGTTTCCACGATTTTCTTCTTTTCTCTCTTCCCTTCATTAACCCACCTTCCTAATGTGACTTAGTACAGGCTTCCTGAGTCAGATCTATTGAAATTTTTAAAGAAACTATTCTTTTTTCTAAATATTAAGAAAGCTAGGCTGACTCCATGACAGGCTTCAAACTGGCAGTTCAAGAGATAAGGCCTAAATCTCTGTTTCCAAGAGCTGCAAAAGCCCAGGCAAGTCCTGCTTTCAAAAAATGTCCTGTCACCTGGCCTGAGGCAAGGACAATAGGTCAGCAGCAGTTTCCAGACTTTCTTAGCTACTTCCTCAGCAACAGTTTCCAGCCCCTATGCCCTGGTTATATAATGTCCCTAAAGGTAGAGTAAGATAAAGGTCGGCTACCCCAGAGTTCTCTAATGTGCTTTAAATCAGGCCTGAAACCTCACTTTGTTGTTTCTCTATTTTGGTAATGGGAAATCCCAGCATACTGGACTTCTACAGAATAAAACACTGCATTTACATACTATTTGAGTCCAGGGTATCATTCTTTGGAGAATTACAATATAACTTTTGTTTAATCTCTCTCTCTCTCTCTCTCTCTCTCTCTCTCTCTCTCTCTCTCTCTCTGTGTGTGTGTGTGTGTGTGTATGTGTGTGTGTGTGTGTATGTGTATGTGTGTGTATATGTGTGTGTGTATAGATGAGAATGTCGTTGTACATATGCCATAGTGTGTACTTCTAGGTCTGAAGGTAGTGTGATTGGGAGCCAATTCTCTCCTACTGTGGGGCCCAGGGGTTGAACTCAGGTCTTTGGGCTTGTAAGGAAAACTCTTTTACTGCTAAACCATCTTGCCAAACAAAATTTTTCCATTTCTTCTGTCTCCCTCCAATGAATTCATATATTTTTGGTCACTAACTTCTATTCTATATATAGCATATACCATATCTGCCAAAGTTTCATTTATAGCTTTGATTTTCTCTGAAATAGTCATCTCTTTGTAAGAGATAAATTTATCTATATAGCTATAGAACAGACAACTGAGGTATCATATTTATAAAATTAAAACCATCACCTTTGGCATTTCCTTCTTTCCAGCAGCTTTGTCTTCATTTTATTTGTTTGCCTCTTTGGGTTTTAATGTGGTAATTTGCTTAAGTAAATGAAAACAGTGGATGTTATTTAAATTTCTCAAATCCTATTTCACAGATGCTGTGTGTGCCTAACTACCTCAACTTTACAGATCTGTATATATCTTCTGGTTTCCAGCCTTGTTGATTCACTATTACTCATTTGTTTTATAGTTTGAATCTTGAATATTGTCTCCAAAGTGTCCACGTCTCTTGGCCTATAGTGCTATTTGGAAATGGTAGAATATTTAGGATATGAAGCCAGGCGAGAAAAAATTAGGTCATTGGCCCCTTCTTGGTTATGGAACTATAATTTTGAGGTCTTCCAATTTTACTCTGTCTTTTCCTGAAGGGATGAGTTGAACAGGACTCCTTTGCCAATTCCTCCCACCCTATTGTACTCTACTGCCAGAAAGTCATGGCAAAACTGAACCAAAATAAATTTTTCTTATTTTAAATATTTTTAGATGTATTTATTTTGTTTTGTGTATACTAGTGCTTGTCTGTGTGTATATATAAATACTATGTGCACACAGGGCTCACAGATACAAAAAGAAGGCACCAGATTCCCTGTAACTGGAGTTACCATAATGAGGATGTTAGATGAACAACAAATGCTTTTTACCAATGAGCCACTTCTCCAGGTTCCTTCCCAAACTTCTAAATTGATTTCCTCAGTTATTTCATCACAGGTTGGAAGACTGACTACTACAATGGTCTATCATCTTGCTGGAGTATTGGCAAAATTAGAATTCTCATTTATGTTCTTGCTGTCCACTTTGGCTCATTTTTGTATTTGTCACAACTAATAAAAGTTTACGGTTTGATTTTATTAATCCCTTTCATAAATGTATTGCAAGGCACTTCTCTTATTTAGACTTCTTAATCTGACATTGAAAACATTTGTTTTATTTATTGTTACTCACTAGGGCAGCCTATGTAGGAATACTGTGCAAGCTACAGATGGAGCAGAGTGCTGAATGGTACTCCCAGAAGGTAGACTTCTAGAAAGAATTGCACAAACTCTGACTAGGGAATGAATGCACTTGAAAGAAAGAACATGAAGGTAATGGGCTGGAGTGTCCACAGGAATCTCTGTGGAAATGGCAAAGGCCTGGGAGGAATATTCTTGATTCTTTTTACATGGCCAAAGATGATGAGATAGAGCATTTATAAGATATAAGATATTCTATGAAATACCATGTATTTATATGAACTTTAATTTTAATGATCTTCAGTTTTAAATTTGTTTGGATTTCATGTGATTTGTATGGAATTCATGTGTATTTCCTCACTGTATTTATGTTTGCTTAAGATACCTGTAAACATCACCCCATGTTTTGTACACCTAATAATAAAAATGAAAAATGCACTGTTTGGGCTAGTCCTGTACACAGAAGCCTGGAGTTCCCTGGTGTGTCCCCACTCAGATCTTTGTAACATATCCATTAATTTTCCAGATTCAGTCTTGCTGGTCATGGGACAGATCATCAAGTGAAGTCTAATCCCATCTATGATCATAGTTCCATTTGAAGCTTTGGTGGTACCTGGAACTTCCTAACACACACAAGGAGTGTGAGTCAGAGTGGACTCTTATACACTCTGAGGTCACTGGCAACAGCAGCTTTTATTTGAATATCAATTTCTTTAAAAGTTAATCTTATGACATTTCATCTACTTCACATGTGTGAACTATACTTGCTCTCTTTTTAAAAGTACTTCCTTGATAAAGTATTTGATACTGAAATTTCTGTTCTCTACCCAATGCAGTTCAGAAGTGCCTGCATTTTCTGCACTAACCCATAAGGATTGCTAATCAGGACTCTGTTCCATTCCTGGTGGATTTGATGAAGTGTGGAGAATAATCTGGTATTTTTCAAGAGTTTAAGTTACAGGAGTAGTAGATTTAACATTATCAAACAACATATTTAAAAGCTAAACTACAATAAAAGTGTCAAATCCTATCTGAAAATTCGCATCTTTGTTAGGTAGCTACATATTTGTTTATATGCAACCTAACTAATTATGAATAACCACAACCAAATATTTTCCCTCTGTTTTCATAGTCCAAAGTGCCCAGCATTAGACAATGGAACCTATTGCTTTGTTTCAAAAGAATACCCACCTCGATTTCGTATCTACAGACATCTAACGTTGGCCTTTACAAATGACATTAGATATTGACAACTGAAAGTCAGAGTTGGAATTGAACAGTTTTGCAATAGAGCAAAACTATAGTGTATTTACCAACTTGAGAATTTTTTGCCATCTGAGCAAAATACATTTTATAGCTCACATTTCTATGAGTTTCAATGTAAGTTTAGTTATATGTACATTTGCAAATGCTATTTTGGGTTAAACATACATCAAGTGATGCTAGTGTTGCTTTCTAATTTCTTTTATATAGAAGGACTCAGCCATATATAAACTATAAAACAATAAAAAGTAGTATGGCAGGGACAAAGCCAAGAGTCCTTACCTAGAGGCTCTGTAGAAACTCTTTTGGTGCTCTGTGGACGGTTGATTACTTTTTCACGCTGTTCAGAGAAAGGGAAGCATAATAAGTGGAGAAAATTACTCATTGATGAACAAGCTACAGTCTACACCCAAAACTCACCATTTTTACAAGATGCCATTTGCATACCTTGCAAACTTAGACTTATTATGTATATGAATGTTCAGCAGTTGTTTTCCTGTTTTAGGGCAAAGTACAGCTGCCCAAACTGTTTCAGGAAATTTACACATAGTTATACACATTTAAAGTGTTTCCATGGAAATCACATGAACTCCAAACAAATTTAAAATTGAAGATCATTAAAATTAAAGTTCATATAAATACATGATATTTCATAGAATCCACGTGGGCTAGGCACCACGCCTCAACGTTCACTCATGACTTGATACTTAGCAGGAACTCAAACAATGTTTTGGGTGAATGAATGAATGATGGATATAAAGGATACACAAAACCAGTTAAGGTGTTACATGTGTATGCTTAAAACTAATATTTTCCCAGAATGAATCATATAGTTTGTCGGGCAGATCTCACGCCTGGGTTGCAAGGGGGCGGCCCGGGCATGGGCGCAGGCCAGCGCCTATGCACCCACGCGCAGATGTCAGGGTGGTCTCGGGAGCCGCGACCTCGGCCTGTGGCGGCACTCTCAGGTACAAGCGGCTGCAGAGTCCCAAAAGCTGAGACGCCCAGATGCTACGCATCAGATGAAATGCTGGGGCTCAAACAAAAGCAAGCGGAAAGCATCCCATGTGCTACCGCTCAAGGAGAGCGCGGCAGCTTGGGAACCTCAGCTCTCAGGAGAAAGTGTCCCGCAGCTCGCCAGCTCTCTCCCACTCCCACCCTGTCACCTGGGTTTTGGCTTACACAAAGAGTCCAAGATTTCACAAGACATGTGGAGATTTAAGATGCATTGATTTATTAACAGATGGGGGTTTGGATGACAAAAGGCTCTCCTGAAACATGTTGGAAGGTGTTTGCTTATATATCAGAAGGGAGGAAGAAGGGCGGGGCCAGGAAAATCTTGAGGCAGAGATTTGTTCTCTCCGCCTTCTGTCTGGGGTCTGGGGGTGTGGCCAAATTACAGTCCCACAATAGTTAATCATTACTTTATGAAACTACCTGAAAAACAGCTTGCATACAGGTAATCTGGAAGAATGAAAAGTGGCACAGGGCATGAAGCAAAAAAGATCCTGGTTTGGACAACCAGTTATAGGATGAGACACAGCATTCCTATGGAGGTTTTGTCACCTCAGTCTCTGTGAATATAATTTATTAAAACCCATATCACAAGATCCTGATCACAGAAGTTCATTGCAATTTCATTTGTAGTGACACAAACTATAAATGACCTAGATGTTCTTAAACAAGTGAACACTAGATCAAAGTTATGAAATAGTGCTTACTAAATTTTAAATGAAAAATAATTGAAAGATTAAAAAAGGGATAAAATTAAATATGCACCAACTATTAAATAAAAGGGCTACATAGGGTTATGCTGATTGCATATTCTGGTTTCTCTTAGGTCGCATTCTTGGTAAGTACCCTAAGGTAAGTATCAAGGAGACATTACTGTAAAGAGGTCTTTGTTGTAATATACCCGTCCTGTACCTTGAGGTTGTGATGGGTATGCTATTCATCAAACTATTAAATGGCACAGAGCTACACATAAGCATGGATGATATCACCTTCCTGGCTTTCTCAGTATACTGTAGTCATGTATGATATGACCCTTGAGGAAAAGCAGAGAAGGTTTATGTCTGTATTAACTTTCCAATTTCCTACAAATCTATAAAGTTTTCCTTTACTTTATCTTTGTGTTCTAACACCAAGGAAGAGTTACACTCTCCAACACCCCAAATTAAAAAACAAAGAAAGAAAGAAAGAAAGAAAAACACTACCTTACAGCAATGATACAAAAATGATAAAACACTATGTGTTACTGTGACACATCCTTGGTACTTAATACGTGTTCACTGAGTTTGAATACTTATTTTGTAGGCATGGTTTTCATAAAAGTTCTATGAAAGAATATAAAACTTACATTAAGAAGTTTCAATAGGAGGAAATTAAGAAACAAATTTATGTTCAAGTGTACTGTACTGTAGCACTTCAAACAAAATGAATTCGCATGTATCAACCATGTGATAGACTCTTGAAAACTGAAATATAAATGTCAATTTATTTATATGTTTGATTTAGCTTATATGCATGCTTGTGTTTGTGTGTGTGGTTGTGAGAATGTATGCACACAAATATGTTCAGGTGCTCTTTGAGGCTTTGGTATCAGATGCCATGGAATTAGAGTTGTAGGTGAACCAATCTATGTAGATGCTGGGACCTACACTCTGTTCCGTTTGATTAAGCAGCAAATGTTGTGAAACACTGACCCATCCTGTCAGGTCCACAAATAGGACAATAGAATCTGCCTCCCCAACAAAGGGTATCGTATGAACTGAGGCTAGGCAAGACATAGGAATTAAATTCTTTTATTTATATATCAGTAGTTTTTCCTGCTTCCAATTGTTCTTTGTTTAGAGATTACTCATAGCATCTTAATGCAGTACAACATTTTTAATGCTTAAATATAGAGGGTTTTTTTAAACATACATGTCACCCAGCCTCTTCATGAAGGACTATCAGTTGATTTTCTTTTCATTGTTGAGATAAAGATTACAGTTTTCTCTTCCCTTTCTACCCATCAACCCCTCCTGTATACTTCTTTCCACTCTTCTCCAAATTTATGCCTATTTGTTTTATTAATTGTTATTGCATTCATATATTTATATACATATTTATTCCTAAATATATATTTCTCATTACTTGCATGTATATCAAATGCTCAGTCCTGAAATTTTAAGGGAGTTTTGATGCTACCTTCCTTGCCTTGTTCTCCCTTGCATATACTTGAATTTCCATCTTCCCCTGCATGGTTCCTTCTGAAGCACACAGTTCTTGGCTGTATGTTCCTTTGCCTGGAGCACTGCCTTTGAAGGTCTCTGTAGTCCAGAATTGCCCCCAAGCCAAGATAGACTCTATATGTTTCCATGCAATGTTTCTATCTAATGGTCACAATGTCCTTAGAAGGTTCCCCATGCCTTCTTGCCAAAGCCAGCTCTATTGCCCTACTTTATATTTGGTCTGTTTTCTACTCAAATGGTGTCATTCTGTTACCTCAGCCATCTGCAAAGGGAAGGCTTATTGTTAGTAGTAGTAACCTTTTTGTATGTCAACCTAATACATCCTGGCATGCTGAATAAAAAACTTCTTCATCACTTTTCAACTTTCACGGCACATGCAAATTGCTAAATCAAAACCTGTCTCTAAGCTTTCAAAACTTTTTCGTCAATACTCTATTCTCTCACAAAAGAGAATAGCAAGACTTACATGGAAGCTTTTACCTTCCTATAATCCTCCTAATTACATCAAAATAAAATGTAAGTAATTTGGATATGCATAGCTGTGACATATTTATATTGCTATTTATAAACCACACTCATAAAAAAAAGGTTTAAAAGAATGGAAACTAAAATCAGACACTTAGGCTTAAATACTGAGTTTGACGGTTTCTATTGTCCGGATTCCAATCATTGCTCACTATTTTTTCCATCCTGCGTAAGTATAATCCTCTTACTGAATTCTTAAAGTTACTAAAGAATTTAATCTGTGAGTTGAGTTGCTTTTCTGTGCAATCTTCAATAAACTGACATAGAAGCATCTGTTAAACTCTCCAGCGTTATATCCCTCAGTACCTCCCATTTCCCCCCTTGTAGGTCCTTTCATTGTGCATCCTGTGTGGAGCCCTGATCTATCTTGAATTTTCCTGTTTATACTAATTGTCTTTCTATGTTGGAAATCACAAAACTTTTTTACTTATTGTAATATAAGGATATATGTATAAAGAGATAAGAGATAGGTAGGTAGGTAGATTTATAGATGATAGATAGATAGATAGATAATAGATAGATAGATAGATAGATAGATAGATAGATAGATAGATAGATAATAGTTATCCTACTATTTTATAGATCCTAGAATTAATTCCTCCTAATTGTTACACTTTTATAGCAATGAAATGAAGACAGAGACAAACTCTAATGTATTTTATGTGACATGGCTCAGGGCCATTCTTGGCACATAATCTATACTCAGTAGAAATCACACAGTTTTTGAGAAATGGTTGTCATTTTTTGCATATATAATGGGTTTCTACAGCACTAACATTCTAATATAGAGATGAGTGTTCAATTAGAGTGTCTAATTATAATGGAAGCAGAGGCTTGGGTAGAGAAATATCATTTCCATCAATGTTACCATTGCACAGTAGTTTCACAAATAGTATCCTATACTATCTCAGAACAGCCATTACATATTACAGAACATCAATTTCTGAAAATACTTTGGTCTGAAATCAAACCTAAGCATTTCAATGTCAGCCAGGACTTGTACCTATTGTAATGTGCTATGAGAGGAGCTTATGGTTGCACGTTCACTAGCCAAGCCAGTATCAGTAGAGAAACACATGAGTGAGAACAAAGAGAAAAGCAATGCAGAGGAAGCAAGAGCCCAGTGTGGGCTTGAATAGTGACATCATGCTTGGTGACATCATGCTATTCTTGCATGCTTCCAGCCTAAGTTATTGAACATGGGTCGCAGTTGAGAACACAGAAAAAATGATGGGGTGAATTAAGTCCAGCATCTACTACAATAACTATAAAATCCAATAGGAAACTTTAAAAAAGAAAAATTCAGGGAAGCTAAATCATTATTCCACACACATATATTTTAAATGGTTAAGTAGAAACAATAAAATAAAAATAGATCTTTGAGTCCTAGAGAAATAATCTATTTTAAATTATACCTTGGGTGGTAAATTATTTTCAAAGGTATCTATGGCAATATTGATGGAATTTTGTAAATGTACAAGTAATGAATGCTAAATTTGTCTTATTTAGTTTCTACTGCACCACAGTATATGAGTCACTAGAGAAGAGTACTTTTTCATTAGAATATCAGGCTGAGATTTAATCCTCTTTTGAGTATCCTTAAACATTTAAGCCATATACAATAATGCTGTAATAGCACATTCTTATTACCCAAAAGTAAAATAGTCATAATGTTTTTAACATATATCTTGGGGCACTTAATCATGATGATATTTTTTGCAGGTACATATTACAATATCTTGTAGTAACAGCTCCTTTGCCTAGTTCTACCCAACAATTCTCACACTTCACCTTGCTACAGATATTATTGGTGATCACGTTATTAATTTTGCTATTAAAATACATGTAAGTTAATGTCATATGACTAGCAATAGACCAAAAATGTATCTAATTAGTATTTGTCAGGATATCTTTTAGCATGTTTTTTTTTAATAAAAATCAATTAGAACACCATAAGCTAGTTCTGTCATTCACTGTGGTGGTGGTTTAAATGAGAATAGTCTCCATAAGCTTATAAATTTGAACATTTGGTCTCCATTGTTTGACAATTTGGGGAGGATTAGAAGATGTGGTCTAGTTAGAGGAAAAATTACTAGAGACAGGGAGTTAGTTATAAAGCTTCAGAAGCTTTACACCCAGTGTGTTCTCTCTCCCTCCTGCTTGTGGAATGAGATTCGAGCTCTCTGCTGCTGCTTGAGCTGCATGCTTTCATGTCTTCCCTCTGCCCTCATATAAACTGTAACCCTCTGACATTGCAAGCTTAATTGAACATCTTACTTTATAAGTTAAATTGCTTATAGTGCTCATCACAGCAATAGATAAGAAACTCATACAACTGCTTATATTTATTTTGTGTAGAAGATTCTTTAACAATAGTTATCATTTGCATTTGAGTGCATTTATTGTAGCATAGTTATAAACTATCTTATCTTACAGCACATGCTCACATTGATTCTTAATGGTTTTACATTATAGGCAAGTTAGAGTGAATATTAATCAAAGAAGTAATCTGTTATAAAATTAATGTTAGCATAAATTCTACTGTATTTATAGTCTCATCATAACTGTCAATTAAATAAGAGCTTTTATCAGTACTGCCTCATTAGTTCATTCCAAGGAAAAAACAATAGTTTGACTAGTTGCCATGTCTATTTCACAAATGTAAACTCACCAAGCTAAGATGGCTAGAATATTGAAAAACTAGACTTAAAACCCCAGTCTCTTTAAAACTCCAATTTAGAAGTTAATAATGTTCCTTGATCATAACATTAGTCAGTAATTTTGATTAGTAACCATATATTAGGAGTTACTCTAAGAGGTTAAATCCTGTTATCTATGCACCAAAATAAAGTTCTGTGTATATCTCATGACCTAGTCATTATGAATACTTTACAAATGAAGATAACAGATTTAAAGAAAGAAAATAATTTTGCCCAAAATACACATTTGAAATATAAACATACCATTCAAGCTAGTTCAAGCTAGAAAATCAGATCCCATACCATAAAATAAAATTTGCATATAAAATGAATATGACTTTTCAGACACACCAGAAGAGAGCATAGGATACCATTATAGATGTTTGTGAGCCATGAGGTGGTTATTGGGAATTAAACTCGGGACCTTTGGAAGAGCAGTCACTACTCTTAACTGCTTTATTCTAGTACCTTCTGCATCCACCATTCATATATGCCAACGTTGCTTCTATGGACGTCAAGGCAGTATTAGAAGGATAAAAGGAGCCCAAGTCCTGGCTACTACTCATTCACTTATAACCTTAAGTGAAATACTCCCTCTTTATCTCTTTCCTCATTTAACAAGCAGGAATAATAACACTGGTTTCCATGTGACGTTGAAAGTAGTCATTGAATTATATCGTGTTCCCTTAAAGCAATGCATAGTGTACAATGAAATGTTTAAAATATTACCAGCAACTAGTTTTGTTTTTTAATTACTACTTCTTGCCTATTTAAAAGGAAGTTCACTTACATAAACAAAAAGAAACTCTAAAAATAAGTGCAATTAAAATAAAACATCATTGCTACATTCTGTTGCTAGCCAAAATTTCTGAACCTGAGAGCAATTCTCAGCTAAGGAAGGAGTTTTGCAAGTGTTAGAGACACTCACACCAGCCACAAGATCAGAGAAAGGGACTAAAAGGAGAACAACTGACTCACTATGTGAATTTATTTTTTTTCATTTAGAGATAACGTACATATTAACTTGAGGAGTAAATAGAAACACTACCAGTAACTCCAAAGGCTGAGGTCAACCATTGGGTAAAATAAGCATCCTTATTATTTTTGGAAATGGCACCATTCAGTGTAAATATGTATGGACAGTGTTTGTGTCTTTTAAGCTCTAGAGAAAAATTTAATGGCGTGGGAGTGATATGTCATCAAGAGGACTCAACTCTTCTAAATCCGAGGAAGTCAGATCTAGCCTGTTAAAGGGATGGCTACAGTGTCTGCTTAGTAGATGTAAGAACTTCATCACTATCTGAATACAACAGAAAATGTTACCAGCATAGCATAAGCAACTAAGCCTTAAAAACCAAGAATATAGAAGGTTTTTCCTGTTGTAGGAGCTGAAAATCTTCAGGTGAACAAAGTAACTACTATCTAAGACTCTCTTCCAATGCTGAGTTTCAACAGAAGAATCCAAACATCCCAGCTGGTTCTAGATTTATCAAATACCCCAAGTGAACAAGGGATTTGAGAGACAACTTGTCATTGTGGTAGAAGTGGCATGCAGAAAGTAAAAAAAGACCTGGCTTATTTGAGGCACAGGTAGAGATGATAAAGGTAAAAGAAGACTGTTTTCCTAGCTTCCTTGACTTCTTTAACATTGTGTTACTAAGGTACAATATCTAAATAACTCTTTTCTTGAGATCCAACTGGGAAGCTATAATGATACATCCTACTTCCACAATGGGCTTGAGGACAGATTAAAACTCTGTGTATACGTTATGGTTGTTAGTTTGGTGTTTTATAGAACTCATAACAGTGGTAGTGGGTGTGGCCCTGACCCTTTGTGTCTTCTCTTGAGACTCTTTTTCTCTTATTGGATTGTTTCACACAGCCTCCATATGAAGGCCTTTGCCTTGTCTTATTGTATCTGGTTTTGTCTTGTTTGCTTGTCTCTTGGATGCCTGCTCTTCTCTGAAGGGAAATGGAAGGGAAATGGATTAGGGGAAGAGGGGAGGTAGGAAAGAGTTGGGAAGAGTACAGGTAGAGGAAACTGTAATCAGGATGTATTGTATGAGAGAAGAGTCTATTTTCAATTTAAAAAAGAAAAAAGAAAAAGTAAAACTTCTCATTCCCTCCTGGAGAGGGTGGCGTGGGCTGGATTCAAAAGACAGTGGCAGAAACCAAATGCACTGATTAGATCCTACTAAGATCCTGTCTTTTACAAGTCAAAAGATAAAGAAAAAGAAATCAGTCATTGAACATAAAATATAAGTTAGCTGGTACTCATTAGGGAAGACCAATGTTATTACAGCCAACTTTTGTGCCCTTAATCTTTAGAAATATACTTGGAAGTATTTATATATAGATAAAATTATATAATATATTTTATTGGCTTTGAAATTTTCAGCATGAAGAAATAATACCATCAAATCAGGGCATAAAGTGATGGGAGAAATGCCCATGAAAGTTTATTTCATGCATTTTATTTTTCTGTGTTTTGGTGCATATTTATGTATTTATGCACCAGCACACACAAGGATTTTTAGATAAAGACATTAAAAGACACTAGCATGAGCCAATACCTGGTTGCTGCTGTGATATAGATATTCTGATGACTCTAAATCCCATAGAACTTCCTGACAGCCTTGAAGGAGAGGTTGTACACTTACAATGAAAGGAAGTACCACCACATGGAGGGGCCTCAAGGCCAGCAAGAACCTACAGTCAAGGAGGCTCTCTAGGGAACAAAATGTCAACAGAGTTCAGAATGCTTTTGTTTTTCCTTTAAAAAAAAATCAAGGTAGACCTCAAAAGTAGACATTGAGCAATTAAGTTTAGAAATGAAAACAGTATGCTACCAATGTGGAAGTACCATCAATCTCACTTCTGCTTAGCTTGGATTGTCCTTTTTAACCCAATGCTTATTTCTATGCAGCAGATTTTACTATTGCTTCTTCATCTCTTTTTTTTTCTTTTATTTATTTATTTATTTATTTATTTATTTTGGTTTTTAGAGACAGGGTTTCTTTGTATAGCCCGGGCTATCCTGGCACTCACTATGTAGACCAGGCTGGCCTTGAACTCAGAAATCTGCCTGCCTCTGCCTCCCAAGTGCTGGGATTAAAAGTGTGAGCCACCACTGCCTGGCGTTTCTTCATTTCTTTACCAAAGTTTGAAATTATAAAATGGATTTCATTATATTTGAGGCGTTAATCTGATTATGGTTTTGACAATAAGAAAAAAGTAATTGCTCTATTTATTAAAACCTGCAATGGACCATATGTTAGTGTCTGTGTAAATAATTTAGTTACAGTTACTGTTCAGAGTCTATAACCAAATTTTCTTAATTTTGCTTGGTAAATGTAAAGGCTTTCCTAAAGAAGTGACAACAGATCTAAGGGCAAGAGTCATTACTTATACAATAACTTAGGTTAAGTGTCTCTGGAGTGGCCATGACAATAATGAGTAAGAGAAATGGAACAAAAGATGCTTCTTGGAGCAAAGTATCAAGGAAAGTCTGTAGGGATAAAAGGATGGGATCCCATATAAAAGTCTTAGTAAGAATAAAAAAAGTCATTGATTTTAGAGAAATTCCATTCTCTCAGTTATATAGATACTGGTCTGGAGTAGAAAAGGGCATTGCTGGTAGAACTGCAAACTGATACAACCACTCTGGATAGTAATCTGGAGGTTCCTTAGAAAGTTGAAAATAGATCTACCTGAAGACCCGGCTATACCAGTCTTGGTCATATACCCAAAAGATGCCCTACCATGCCACAGGGGCACTATCTTCATAGCAGCCTTATTTGTGATAGCCAGGAGCTGGAAACAACCCAGAGGTCCCATAACAGAAGAATACATATAGAGAATGTTGTTCATTTACACAGTTAAATACTACTCAGCTATTAAGAACAAGGATATTCTGAGTTTTGCAGACAAATAGATGTAACTAGAAAATATCATCCTGGGCTGGAGAGATGGCTTAGTGGTTAAGAGCACTGATTGCTCTTCCAGAGGTCCTGAGTTCAATTCCCAGCAACCACATGGTGGGTCACAACCATCTATAATGTGATCTGATGCCCTCTTCTGGTGTGTGTGAAGATAGCTACAATGTACTCATATATATAAAATAAATAAATCTTTAAAAAAATATATTATCATCCTGAGATAGGTAACTCAGACCCAAAAAGACATGCATGGTATATAATCACTAATAAGTAGATATTAGCCAACAAATATGCACAGAATATCTAGGATACAATCCACAGAACTCAAAAAGTTTAACAAGTTGAAGGACCCAAGTGAGGAATGTCTCAGTCCCACATGGGAGGAAGAAGAAAGGAATCAGGAGTAGTGAGGGAAGGAGGCACATGGGTGGAAAGGGGGACAGGGGTGGGAAGAGAGGAACATGATTAGGTATGGGTGGGGGAGTCAGAACTAAAGCCCTGAGGGCCAGAAAAAAGAATGGAAATATGCAACCTCAGGAGGTAGGAGGTAGAATGTACCAGAGATCTGGGTATTAAGAGACTCTCAGAGACCTTATATGAAATGTCATAGAGTGGGAAGAGGGAACAAGTGGAGTCCATCTCCAGTAGAAAGATAGGGCATCAATTGGAGGGATGGGGCTATCATCCTACAGTCAAAAACTCTGACCCATAATTGTTTCTATCTAAAACAGGGACAAAAATGGAGAAGAGATTGAGGGAAATGAGGTCAAGTGACAAGCCCAAATTGGGATCGAGCTCAAGGGGATGCCCCAAGCCCTAATACTATTACTGATATTATGGTGTGCTTACAAACAGGAGCCTAGCATAACTGCCCTCTAAAAGGCCCAATTAGCAGCTGAAAGAGTCAGATGCAGATATTTACACACAAGCAATGGACAAAGCTACTAACCCCTGTGGTTGAAATAGGGAAAAGTTGGAAGAAGCTGAGGAGGGGGGCAACCATATAGGAAGACCAGCAGTCTCAACTAATCTGGACCACTGAGATCTCTTAGACACTGAACCACCAATCAGGCAGTATGCACTAGATGATATGAGGTTCCCAACACATATACTAGAGAGGACTGCCTGGTCTGGCCTCAGTGAGAGAAGATGTGTGCAACACTCAAGAAACTTGAGGCCCCAGGAAGTGGAGAGGTCTGGTGGGGTGAGGTAGAAACATCCTCTTGGAGATAGGGCAGGGAAGCAAGTGTGGGTCCAAAAGGAGGTATAGGATGTAAAACAGTTAGAGTGCAGACCAGGAAGGAAATAGTGACTGGATTGTAAAAAAGATTAAAGAAGAAATGAAAAGAAAAGTAAAAAGAAAAAAGAAAAGAAAGGAAAAGAAAGAGAAAAGAGAAGAGAAGGAAAGGGAAAGAGAAAGGGACAGGGACAGGAAAAGGGAAAGGGAAAGGAAGGAAAAGGGAAAGAAAAAGGAAAAGAAAGGAGAGGAGAGGAGAGGAGAAGGGAGGGGAGGGGAGGGAGGGGAGGGGAGGGGAGGGGAGGGGAGGGAAAAGAAAAAAGAAAAGAAAAGAAAAGAAAAGAAAAGAAAAGAAAAGAAAAGAAAAGAAAAGAAAAGAAAAGAAAGGGCACTGATCATAGGTCCTAAAGGGGAAAAAGTTTTCAAAGGGCCAATATCCTGGGAAGTGCTTGCTGACAGGAACCTGATATGGTTGTCTCCTGAGAGACAGAGGTAGATATTTGAAGCCAACCATTGGATTGAGTGAAGAGTCCCTAATGGAGGAGCTGGACAAGGGACTAAAGGAGCTGAGGGGGGTTGCAGCCCCATGGGGGAGGCAACATTGTCAAACGGCCAGAACTCCCGGAGCTCCCAAGGAGTGGACCACCAACCAAACAGTACACATGGAGGGACCCATGGCTCTGGCCACCTTTGTGTCAGAGTATGTCCTTGTTGGACATCAGTGAGAGGAGTAGCCTTGGGCCTGAAGGTTTTCAATGGCCCAGTGGAGGAGAATGCCAGGATAGGAAGACAGGAAGTGGATGGGTAGGTGGGGGAGCACCCTCATAGAGGCAGGGGGAGAAAGGATAGGATAGGGGGTTTCTGAAGGGGAGATCTGGAAAGGGAAAAGCAATTGAAATGTAAATAAAGAAAATATCCAATAAAAAAAAACAGAAAAAGAATAGCACTAAATGCAATTCTGAAAAAGCCTACAAATTAAGTCAAAATAATATTTCAGTGATCATAAGGCAATACATCTTACTTGTTCTCCAAAGCTTCCTCTGTCTCCCAGTATACTTCTGTCTCTGACTCCACCCATACTCAGAAGTCTTGTTGACTCCATCCTTAAAATTGTGTCTTTTTCCTCTTCTTACTAGAATTGCCATCTCATCCACTCCTTATTTAAGTAGCTGTTTGATTTACTAATAGTAACTGATCTCATGACTATATTTTCATAGTCTATTACAATGATACTACAAACAAAATTTTACCATTTTCCTTTCCTGGTTAAATATTTCCAATGGCTTGTTATTAATTATTGCTATAAAATTAAATTTCTATAAAATTTTTATAAATTAAATTTAGTCACAAACTAGACACCGGGTATTTGTTGGTTTACTATATACCATATACTGTTTCTTTGGTTGGATATTTACTTACACATGTCATAAAATCCATCACATGTTCCTGATGAATTAGATACCCAGGTGAACATAGAATTCAAATGTCTATATGCAGGTGAGGTCAGGCACAAAATAAGATGAGAGCCTGTGATTGGGCCATGGAAAAAGAAGACAGGCCAAGAATTATAGAGACTAGTACAGAGAGAGAGTACAGAGAGACAGAGGAGGGGAAGGAGAGTAGGAGAGAAGATGGAATCTATAGGAGAGGAAGATGAGCCAGAACCACCCAGTCCTGGGAGTCATAAGTATTAGGGATTTCTTAGATAGATTTCTAACCCTGAAATAATAAGTAGGGTGTGTTTGCCCCATCTAGGTGTATAGCTTGTGTCTATATCAACTGAGTTTTGACTTCTTTGTGGTGTTTTGTGGGTTAAGAATTTACTAATATAAATCTGACTGATAAATTAAAAACCTCTAGAGTTTTGATTTTACCGGGTTATGGGGATTTGTGACAGCTGACTATAGGGTGCAGATGGCTGGGAATGTGAGCAGAATCCACAGCAAGAGAATCACTAGATGAACAGTCATTGCATGGGGCTAGCCATGGAGGTGTTGAAACCTCTGGAGCCAGAGAGTAGCCTGCATTAGCGTGGGATGGATCCTTTTATAATATTTCCTACAATTTCCTCACTTTATTTCAACGTGAAGTTTCCAAGTCTCCAACTCAAGCCTTATAAAAGGATTCATTATATGGTGTTTTTCCATTTTGAAGTTTATTTTCATACCATGCCACTTTCTCTATGTCTTTCCAGATTCTAAAATCTGCAATCGCACTATACTCTGACAATCTGATGTTTCCTTAGCATATATGTGACCAAACATTTTCTGAAGAGATGCAATGTGCATGACTAGTCACCCCAGATAAGAAACACATTAAAGAAAAAACTGTAGATGCTATCGATGTCCAAATTGGTGAAACAATGCATTTTACTGGGTTACATACAGAAATACAAGGGATGACTTACTTACAAGAGCAGAATGACTCAATGATAGCTGCATCACCAAAGCCTACCACAGCACGAGAGACATCTCATAAAGATGAGAGCCTGGAGCACACTGTACAGCCTGCAGGCAGCTCAGCAGATTGAAGTACCTTTACCTTTTCCAGTTGCCTCAGCTAGTTCAAACTTATTCCAGCCAGAATGGCCAAAGTCAATTAAAAAATGACAGTTCTTGCTGGCAAGGATGTAGAGTAAGTGGAATATTAATCCATTGCTGGTGGGAATGCAAACCTCTACAACCACTTTGAAAATTGGTGGGCAGTAGTACTGAAATTGTGAATAGAGCTAGCTTCAGATTCAGTTAGACCCCTTAGTAGGCATATACCCAAAAGACAACTCATCCTATTACAGAGACACTTGTTCAATCATATCCATTGCTACTTCATTCACAATAGTCAGAAATAGGAAAGGGCCTACTTGTCTATCAATGGATAAGAAACTGTACATTTGCACAATGGCAATTGCTCAGCTGTTTAAAACAAACAAATAAACAAACAAAAAAGAAATCATGAAGTTAACAAGAAGAAATTCAAATGGATGGAGCTAAACCTGAAGCAGGTAATACAGACTTAAGAAGACAAATATGATATGCATTTGCTTATATGTAGATATAGTTAACTTTCAATAAGCAGACTATAATCTGTATAATCATAAAGGCTAGATGTAGTTAAGGAACTGGGGAGTGGAAATAGAATAGGTAGTTTGGACGGATGGATAGATGGAGAGAAGACTTGGAATAGTGGAACCAAATGAGAAGGGAAGGGAATAGCAACGTGAAGGAGGAAACAGGAGACTTTGAAGTGGCAATTTCTGGTTTCGTTGGAGACTCGGTTGTGCCATGTGATATTTTTCTGGAAAGTGTCTTATGAAGCAATGTTTTGCTGAATCTGACACATGAAATGATATTTTGCTTAGAATAGTGGTATTTTTCTGGAAGCTGTCTTGAGAAAGGGCAAATTGCTGGAGTGAATGCTTAAGAGAAGATGTGATGTTTTAAAAGAATATAAATATAACCTCACAGACAGTGAAAGGATGCTCTTGCATTGGTTAGCTTTGCAACATATCACTGGTCTTCCCTAATCTACTCTTGAAATTACTTTGTAGAGAGAAATACAACAAAGAGTTTCTTGTGGTATTGCAGCTGCTTCTTGCCACAGACTTGTGTCAATTAGGCAGAGATTGGCAGCTTCTCCTGGATTGAGCCACTGCTACTGATTCATGTTTGGTGTTTGCCCATTGTACTAGACTGGCCCTACTGATTCATGTTTGATGTTTTTGACAGGACTACTGATATCTTGACAATAAAGATTTGTATCTCCCCAAAGAACTACTTCTAAACAAGCTCACAACCCCCCATGTCCCATTAATCATTTTTCTCCACTACCTTTAATCAGTGGACTAGAAGGGAGGTTGAAACATTTAAGAACACTTATTAAAGTAGGTTTTTCAAAAAGGCATAGGTAAAACTAAAGGACACTGAAGGAGTTTTAAAGAAAATAAATATAGTAGAAGATACATACATACATACATGCATACATACATACATACATGCATACATATATATATATATATAATATATATTCATTCATATATATATATATGAATGAGTGAGTGAGTGAATGAATGAATGAATGAATTAAAAGAATCTAAACAGAGTTGCCAAATAATTAATTAGGGAGATAAAGCTCCAATGAGACAACTACCTCCACCAAATAAAACTCCATTGCCAGGGTTATATACAATTGAAGTTATATACAATTGAGTTATCGGCAAAAGGTACTTCATGGAAACCCCGAACAGGCTATTGCTAAAACTATTGTTTGCTCTACACAAATTGTTAGTAAGGCCCTATTGCTGGAGATAACATCTAGATACCTCATTTAACACAAAGAAGCCAACCTTCTAGAAACTTCATCTCTATTAGCTAGTGTTCATGGACCTAGGGGGCACTCTACATAACTACCAGACGATAAAAGTAAACATACACCCAACTACAAACCTGATATTTTTAATGGAAACCTGCCTGCAAGATGCAAACATGGCACAAAAGCTGCTGGAGTAACCAGCCGCTATTGAATTGGATTTAAGGCTCCTGCTATGAGATAGAATTCATACAGGACACTGCTCAGATGTCCAAGAATCTGAGACTATATGGGAAAAACAAAATGTCATTGTTCAAATAAAGAAACATAGCAATGCAATGTCTTCTATATTCGTAGATGAGTGTCTCATTCAGCCATCATAGAAACTTCCTTCTTCAGTAGATGGGAACAAATATAGAGACCCACAATAGAATAATGTGCAAAGAGTGTGAAATCTTGAAACACTCATTTGTAAGTAGGGTATATTCATCAAATCCCTCCCCTCTTGGATTAGATAAGTCTGTGGAAAGATCGTAATAGCCTGTGGGATGCAAGGCAACAAGGAAATAGACCTTGTGATACAGCAGGGCTGATGCATATCTGAACTTACAGAGACTGTGGCAACCTGCACAGGACCTGCATCTAAGATAGGATCTAAGCCAAATCTGAATGTTGAGAGGAGATGTGAACATAGCAACCATACTTAACCCAGAGGCTATCTTCAACTGATTACCACATGTGAAGGAAAAAAAATCTCACAGGGTACATAAGCCACACTCAAGGATAGGCCCAATGTCCAGCAGGTTATAGGTAACACAAAATATAGTCATTTGTAACTTTGGAGACCTTTGGGGTTGTTTTTTAAAATTTTTTATAGTTCTTTGTGCGTTTATATTTGTTTTGTCTCATAAGTCTTTGTGTGGCTTTTCTTTTTCCTGTAGATCTTTTACTTATATTTTACGGTTAACAGTTTTGTTTTTATGGCGTTTCTGTTCATAAAATTGTGTGGCTATATGTGTGTTTCTAGTGCTTTCTCTTTGGTCTTGTTTTTTCTGTTTGTTTGTTTTGTTCTCTTTTGGTTCATTTTTGTTTTATCTATTTTATGTTTCTAAATGTCTCATTGTTTTATCATAATAGCAAGCCAGAAAGGAGTGGATTTAGGTCAATGGGGTGGTGGGGAGGACCTGGTAGGAGATGAAGGGGTTAAACTGTAACCAGAATCTATTGGATGATTCATTTTTAAAAAGAAAAACATGTTTGAAACTCATTTTATAAACTGAATTTTAAATTAAAAAATTTTTAAAGCCAAGTCACTGATCTTTATTATCAGAATATTTAACCCTATAATACAACATTTTATTATTTATTATATTTTTCATTATTAAAACCAACTTGTCAGATTTTGTCCTTCCCATAAGTCCCTCCAGATCCTCTCTTTTCCCCTCCCAACTTTAAATTCTTTCTTTAAAAAAGAAACAAAAACATAATACAACAAAATTCATTCCAAACAAGAAACCATTAAACTATATTGAAAAAGAGGGAAAAAACCCACAGCACCAAATAAATGCACACACAAACTGTATAGTCTAATTATATATTGGTCAACTATTCCTGAATATGAGGCCTGCCCTGGAGTGGTTGATATACCCAGTGTCAGTCTATTGGAGAAAATGATTTTTACTCTCCCAGAAGGTATGAGTAAAAGTTTACTTCTTAAATTTTAGCTTAATGTCTAGGTTTTCATTCATTTCTTTATAAACAAAATACAATAAAATATACTACAATAAAATCAAACAAAAACTATCACATTGGAGTTGATGAAGACAAGTCAACAGAAGAAAAAGAGATCAAGAGAAAGCACTAGAACAAAGATACACTTGTTCATACACTCAGGAGTCCCATAAAAATGCTAACCTGGAAGCCATATTACATTTACTAAGTACATGGTGCAGATTCACTCAAGCAATGTGCATGCTACTTCAGTTTCTGTGAGCTCATATGAGCTATGCTCATATAGATTTACAGGGTCTTCTTTTGTTGATGTCCTCTGTCCTTTCTGATTCTCAAGTTCTCTCTGCCTCCTCTCCCTGGGGTTCCCTCAAGTTGTGAGAGGAGGGATTTGTTGGAGACATCTCATTTAGGAAGGACTGAGTGTCCCAAGATCTCTCATTCTCTGCATAATTTAGCATAATAATTGCTAGTGAATTCACTTTCTGACTGACAGAGGGTGGACCATAAAGCAATATAGATGTTGCTGAAATTAACTTCAATATAGAAAACATGAAAATAAGTTACAGGAAATTCTAAAACTGTTGTAAGTTTAATGTTTCTACAAAAACAACAAAACCCAAATTACCATTTTTTTTCTGATAGGGTTTTATACATACATATATACATATATACATACATACATACATACATACATACATACATAGACACCTGTGTATGTATTAAGGATATATTATATAAAATGTATATTTACTATACATATATATAATACATGTATATATGTCTTAACTTGTTTTCTTATTATCCAGCAACAGTCTAATGAATTTTGCTTTTTAAAATAGTATTTATATTTATTCTGAAAAATTTGCACATGTATAGAATGTATCTAAATCATATCTGTATCTTCAACTCCGACTCTGACTTCTCCTTGGTCTCCCAACACATTTCTATTCCAAATAGTTTTCTATTTACAAGCCACTGAGTACATCTAGTGCTACCCATATGTGCTAGTGACACTTACATTTTTAATCCCAATATAATTACATAAAATAACTACACCTGAAAACTGTAAACAATGTTAAGGTACTTGTGACCATGATAAAAATTCTTCCATCTCAGAATCTTCTAATTTATTTACTTAAGATTCCTTTAGCAGTTCAGGTTCTTAGAAAAAAAGTAACATTTTTAAAATCATTCTTAGCATGGTAGGGAGTTGGCAGTGAAAGTCTCAAACTGAGAGAAACTGATGCTTTTGATAAACCAGACCTCTCAGTAGCATGTTCACAGTTCCTTCCTTTAACCTATTTAATGTGGTAGAAGAGCAAACGTTGTGACACTTAAAAAAAAAATAAAACTAGAAATGGCATGACAATATGTTATGAGTTCACAGGGTCTTTTTGTTTGTCTTTTTAAAGGAAGTTCAGTCTCAACAGAAGTTCAGTCAGCATTGCTTATGTAAGCCTGCCACTGAGGTATTACTCAGAAGTCTAGCCTCAGATAGACTTCAGCTATGTATTCTGGACCTGACTGTATTCAAGGCAAAACCACCAAACAGGTGGGAGAAGTGCAAGGCCTTCACAACCCAAGCTGACAAAAAATAACCAAATGTCATGTAGACAGTCATCTAGGTGATTTGAGAAGCACATGTTCTGGCACCAAACATTCTAACCACTTCCTTCCACTTAAACACCCGATTTTTTTTAAAAGGTGCTTTCCTTTTTCCAGCATACAAATGAATGTAATGTCAACAAAATGTTCTGGAACACTTCTAAAAAGAGTTGCTTCAGGTATAACTTAAAAATGTTTTACTGAAAATGATTGTCTTATGAGGCCTCAGATTTTCGCCTGTATTGCTGACATGGTCATTTTCAGAAGGGCATCTTGATTACCAAGGAGGACTAAGACCCGCTAGATCGTGTTTTTTCATACCTCAACTTCTTAGCCACCATAAAAATAACATCCGTGATATTTTCCTTGAAGGAATCATGGAGTCTAGCTATTTACTATTTTCCTTACTTTAGCTGATGCTTTCCCAGGACTGTACACAAAGAGGCTTCTTGTCTTGTGTTGCTCCTCTGCCAGGACATAACTCACTGTTGGTCTTCTGTAACTGTCCTATTTTAACACACATGTCACCAATTTTGTTTCTTCTCTGATGCTAATTTGTTTCTTTCCTTAACATGTCTGACTTTCTCCACTTATTTTATCACCTATAATATAAACTGTATTTATTAATGCATTTATGCAACAAGTATTCATTACATCTATGTCAAGCATTGTTCTACATCTTTGTTATTGAATAATGAAGGAACAGAACAAAGTTCCTATGCAGTCACAGAGCTTACTTAAATCCTTGCTATGTCAATGTTTCTGCAATATAGTTAACACATGAAGAAGCCCAAGTGCTTTAGAAGGAAACAAAGTTAAACCATGTAAGAAGGCTCTAGAGTGTTGGATTAAGAAGCCAGAAATATATTTGCTATTAAATAGATTCCGAGAAGGCTTTAGAGAGAATGTGAAACTTCATCATAGGATGAAGATTGAGGTACTGACATATAGGTAGATGTTAGGAGGATCATTCAGGACAGAGAAATCATTAACACACATTTAAATCAGAAGACAGAGTAGAGTACCCTAGAAGCAGGGACAAGCTAATTGTGAGACTGGAGCTGAACAAATGAAGGGAATGGGATACAATGGTCTGGAATCAATAGCCAAGTAGGCCATGTAGAAACTTTACAATATAAGTCCCTTCTGAATGCAGTGTATTTTCTGGACTCAGTATCCTTCAACCTCCATAATATCATGGTCAATTGTGGTTAAAATTATTAATTAGAAATACCAGAGATAAACAATTGATAAATCTTACCGAACTTTTTAAGAGTAAATTATCAATTGTTCCATTTCATTGTTAGTTGTGCTTATTCGCATTTTACTTTGTCTAATTTATAAACTAAACTTTATCATAGCTATGTATACACTAAAAACATTATTCACTGAAGTTTCAGCAATATCAAGCACCATTGGGAATCATGGTGTGGTGGTTTGAATATGCTTGGCCCACACTATTAGAAGGTGTGGCCTTGTTGGAGGAAGTGTGTCACTGTGTGGGTGGGCAATGAGACCTTCATCCTAACCTCTTAGAAGCCTTCAATCTATGAATTAAAAATGAATATAGAAATATAAAAACATGTATTCCAATTCCTAAGGAATTAGGAATTAGGGAAGTAGCTACACAGTACTTTTTGGCTTTGATGACTATATTAGTCAGGGTTCTCTAGGGTCACAGAAATTATGGAATGTCTCTCTATATTAAGGGAATTTATTGTAATGATTTACAGTCTATAGTCCAACTAACCCAACAGTTGGCAGCTGTAAATGGGAAGTCCAAGAATCTAGTCATTGCTCAGTCCCACAAGGCTAGATGTTTGAGCTGGTCTTCTGTATATGCTGGAATCCAGTTCCAACAGATGTGCTGGCAATTAAGGCCAAGGAGATGAAGAAGAGTGAGCCTTCCTTCTTCCAATGTTATTATGCAGACTTCCAACAGAAGGTGTACCACAGATTAAGGGTGTGTGTACAAGGATGCCTGGATTTGGGATTTGCTTTGTCTCAGGCTGGACTTAAAATCAGAGATCTACTTGTCTCGTTTTCTGGGATTAAAGGCCTGTACCACCTTGCCTGGGCCTAAGCTTTTCATGACCACTGTGCCTTAAGATCTCTGTGTTAAGATTTGGGTCAGAAGCCTGAATCTTCTAGCTTCAAGATATGGATCACAGGTGTGCCCTCCATTTCTGAATTACAGTTCATTCAAGCTGTAATCAAGTTGACAAGCATGAATAGCCATCACACTTGAAACATATTTCCTGCACACAAATGGAGCCCTTGAGCTGAGAGAAACCAGAGTCATTGCAGTGTTTGGAGCAGACACGTGATCCGAATGAGGCTTTGAAAGATACTTTGCCCATTAAATCAGTGGTTCTCAATCTTCCTAATGCTGCAACATTTTAATACAGTTCTTCATGTTATGGTGACCCCAAACCATAAAATTATTTTCCATTTTTGCTGCTACATCATACTTATAATTTTGATACTGTTATGAATCACAATGTAAACACCTGACATGCAGGATATGTGGCCCCCGTGAAAGGACTATTCAACTCCCAAAGATGTCAAGACTGACAGGTTGAAAACTGCTGCTCTAAATGAAGGATATGGATAGAAGGGCAAGCCAAGCTTTAGACTTTGATCATTATCCTTTGCTGTCATCTTAGATGGCTTTGTGATTGTTGGGAAACACCTCTGGAGTCTGCAAGGGTACGAACATTGAAAACATTGAAGGTAGACTGAGAATGGAAGAATCACTATGAATGCGAGCTATAAAATCCCATAGGAGAGGGGTCCAGACTGAATTAAAAGGTAAAAACAAAAAGGAACATTGAACTCAATATTTGTTCATTTAAGAGTCCTGAAATATATCAATAGAAACACCTCATTGCTGTACCAGTGAACTACCCTTGTCACCAAGCCTTCCTGTCCTGATGGACTCTCACCTCTATCTGAACAAGAATAAGTCCTTCTTTCCTCAGCTTGTTTCTCATAAGTTCAAAGTGACAAGAAAATTATGTATTATGCAGTTTATACAGCAATAGTATTTTACATTAGGCCCTTGCCATACCAAACATGATTTTGAAAGGAATTAATATATGAATGAGCAAATTGTGGAGGTTGAAGGGTATAAGGGTATTCTCACAAACAGGAAGCAAACAAGTACAAGTTACAGATGGTCTTCACTGTTAGAGGAACGTTACTATACATTAGCATTTTACCTTGTGATTGCTTGTGTGCAAATATATGTGTGCAACTATATACACACAGAGTACACAGTGACTGCTTGATGAAACATTGTGTGAAATGGTTATTCTTCAAATATTCGTGAAGTCTTGAACTCATGATTATAAAATATATTCAGTCTGTAACCCTTTAACTATCACCTAGTTCTCTAGAACTTCCCAACATACTAGGGTAGATATGCTTGTTGTAAGGGCTAAATGTTAGTATGTTTTAAACTAGTATCAAGTCACAGGAGGAGGTGTTCAAACTGTTTGTTCTAAGTAGTGTTTAACATTATTAACTTCTTGTATTTATGGAAATTACACCACAACACTTATTTTGTTAAAAGCATTCACTATTTGCCTTCTGTAGATACTTCTATTTACTGGCAAGTGAAACATTTTAATTCTGCTTAGCTGAGCTGGGGGATTTTTAATTCTAAACTTTGTGGAAGAAGTCTGTTTTCATAAAACAAAGGTCATGGTTTCAATTCCCATTTAGGTATTCACTGGTTTTTAAAGAGGAAAAACACTTCCTTAGCCACAGATTCTTTCTCAGCCCTGTGGAAGTTATTTGTGAAAGTTTTGTGTAAAAGTTATGGCCAAGAGTGTGAATCTGGAAAGCCCTGTATAAACCCATCTGGTAAGAAAGGAAAGTACAGATGGCATATTGATAGTCAACTTGTCTACAAAACGCAGCAGATATTTAACATGTTCTATCTTTAAAGGGATGGTGTAGTTTCAGGATGATTAGTTTCAAGGTTGAACACTTTTAAGACTTGTAGAAATGACCTCACCAATCTAGTTATTCATAAAACACTTTCTGAACTTGTGTATCTACCAGGTACTGGATGGTAAAGTTGAGTAAAGAAATGTGGGTATCTATATTGTCAATTGTGCCTTCCCAATTGGAGAAACAAAGCTCTAAGTAAGAGGTTTCTTCTCCTGAAAGAGACCAAAAGAGGAGAGGGAAGAAGAGAAGAAAGGTGGAAATATCGATTCAGGAGAGAAGAAGGAGATGGAAAGAAGGGATGAAGAAAGGGAGGAAGGAGAGAAGGAAGGAAAGGGAAGGAAGGGAAAGGAAGTGAAGGAAAGGGAAGGAAGGGGAGGGAAGGGGAGGGGAGGGCAGGGGGAAGGAAGGAGGAAGAGGAGGAGGAATGGAGGAATGGAGGGAGGGAGAGAGATTCAGAAATATTGTGTAGGCTCTTTACAACATGAATATGTTCGTTTAGGGAAACACTAGTGTATTCCGAGTTTGAACTATGTCTTTCTAGCCACATGCTTATGATCAACTTTATAGTATCAGGTGTTTACTCTTTCCTATCTTTCATATAAAATCACAGAGCATTTAGTTGATTATCTCCAAGATAGTAGTGGTAATGACACTATTTAAAAAGTAAGCAGCTTTCATGTCATGTCACTATTACATCAAACATAATGTAGAGTGAGTGAGGCTATAGATGAGTTTACTTTCCCAAAAACATGAATAGCACCTTCCAGCACTATGAGTTCTAGCAGAGAGAGAGAGAGAGAGAGAGAGAGAGAGAGAGAGAGAGAGAGAGAGAGAGAGGAGGAGGAGGAGGAGGCGAAGAAGAAGAAGGAGAAGAAGAAGGAGGAGGAGGAGGAGGAGATGGAGATGGGGATGGAGATAGAGATGGAGATCGAGAAGGAGAAGAAAGAGGAAAGAGAGAGGAAAGAGAGTGAAGGAGTGAAGAGAGGAAAGAGAGAGGGGGGAGAGAAAGTGTGGGAGAGGTCCCAGCTAGCAGCTATTTCAGTTGCATCTTAATCTCTCCGTCATTTAAACCAATTGTGTAGTGTAGTCCTGACAGAGTCTTATCATTTTGTTCTGGTGGGCAACCAAGAACAATGACAATAAACTGTATTGTTTTGGAGTTTGTGAGACCTTTCTGGCCAACAACTCATAGGGAAATATTTTGCATCTGGTATGGCAGAATAACCGTATTCATATACCATTTATTATTATTATTTTCATACTTCCTAATACTTCCAGAATAGCCACTCATATAGGAAATGTACCTCCATTTCAAACTTTTTTAAACTAATTTTGTAAAGATATAAATCAATAGGCGTCTACATGCTTTTACATGTACTTTTAGCTTTTGGTATCCTTCCCAACCCCATCAATTTCCCAATTCCATCTAGGTTTTTTTTTCATCCTGAAGCTGTGCATACTTTGCTATTTATCATTCATTCTATATTTAGTGTTCCCCTGCTTTAGTGCATTCTGCCCAATGCCCCTTTCTTGATTCGTAGTAGATAATTATACTTATGTACATAACTAGTTCTGTTTTCAGCACTCAGCAGAAATGTACCCTTTTGAAAATGGTGGCAATTAATGCAGAGACTCATATTTATTAAAAATGCTAAGAATAAGTGACAGATGAGTACTTCGTCTTAAACAAGACATTTGCACACATATACGCACACACTTAAGCACCTAAAGGCCCTGAGAATATTGCAGAGGAAATGTCAAAAATCCTTAAGAGGCAGAAAACGGGAAAGAGTGCAATAAGATTCTGCCATACAGATTTGACATTGCAGTCATAGACATGAGCAATAGCTACGAATACCTGCTTGTGATTGGGTTCTCCAGGTTTCCACCATGGATACAGGGGATACCCATGAGCCCCATTCCCTTTCCAAAGAGCTAATGACTGTTAACAGCTGCTAGAGTAGAGCGTGTATCATTTTCTATAATGGATCTTGTATTAGTATTTCTCAGGAATTGGTAATCCCTCAATGAAATGTCAAACTAATTTCCACAGAAGCTAATAAAAACAGCGAGGTTGGAAAGAATTTAAAATTGTCTGTTGAGAAACAATAAGCAAGGCATTACAGTGGGATGTGGTAGCTACAACAACAGGTGACGTGCAGAATCTGTGATCTGTGCGTGTCAGGAACACTGAGGTTGGAATAGAGAGTGAAGTCAGGACAGCTTCCTGGGCGATGTCATACTGAAACACAAGAGGCAGGCAACAGGAGCAGGCAGATCAGTGAACGGTGTGTGTCAGGGTCAAAGCAGGAAAATAGCTCATGACACGTTTATGGTGATCAGATATAAACTTTCATAGAGGAAATCTGCATAAACATCTAAGTTAGCTAGCTTGCCTAATTTTTCTAATTATTTTATGAATCATACATGCCACAGAGGAGGAAATACAGACAAAGGAACGTTGAGTTTATTTCATGTGCGAATATATATATATATATATATATATATATCCCTTTTTTGTGCATAAGACCTCTCTCCATGGAAGATTTGACACCATGGAAATAAACTCTCAAGCCTTACTGCTAGGAAGCTCTACTGCGCTCTGATTTGTCTCCTAATCACACCATAGCTGAAGGACAGCAACAAAGCTTTCTGAAAGAAAAAAAAAATATGTACTCAGCTAAGCAGCCTAGAGAGCATCCCTGAAAGGTATTCTCTACTCCAAATCTTAATATGTTCACCAGATCAACTCCTCACTCTGACAGGCAAGGACTTGCATGCTAAAATACTAGTCTGAGAATATCACAGTGCCCCATTCAGTTGTGACTCTCAGGGACACTGATGAGGCTGGTTATGATGCACTTCTGATGTGTCTGTGCCAGGCTCATCATTTAGGACAGGACATGGCATGGACAGACTAGGTCTAAATACTACAAAATAAACCCAAAGAGGGTTACAGGTTCAATAATGACTAGTACATGGGGGAATAAGAAGAACAAACAACATGTGACCAGAGACTTGAATATTAGAGAAGCAACTACAGAAGCACATTCAAATTCTTCCATTTTAGGCAATCTGAAATAATTATTGTGTGAGGTGATGGCTATGCTAATTATCACAGCTTGGTCATTCCATGTTATACATATATAAAAGACTCTACCTAATAAATATACATGTATTTTGGTTACCATTGATAGTGACTGAACCCAGAATCTCACACATGCTAAGTACATGCTCTACCACTCAGTTACATCCCAGACAATATATGCACAATTATGCCAACTAACATCAAAATAAGAAGAGAATAAACTTCTGCAGCTTTTCCTAAGACCTCCACTCTGGCATACACGTACACACACACACACACACACATACACACATACACACACACACACACACACACACACACACACACACACACACACACACACATACACAAAGTGACTGGAGAGAAATCATGAATAAATATAGAGACAAATCTGCCGATGCACAAATGGGAGTGGATCTTCCTATAGATGACTATATTATCCTGAACATAACTCAGATTTTTACCATCAATTGTTGACTAGCACATGCCTTCCTGCTCAGAACCCCAGTACCTAGTTCAAACCATCAGGTAAAAGCTCCTCTGCATTCGGGTTGCTTTCATTTGGCTGGTCTCCATAGTGTGCTGTTCGCTAACTTTGCCATAGCTTGTCTACGTTCTTCCAACTTCTACAACTTCTAGGGAGAATCTAGATATCTGTACTTCTCTTCTGTTTTCTGGGCTAAAAATAGATGTTTTATCTGTTAGGGGGCAACCATGCAGAGGTTGCTGAACACCTACCTGGCAAACAAATTTCCTGTGTGGGATTTCCTCGTCTACACATAGCCCTAAGATCCTGGACAACATGACTGAACCTGCTCTGTCTCCACTCCCAGTAACACAGGAACAATGGAATTGCATCATGAGCTTCTGTGAGGATTTATTTAATGAAACAATGCATGTAAAATCACTTAAAAAGATTTTTGTGTTTTGGAAGTTACGTTAATGGGCTTAATTGAAATGTGAATTCTGCTAAGGTATTTAAATCTCTCACACTAATAAAATGCATTCCATTTTCCTGCTGTAAGCCAGATTTTTCTTTATGTCTAATGGTTACATTCTCATGAACAGAGAAAAAGGTAATGTAATCAACACAAAATATCTACTGTTTTTAGTTTCCTGAGATGCTATTTCCAACCTCTAAACAACTATTAATGCATTATTTTACCATTGCCTAATCAGGTCTAATCTTATAATACAGTTTTATAGGCGTGTTTTATATACTCTATTAGGTTACGTTCATTTAGAAAAGTATTATTCCACAGAAATAGAATTTCAGATACGTATTACAATTGTTTTGTATAGCATATTATTTAACCTAATCAAGCAAAATATTACAAATGAGTCATTTCATCATCATAAACAAATTATGATTCATTAATATATCTTTAGTGACACAAATTTTTTCTTTTATGGCTAGCCATGTGTGGACTGTAGACACCACTCTTGACAACATAGTTTATGACAACATTTTATTTCTGTAGTTCAAGATTTATAACGATGCACAACAGAGCACACCCCTTTTCAGAAGTACAATTTATGTTTGTTAATTAAGGACAGTACAAAAGCTGGCTATGAGGGTTCACACACCCATGTACTCCTAGCACTTGGGATTTAAGCAAGGGGAGTTGGTCATCCTCAGCTGCATAGGAGTTTATAAATAGTGAGCTATGCAAGACACCTTAAAAAACATATCAAATCTGTATATGGAAAATGTGTTGCTGAGATTAAAAAACACAAAATGTGAAAACAGAAAAAATAATTTAGCTTTCTTTAGAATTAACAAATGTTTTCTTGCCAGACAGTAATAACATGATTTTTCAGCATTATTATTCATTATCAATATAAGTTACTTATACTCATACATGGAAATAAGTTACTTATACAATAATAAAATGTGTATATGTTTTTATGTGTTTGATGTGTCTAGAAAATAATTTAATCTGATTTTCTGATATGAGACAGATTATTAGATATGAATAACTTGTGAAATAAACATGCTGGAAACTATCAGCTTTACTGACATTACTTTGATGCTATTGCCATGTTCAGAATGATTCTGTTCTGTTCTTCAAGTAGTCTGAAATGCACTCAGTGTTTTCATAAAAGATGTCTCAGTAAGTCAGATGATGTCTCAGAAGATGAATGGCATTGTGCACACATTCATTAACAAAATGCTATAAAGAACCAATCAACATACCTTGCTCTAGTTAGAAAAATGAACACCAACAATAGCAGAAACCCTGATACATATTCTATGACTCTAGAATTGATTCTTTATCAAGTTTATTATTATATTTTCTAACCGTCTACATCCATTTACTTGGAGAACTCATTGTTAATAGGGAATTACAAATAAACAACAAAAGCTGTTACATAGAAAGACTACTAACTTACCTTCGGCAATTTCAGTGGCAATTTGCAAACTGGAAACTGATAAAGATTTTCATGAAGTGTTTGATCCAAGTTGGGGACAATCTTCTCTCTGGGTACTTTGTAGACTGTAATGGTGCCTTTATAATGAGGGCAGCTATAGTTCCCAAATTTATCCACCTCTTTGATGTGGAGTTCCAGCCTGGGTGTTCTTTGCAGGTGAAATATGAGCTTGTAGTCTTTCCCATAATCTTTTCCATTGCCTAAAAAGGAGATGCATTTGTCACTAGTAAGATAATTAGTTTGCTTTAATTTTCTGAAATCTCAATGACATACCATTTATCAAATATTGTTAAAGTATCTTGAGAGCTATCATTGCTTTTGAACATATAATCTAGCAGCCATAGCAGGTTACTGAATGTTACTAGGAGGACTCCTCTTCTGTCATGGGGCCACATTTTTCTGCAAGTTTTCACAGCTAATAGCTTTCCCTTTTCTTTTTCCTCTTCATGGTTTTCAAACATAAAACTTTTGGAAATATTTCCTAGTATTTAAAAAGTTATCTATACTCTCCAACAATCATCTTTCCCCTTTCTCTGTGCTGTTCCTATCACAGTGTACACTGCCATGGCTTCACATAGGATATTCAGTTTAAGTATAAATTAAAATTAAATTCAAGACCATTAAAAAATTCAACTTCTGGGCCTCCTAAGTGGCTGACTAGAAAAAGGTGTTTGCCATCAAGCCTGAATATTTTATTTCAATCCCCAGATTCCACATGGTAGAAGGAGAGAACAAATCCTTCAAGTTGTCCTCTGATCTCCACGTAAACTCACTGGCACACACATATATACATACATAACCACACACACACAAACACACACACACACACACATTAAATAAAAGTTTTAATATATATTTTAATAATTCAACTTCTCAGTCACTCTGCACATACTTACCATGCTTGATGGCTACCACATAAAAATCTCATGATTTTCTTAATTTCTTGTTTGTTTGTTTGTTTTGGTGGTTTGTTTGTTTGTTTGTTTGTTTGTTTGAGACAAGGTTTCTCTGTGTAGTCTTGGCTCTCCTGGAACTCACTCTGTAGATCAGGTTTACCTGGAACTTACAGGGATCCTCCTGCCTCTGCCTCCTAAATGTGGGAACTAAAGGGGTGTACCACCACAGCCAGGTTAATAGTTTTCTTGGTAAAGAGCACAGAAATAGCAGATTCCCACAATTATAGAAAAAAGACAGTGCTATTGTACAACTTTCAAGTGAAACAGTTACTGGATTTGTTGAAATTATTAAGAAAATTTTGTGGATGCTCTTTAAAAAAAGGCTTAGATAAATCTTTTTGTTGAAAATAACAAAATTCTGTTAAACAAGAATTTCACCTCTGTAGGTTGTAGAGCTTCATATTGCAATAGTAGAAAGGATATTACTGCTTCCTGTGACAGTGTATGCCTGCATTACAGTAGCACATCTTTAGGAAGCTCTGAGATAGCATCTGAGGTTGTATGTTTGGACTGTAAAAGTCAAGAGTCAACTTCAGCTTCCACCATTTGTCAGTATGAAAATGTCTGTCTAGTGCTCACACTTGGAGAACTTTGAGGCCTTCCTCTTCCTCATGTTCAAAGCAGGAGAAATAACACTTGCTTTCTAAGATTACCTTTAAAAATGGCCTGATATAATATGAATAAAATAATTGCTCACAGACATGGTATATATCCAATGCTGAATAAATTACATCACAATAGTAAAGGAAAAATGGATTCTATTATTATTGTGCATCTGTATAAAAACAAAAATAGTTAGACTTGCAATGAAACATCAAACTGAATTTCAATTCTCCAAGAATCTACAAAGCCGATGACCCTTAGCTATCTCTTGCACAATGAATGCTTTCTGTTTCACCCAGAAGGAAGACATCAGTAAAAGATGTAGAAGAGATTTCTGTTTTCCTTCTGTGGCTGCTAAAAGGCCTTTTGGTAAATTTCTAAAATACAGTTAAAAGCAGGAATAGAATGGTTCTCAGTTACAGAAAGGACTCTGAGTAGATTTCCTTTGTGTAAGGTTGCGTCTTGGCAATCTAGCTACTTGAGCGAAGCAGATTTCTAAGTAAAGAATGACTTACTTGGGGGAGGGTTCATAAAAAGGTTTTATACTAGCTTTTTAATATGTGACTCTGAGTGATTAAAATGAATCACTGAATTTTAAATTTAAATTTTTGGATCTTTTGAGTAACATCTTTTTAGGTCTGTGTTTTGTACCCCAAAAACTATCAGAAGAAATGGCACAACGTAGACTTCCATTGAAGAAGTTCCATTTTTGTTCCTTCAAAAGCATTATTTCTTCTTCCATATTTATAATTACTCAAAAATGATGATTATTATTCAGGATACAAGGATGTGGAGCTAAGTCTACATTGGTTAAATTCAGATCTAGAATTTGTAAACCTATCATTGCCAGTCAACTCATTTTAAAAAATTAGTAGTATATGTAATGGAACCCTAAAGTCACATCTGTAATAAAATAGGGATAAATTTTTGAGGGTTTCCCTGTAACAGGTACATGATCTCAAATATAGCCTTTTATGATATGTTTTAAAGTTGGCTTTGTATTGTTTCTAAAATAGAACACTGTATTTTGAAGGCAATCATTTTATAATAAAAAGAAACAAATAAAGAAATAATAGTATTTTTTCCTCATTCTCTGACACATATAAAGAAGTTAAAAGTGACTTATTTCTAACTGTGAGGACAGCCTTGGCTATCTGATCTTTGGAGAGGTTTTCCCCAACTTCAACAAACAGGACACATAGTACCTAGAAGAGAATTAAGACAATCACAATTCCACAAATACTTGCCTTTTTAAAAAAAAAATAAGTATTTATATTTTGTGAGTAACTGGAGGTTTCTTACAGTAATATATATTTTCTCAGAAATGACTGTTAAATGTCTTTTCTTGACGTCATGGGAAGGAAGTGCACATACATGAATGAGTGCTTTCTCTAGAAAAGGCAAATGAGGAAGCAAAAGTACTAGCTATATGAGGAACCAAAAGATTCTGAGAGAAACAGTGGCTCTGCGTATTTCTATGATTCTAACCTGCTATCCACAACTTGTACCTCGAAGGTCTGTCAGGGCCTTGACAGAAATGGCTCCGTCTCCATACCTGGTCTCTTCACTTCAACTCTCACCTTGCAGTTTATTCCCAACAGAGTTGTAGTATAGCTTGACTCTTGTTACACTGGTATGGGCCATCTATCTCAAATGAAATCTCAGGCACAGTCTTTGCAATGCCTGAACTGATCCATTCATCTCCCACTATCTTTCAATGTGTCTTGTGATTCTGCTTTCTTAGGGTTTGATGATCCTCAACAGATAATTTACATGGACATGTAATGCCTATGCCTAGGACATACTTCCTGAGATGTATAGGGAATCTTCTACTTAACAGCCTTCTGTGATCATTGTTTTAAACTGTAACCCTTACCCTTCTTTATGTTTCCTGCTTTTGCTTTCTGCAGTGTACAGAACTTTTAACAAGCATTATATTCTCTTAGTTACTTATTCTGGCTTGTGTCTAGATGACAGCTAGCATAATAGTAGATATGTTTTCCTGAGTAGATAAAAGGATGATTAATTTAATATGCTACCCATGGATGTAGCAGAATCACTTCCTAAGGCCAGAGGATGTAAGACACTGAGAACATATTGAATGCACATAGGCTTGCACAGAGCATTTCTAAACATGAGGAGTAAGACAAAGATATCATTTACATAAAACCATCTTAAAGAAATTGCTAGCACTTTCTGGATTTTCTTTGCCCTAAAAGAGGTTCTTAAGGGTCATGCAACAAAATGTTTAAGTGCTGTGTTGATATCTCTAACAGACTTGAAATGAAAGCATGTTCTATCTCTGTCCTGAAGAATAGGAAGCAAATGATAAAGACTGAGATAAACTAACATTCCTTTGATTTCATCTCAGGACTAGGACCAGTGTTTATGCCTTATAAACCTTTCTCAGGAGAGTCATTTGTGTGGTATATCTGTACAGAAGACATTGGAATTTTTAAAGACCAGTTGTCTAAATTCACCAATTAATTTAAGAATTTATTCAACATTAATTCATTCAATCTTCCCAATTACTAGTACAGTGCTATGACTTTTATTTTCATTTCTACTTACAGAATTTCTTCTTACTGCCCTGTACCATCTTAGGTAATGGGTGTTAGAAGATTCATCCAATAAGACTACCCGCTTCCAATTAGAGTCTTGATAGAGAAACAGACATTAAATGAGTAAATAGAAACTTATATCTGTGGCAAGGAACACAAAAGAAAAGGTAAAGATCTGTGAAAATAAAATAAGGTGGTGATAAAAATAAAGACTGGCATGAAGAAGAAGAAGAAGGAGGAGGAGGAGGAGGAGGAGGAGGAGGAGGAGGAGGAGGAGGGGGAGGAAGGGGAGGAGAAAAGGAGAAGGAGAAGGAGAAGAAGGGGAAATACTTTGAACACGATCATTAAGAAAATAAAGAAGGAGACACTAAGCATGGGAGAGAGATGGGGATAAGATGAGGTGCCAGCAGGCAGAGACTACCTGGCCTTCTATGAGATGCCTAGGTTCTGATAAAATGATAGGTATCTACGTTTTGTGAAGATTCATATTCCTTGTAGATCTAGAAACATCCAGTGAGTATTCTAATATGAACACAAGTCTCCTTTCTTGGAGTGAAAATGAGATCATCTGATCTCTCATAGACAACCCAGTACACATGCTGCCAGTCTTTAGGCTGTCTTAAGTTATCATGTGATACTGGTCTCCAGTAAGGACAACAGGTCTACCTCATATTAGGACAGCAGCTCAGTCCTGTTTAGGACAGGTAAACATAGCTGTCACTTTGGTATTACAGGGAAATCATTTATAGTATTAATTTAGAAGCAATATATCTGAATTTTGACTATCTCTCCTCGGGTTTTACATTGTGGTTTCTCCTTCAAAACATAAGCAAGAAGGCAACTTTTCTACCCTTCCTCTCTTCCTCCAATGACTGAGATGCTGTATGTAAGAGTAGAAGACACACTTTAGATCAGAAGATACTGGATAATAATTGATCTCACTTATCGTTGTGAGGACCAGGACTAACATCAACTCTCCTTTAATATGGAAACTACAAAGACCATATAAAGTCTTGGAGTCATTTTCTGAATGAGAAATTCAATGATGTGCGTATTGATTTATAAATATACAGAGTGTTACATCAAGTCAAATGTGTAGCAAGGTCTTGATTCAGAAATTCCCATAAATTCACCCTTTAATTCTCCTTCTTACCTCACCATTATAAGTACACCTTTGACATTCTACTTTACTTGAGGAAGGAATTGGAAATAGGAAGTCTTTGGTGAAGAAAGAATGCCCAAACAGCAATTCCACTGGAGAATTTTGGTTCTTTCTCTCTCTTTTTAGCTATCCCTTTATTTTTATTTTTTATTTTTTCATCTCTTCTTTCACTGTTGTGCATCTTTTTCACTCCTTACCTCCCATTACTCCCTCCTCCCTGGCCCTTTCCAGTTCTACCATCTATTTTTTTTCTCAGAATGCTCATTCGTCATTCTTTTATTCTACAGTCATTGAAAGCTGGGAGTTCTTAGGCTCAGAGAACATCAGTCAATGAAGACATGCTCATTGTCACATAAAATTTTATTCTAGTGAAAACTGTTTCCTGACAGTATAGATAAAACACAAACTTAGAAGTCAATCCTTTCTAAGTTTAATGCCATTTAAAATGGGAACAAAAAGTAACACTGGGAAAGCATGGGAATGAAAATTCTACAGGGTGTATCACCCATGTCTAATGTTTTTAAGCATCTTTTGTACCTCAAACAGCATTGCAAATGCAGACTACATGTAAAAATATGCAAAATAAGGCCAGGCATGGTAGCATACTCCTTTAATCCCAGTACTCAGGAAGCAGAGGCAGGGGATCTCTGTGAGTTCCAGGCAAGCCTAGTCTACAAATCGAGTTCAGGACAGACTTGTTACACAGAGAAACCCTATATCCAAAACCAACACAAAACAAAAAACTGTAAAATTACATGCGTGTGTGTGTGTGTGTGAGTGTGTGTCTGTGTCTGTCTGTGTGACTGCGTGTCTGTGTGTGAGTGTGTGTGTATGTGTGTGTGTGTGTGTGTGTGATTTATAACAAGGAATTACATGCCATACTTCTATTCATATCTCTTGAAAGTTCACTGACCCATTTTAGACTCTTTGTAGAACACATTAAAGAATTTGGAGGTAGTTTTAGGTAAAATGAGCAGTAATATAGTTCTATCATAAAAGTAACCAACAGTTGCTTCTGGATGGGATCACTTTCATACAAACAACAAAATTTGAAAATATGTCAGAAACACATAATGTACTTTACATACTTTACAGCATGACCTAGCAACCCAACATATCACAGAATTTTGGTTCTTTCACCCTCAAGAAAAGTTGGGTGGCCAACTAGAAGATATGACATCATAGAAAATATCATTCCTGAAGCCACTAAGTTGGAGAAAGATCAAAACTTAGAATATTCCACTTCTACTTGAATATGTACTGCCTTTGTATATCATAAATCCAACCATTCTACATCAAATCATCATAATCGAAGAGCCATCTGTCACATGACATGTTTCTCCAGAAATGTTACTGTGTGGAAACACATTCATATTATTGAGTAAAAGCTAAAGAGTTGTCATGAGAAAGAGGAGATGCTAGCCTGAACTCAGGAAGCAGTCATAGAGAAGGCTAGTTCCAAAATAATACCACCTAAAATTATTCCATAAACACACACTCAGCCCTGCACAGAGAAAAGTGCTTAAAAGGATTAGTCTCTGAATATTTCCCTGAGTTCTCTAAAAGGAGGATTTTCTTAATAACACAAGTTTGGGGTGTTGCATCTAAGATTTGTGGCTTATAGTCTGTATAATATGTAAGAATATTTCCTCATACTTACTTGAACCAAATATGTTTCCAGTAAACCTTAAAAGAAGTTGTTCTCCTTCTCTTACTTGGAAATGTCTAGATGATTCTGGAAGTCCTCCAAACCCTTCTGAGTGTAAGTTCTTCAGTGCCAGATTTAACTCCTTAGAGGGTACTGCTAAAATAACCACTCTATGAGGATTGTCCTTCTGGTGTGACAGTACAATGCAGGCAGTGGCGCTGCAGGAGGCTTCCTCTAAAGACTTGACAAAAGAAACCAAGTGGCTATTGTCCACTGGGGAAGACAGGTGGAGCACTATAAACCTGTGCAAAGGGAAAGAAACAAGACCTGAGTGGGGATGAAGCACTGAAACACCACAGACCAAAGGAAAAAGTTATTTTTACTAACTTTCACTTGAAGCTAACATTCTGATTGCCAACTAGCAATATTCATGAAAGACTTTAGGGAAACTCTGGTAGTCAAGAAACCAGTTCACATCAACTAAGCTCTTCGTTGTCTGTATGTCTGTCTGTGGATCTTATATGCATATGTTTCTGTGGGTGTATACATCTGTAAGTTTGGATGTGTGGGCACATATATGTGCATGCGTAAGGAAAATAATGAGGTCAATGTTAGATGTTAGGTATCTCTCTCCATCCTACTCTTCCTTATTATTTGAGACAGAATGTCTCAATGAACCATAGAGACTTCTTCATGTTTCCTAGGCTATCTGGCCAATGGGTTCCAGAGATCTGCCTGTCTCTTTTCTCAGTACTGGAATTGCATATGTTAACTGATATGCTAAGGCTCTTGAATGTTGGGGAATTGAATTAAGGTCCTCTTGTTTGCTTGGCAGGAACTTTACTTACTGAGATCTGTCCCTAGGTCTCAAGTTAAATTCCAAAATGTGCTTTTGGTTATTTTCATGTGGTTTCTTCTCGCTATCCAGCCAGCCTTGAACACACAATAGTTCTTCCTAGACCTTCTACATGAGATTACAAGTGTGTACTACCATATTCCCCATATCCTTAAAGTACCCATCCTGTCTCAGCTGAACTCTAAATGTGCCCACAAGTTTTAATTATAGAGTCATGCATCCAATAGCATTTTAATCAGTGACTGAAAGCATATATGTAGGTGGTCCTATAAGAATATAATGGAGTTAAGAAATTCTATCACTTAGTTATGCTGTAGTCTTTACACCACAGTACAAGCATATTACTCACACATTTGAGGCAATGTTGGTATGAGAAATCTACTGTCCTGCCAACTATATGAAATTAGGGCACATATAATTATGTGCACTACATGATACTTGATGTTAATAATAAACAATTATGTTACTGGCTTTTGTATTTACAGTAATGTATTTTTATCATTTGTTGAGAAAGTACTCTATCAACATAAGTGTGCCACCCAGAACGGGTCCAGAAGAAGGTACTGAAATCATAAAAGAGGATAGTTCCTACTATGTTGTTGGTCTTAAAGAGCTAGGATGACGCTAATTCAATATTACTAGTGTAATTCCAAACAGTATCTAGAATGAGAAGAAGCATATGCACTGTATGAGGAGTATTCTAGAACTGTAAGATAACAGCTCAATTTGTGACACTTTGTTACAACACCCCATGAAACTGATACAGACTTAGATCCCAGACTGGACAAGTTAATCCTTCCATTCTCCAGAGAGTAGAAGCCCTTATCCAGAGCAGCCTTTCCCACAAACAAGAACTGCTAGTTGAACCATCAAAGCTATCTTCTGTGGTATACCAAAGTTTCCCTGAGGCACCAGACTGGGGAAAATCCAAGTAAAACCAGCTCTTCCACTGTTTTCCCTGAATCTCTGCTTCTTTTATTTGCTCACAGGATTTTGCTAAGAGGCCTACCTCATTCATTCAATTGCCCTCTCATCTCACATTGTATGCAGAATTCGGCTTAGGATAATCATACAGGTCATGTTGTCATTATGATATGAAACCTATCTTTAGACATGGGATTGTCTTCTTCACAAGTATCTACACCTTGTGTCCCTTAAAACTGTCTAACATGTTCTTTTAATGGACCGTCTAGAGAACATGGAAATGAAGACATTAAATGAATGAAATAACAAATTCAGTTTATATCCAAATAGTTATGAGATGAGCATAATAAGAACAGTTAATTGCTCTTCTGTGGTATTTAAGAAATGAAGGTGCTGTTTTGAAACTGTTTTGGGGTTAAGAGAAACCTATAAAAATAAACTGATGTTGTAAGATGTTTTGAAAGCCTTACTTAAGCTATCCTGAGCAAAACTGCAATCAGAGGATGCCCATCAATTATGGTTTGCATTTCTAAAGTATACCCTAAAAGACAGCTTATATTTCTATCTGAGTAATAAAAATATAATCTTATGATTACATTTCTACACATTAATTACATGCTGTAAGAGAGCACCATCATCTCTGATTATTTCCTATGGTCTTACCTCTCTAAGTGTTCACACAATTCAAATGATACCAAACCACTCTGGACAGTTCTCACCACAATGTCATCAATCCCAAACCAACCACTGTCTCTGCTACTGAATCCTAGTAATTTCAAAGTTTCACAGGCATTGTTACCAGGTTTTCTGATAGATGTACTTTTGGACCTATAAAATCAAAAAGAAATGGGTAAAATTTGCATAGCAAAAATCACACTTACCACATCTACTTTTCATGAAATAATTAACCCAATAACAATTCATCATGTATATATTAGTAGTAGTAATTATCCTTGTTGTCAAGAACAGAAAAATGGGATTACTATAGCTTTTGCTTCTCGAAATATCTACAAGCTATCATAGCATAGCATAGTATAGATTTTGCTTCTAGAAATATCTACAAACTATCATAGTAGTATCTCTTTATAGTATGGGGTAATCTGGGTGGTACTAAAAAGGTACAGGGGCTTTAGAATCAAGAACAGTACTCAAGAATAGGAGAATGCCAGGTTTGGGAGGTAGGAGTGGGTGTGCGGATGGGTGAAAATCCTCATAAAAACAGGAGGAGGGAGGATGGGATAGGGAGTTTCCAGAGGGGAAACCAGGAAAGGGGATAGCATTTGAAATGTAAATAAATAGCCAAAAAATAAAAGAAAAAGAAAGAAAAAAGAAAAGAAAAAATATCTATAGGATAATTTTGAAGAATGAAGTATGTTTTACTATTGACAAAAAGAAGTTTAAATGAACACGTAAATATAATGAATGCACAGATGCTCTAAGGATACTCCTGATTGATTGTATAGCATGCAAGGTAAAGCTATAACCAGCACCATTTCATCTCCTCGCTGGTTCTGCCTCTTATAAACAAGTGATCTTGCATTAGTTATTTTATTTCTATATATCTCAATTTCACTGGTTATCATATTAAAATATTACCTTTATTACAGAATTAAGTCTGTTGACAGTTGGGAGGATTCATTGAAAGTGTGAGTGGTACCAGTATTTCCATACCATTTCTAATGGCAGAAGATCGCCAATATGCTACATTTCCTGCTTATGTAACATGACCAACCCAAAGCCTGAGAGCTTAGGCACCATGTGATACAGTTGGCCAGCTAGAGTTCATTCCACAGACCAGTTTCTAAGAACCCTCCAATACGGTTCCCTTTCATTGGAATTTGGTTATGTAGGAGTTTAGAGACCTACTTATCACTTTTGTTTGGTTGTGAAGCTCGGAACAATGAAAATTAATTAAGAGCTTGCTTAGTTAAGAAGAAAAATCTGTATTTAAAGAGAGAGAAAAAATCAATGTGAAAGAGACAGTGGCGTCTTCAGAGAGTAAATCTGAGGTCTTTTAGAAAGTTTTCTTCTTAAATCATTTAAGCAGAATACGTTCTACACAACCCAAAGAAAAAATCCTTTGATGCTGAACATTTTTGGGTAATAACATCCTGCAATTTTCTAGAGGACAAGATGAGCTAGCTACTATGAATCAAGATCTGTCACTGTCTCTCTGCTTCTCTCTGCCTCTCTCCCTCTCCCTCTCCCTCTCCCCCTCCCCCTCCCCCTCCCCCTCCCCCTCTCTCTCTCTCTCACTTTCTGTCCATCCCCATGCATTTGTGACGTAATGTGGCGGGGGTGGGGGGATCAGGCAGGGAGTGTTAGAGTTGATCTAAACCTAACATATTATTTTGGAAAACATCTATTGGTTTCATGGAATCAAAGAGAATAAAATCAAGATTTAGGGACATTAGCTTTTTAAAGTTAAGTTATAATCATAGATGTGGTAAAACAAAATTTTAATCTTGAAGCTAAAATGTGATTTACATAGGAGGGTATACTCATGGTGAATCAAAATCTTGGTCATTTACTAAAAATTAACATTGCTAAATATAATGTTGATCCTCCTCTCACCTCACACATCATATTAAAGCATTCACTTTGTTTTTTCTGCCAATGTTTCCTGTGTGGTTGTAACATGTCAGGGAAGCCCATACTCCACAACTCAAGACAGACAATAACTTAATTCAGCCAAAATATGCATCTGGCGTGAGCAATGGACACCAAAATAGTGGCTAACCCTTTGTTCCAAGTGTAAAATGAGGTTGCATGTCTCTCCCACTGTAGTTGAGTGGGACCATGTCCCATTAACTATTTGGAAATGAAAGAGAGATTTGTCACTTTGAGGCCAGAAAAGTTATTGCTAATGGTTTTACCTGAAGTTGCTCTACAGCTATGAAAGCAACCAGAAAATGTTTTGTTGCCTAAGTACATTCACAAGAAGTAAGAAGTAGCCTCTCTGATAGTCATGAAGTAAGATACAAGGATTTGCTATGAACCCTTTGGTTTTGAGAGTTTTGTTATCTTTTCATTTAACATAGACTGATTGGTACTTTATATTCCTTCTGAGTCCCGTTATGAGTTTCTGACAGATTTGGAATGGATGTTCAGCTCTAGGCATCTATGCATATAAATGAGGGAAATATTCCTATTTTCCTCTAAAATAGGAATCTAAATTTTGGATTTATGAAGATGTAGAGGGTATCATCTGAATTACGTAAAACATGCCAGCAAATATAATTGGTACAAGGAAGAACACAAATGAGAGACTAGGCTTTATTCCCAATTCAAAATAAATAAATAAATAAACACACACACAAAATTAAAATAAATGAAATATAGTACATCTTTATAAAACTTGCTTATTTAAAAATTTTTCATTTCCTCCCCAAATAGCACCAGATATTTTGAAGATGCTCACTAAAATAAACATGCTATTAATTTCTAAGAAAAAAATTGTTCTGCAAGCAATCACATTATCAAAATTCTCATAATGCATTTTACTTTCAGAACATTCTCTTTGTCGTATACATAATGCATAGGCCTTTAAATGTGAATGCCATTAACATCTTAGGATTAATTTTATCTCAGAAAACTAACTTACATTAAAGTACTGATTTTACACAGGATTTCTTCACTCAAAAATATAGAACAATTTTCTTTATAAATTATGTATGTTGATGATGGGGCTGGTTTAAAATAGAAATGCTTCCTCCCTACTTTTTGCCAGCTTAACACACATCAGAGTTACCCAAGAAGAGAATACTTTATTTGGATGTGATTATCCTTCATTATATTGTCTGTAGGCAAGTCTGTATAGTGTTTTCTTGAATCATGGTTGATGTGGGACAGACCACTGTGAGTGGTGCACATGGTACTGGGTTGTGTAAAAAACTCAAGCTGATCAGGCGTTCCTCCATGGTCTCTATTTCAGTTCCAGCCCAGACTTTATTTATGCTGGACAATGATATAGAAGTATTAGCCAGATAAACCCTTTGATCCCTAAGTTGAGTTTGGTCATAGTAGTCATCTCAAAAATAAAAACCCTAAGACAGAATGTAAATAGACAAGGAAGATAAGCATAGTCATACTGTGTAGGGTATATAGAATACTGATGGATTTCCAGTAGTCTTTTCTCTACATAGGTATTTATTTTTTATTTATCTTTTAAATTGGTGACTACTTTCTGGGTCAAATTTTGTACTCTGAGTTTAATATTTGTTACCAATATAATAACTTTGGGATTTTAATTCAAATGACTATTTGATGTGTGTCTTTTGCATGAATATATGACTGTCTAAAAGTGTCAGATCTGGGAGTTACAGACAGTTGTTTGGCACCATGTGAGTGCTGGGAATTGACCCTGGGTCCTCAGGGAAAATAGTCACTGCTCTTATCGGCTGAGCTACTGAGAGAAAAGATTTTCTTGGTTCAACTATCTTATTAACATTATCAAGTCATAAACATTTGAGAGTCTTGCCTAAATGACATTGATCTTAGTCCCAGTTACACTTATCCTAGACTCCATTACCTGATCTACCGTGTGTCGTGGATATTTGTCTGCTTGTGACAGGTGAGGATCCTCCATGAATTGTCAATATTAGCACATCAACCAGCACATGCAGCTATTCTGAATGTAATTGCTCAAAATATTAGAACACTCATCACTATGAAGCTCATCTGTAAGTTAGCTTCTGTATCTAGAGATTGTACTCACAAAGACACTGCACCTTAAGTGCTAACACTAATGTTTTTTCAAATGTGAAAATACACACAGGGCTAGAATTGTCATGTATTCTGTCTATAACATGTTACTGATCAGCATAGGCCATACATATTCAGATTTCCTTCTTTGTGTTAGATTTTGTTTTGTTTTGTTTTGTTTTTCCCTTTCAGCAGTTTTAGATTGTCAAACTCAGAAAGAAAGGAAGGAAGGAAGGAAGGAAGGAAGGAAGGAAGGAAGGAAGGAAGGAAGGAAGGAAGGAAGGAAGAGAGAGAAAGAGAGAAAGAAAGAGGGGATAAATGCTAGCACGAACATTGAGAAGAAAATATTGAAAACAAATATTATCTTAAAGTCCAATTTTAGAGGTCATAGTATTTTTTATTATTTGGGATCTTTTGAATTGGAATGTGAGGAAATTATATGATATATTGCAGTAGATATATGATGAAAATATGTAATAGAAGTGTTGAAATAGGGTTAGAAATTGGCTAAGATGGTGATATTGAGTACCAAAATTGTGCACACCCAGATCATATCTATGCTGATAGTTTCTAGTCTTTAATTTATAGTAAAGGATATTTGTTTCTTTCCCCAGCCACAAATCAGCATAGTGCTGCCTCAAGTTTCTTATGTTGCTAGCATGGTAGGAAAGACAATATCATCCTTAGCCGAGACAAATGGTAACTACTCAATGGAGAGGAAATGTTTGAGCTCAGGTCAGGACTGCATTATTCACAGGTTAGCAGACTTAAAGAGCTTCTTCATGGCACTGTACTTCAGTCTTCACATGGATAAAATGATAGAAGAGGCAAAAATATACAAAGCAAACCTGCTGCAGATTGACCCATCAGCTAAAAATACGTATGACTCAAGCCTTATTTCTCAAAACAAAGAGAAGGGATCGACATATAGGTAAATGTAAGTGAAATCTTATTTATTTTTAAAAATCAAATTAATATTTTTCTTACATTAAATGGAGAAATTGTAAGTACTACATTGCATCCTCATAATTAACCATACCATATATTCTTGAAAGCATTCCACTTATATCTGTATTACTAGAAATCACCATTTTTCACGTGGCACATTTTTGGGTCCATTAGAAACAAAACTCTTCCCCCCCCTTTTTATTTATTTTTTTCAAAAACTCTTTCCTATTGTGAGACAACAATGTGAACGTACTTGTTATTATTTTATTAGTAATATTTAAATACAAATGACCTGAATGGTTAATCATTAAGTCAGTTAGCAATGGTAATGTCTCCAACTCACCTGTTGAAGTAGGAGGGTGTTGGCAGGCTCCTGTGCACTGTCGCACTCTCTGATCTCCTGTGATCTTTCTCAGACTCAAGGTTCTTTGTTTCAGGGAGAGGAGAACAAGGGAGGAAGACAGTGACTGGCTTCTGAAAGGGATGCGTTGATGGATGCTGGATATAGACAAGTGGACTGGTAGACACCACTGAGAAGGAAGGATCTTGATGTGCTTTTAAGTATGACACTAGAGAAGGGTCAACTGGCTGGATCTAAACAAAGAAGAAAGAAAAAGTCTTCATGTCCATCTGTAGACACTCAAACCTACATATGCACAATATAGTTAGAAGCTGCAAGTATTGATATGCCCATAAAATAATTTTCTGAAAATATTAGGGAACATATCTTTAAGTTCCTCTGTACATTCTTACGAAGAAAGAAAATAAGTTATGTAAAAGCACATAACTGAGTAAAATCTTTTAAAATACACATATGTGAAAATGTGTATGTGTTTGGGTGTATGTGTTTTTTAGAAATAGTCTAAAGTATGAACAACAACATAGTTTAAAAGGTGAATTTTCATGTAATTTCTCGCTACAACTATTTTTAAATTATATGATAAGCAGAAAGGTGAAAAACAAGATTATATTTACTTCAGTTCCTCTTACATAACAATGGCAAATAATAACAAACCTGACATAATTCAAAGTTTATAGAAAATATTTGTGAAAGAAATATTACAATTATGCTTCTTTCCTAATCTCTCTTCACTTAATATTTGTGATAAGATATAGAAATAAATAAATAGGAAAAAGAATGTCTAGCTCTAGCCTGGCTTCTTGGTCCAGAGAAGCCTTGTAAGAAACCAAGAATGCCCTGTTTCCCTATGGAAACCTTCAGGGGCTCAAAAATTAACTAGCTTGGAACCCTGCCCAACCACCATCCTAGCTAGATCAATGTGCACATGAAACCACAGCTGGGTCTGACCAAGACACACTCTACAGAATAGGGATTGCCCATGACACGGACTACAGAATGGGGTCTGCCTAAGGCACAGCCAAGATAATAAGTCACTCAGACCTCCATTGTCTGGTTCATATCTACCTCTACCTTCCTGAGAAGTCCTACTGCCATCAGAAACATTCAGCCAACACCAGAGAAAACCAGATGCCTAAAAGACAACATAATAACACAATCAACAAGATCCAGAGCAATATGGCATCACCAGAGCCCAGCTATCCTGCTGCAACAAACCCAGTATATTTTAATGAAACTGAAGCACAAGAATACCTTAATTTCATTCTTATAAAGATGACAGAGACCTCTAAATAGGACATGAATAAATCACTTAAGGAAATACATTAAAAAAACATTCAAACAAGTACTGGCATTAAAAGAGAAAGGAAATAAATACAAAGAAATATAAGAAAATGCAATCAAACAGCTGAAGGATATGAATAAAACTGTCCAAGACCTGAAAAGGGAAATAGAATCAAAATAAAAAATTGAGGCAACCCTGGAGAAGGAAAACCTAGGAAAGAAAACAGAAATCCCAGATGTAAACATCAACAAAGTGCAGGAGATGGAAGAAAGAATCTTAGGTATAGAAGATATAATAGCAGAGATCAATATATCACTCAAATAAAATGCAAAGTCTAAAAAGTTCATGACAAAAACATCCAGGAAATTTGGGACACTATGAAAATACCATGCCTAAGAATAGAATAGCAGGAGGAGGGGGAGAGGCAGGGGAAGAGAATTCCAAGCTCAAAGGCCCAGAAAACATTTTCAACCAAATTGTAGAAGAAAATTTCCCAAAACTAAAGAAAGAAAAAGAAGTGCCTGTAAACATACAAGAAACATACAGTACATCACATACAGTACATCAAGCAGATTGGACCAGAAAAGAGAATCTTTCAGTGACATAATAATGAAAACATTCAATATACATAACAGAGAAAGACCCTTAAAAGGAGCAAGGAAAAAAAATCCAAGTAACATATAAAATATATCAGAATTATACCTGATTTCTCATCTGGGACTCTAAAAGATAAAAGGGCCTGGGCAGAGGTCTTGCAGATTCTAAGAGGCCATCAAAGTCAGCCCAGACTACTATATTCAGCAAAACAGTCAACATAGATGGAAAAACCAAGATAGTCCATGATAAAACCAAATTCAAACTGTACCTCTCCACCAACCCAGCTCTATAGAGGAGACTAGAAAAAAAAAACTCAAAACAAATAAGATTAACTATACTCAAGACAATAAGAGAAATAAGTAATTTCACATCATTAAAACAAATAGAAGGGAAACACATATATACTCATAATGCACACACACAACAACAACCAACAACATTAGAATAACAGGTACTAACAATCATTAATCATTAACATCTCTCAACATTAATGGACTCAATAGCCCAGTAAAAAGACACAGACCAACAGAATGGACACATAAACAGAATCCATCATTGTGCTGAGAAGAAGAAACACATTTCTGCTAACAATATCTCAGTGTAAAGGGCTGGAAAAAGATTTTCTAAGCAAATGGACCACTGGAGTAGCCATTCTAATATATAATAAAAATGAACTTTCAACCAAAAGTAATCAAGTAATTAAAACAAACAGGAAAAGAAATTTCATACACATCATAGGAAAATTCATGAAGAGGACATCTCAATTCTGAACATCTATGCTCCAAATGCAAGAGCACCCATGTTCTTAAAAAAAAATTAATAAACCTTAAATCACATATCAACCTTCCACATTAACAGTGGGAGCCCTCAACATCCACTCTCAACGATGAACAGGTCATCAAGACAGAAACTAAATAGAGAAATAAAGAAACACAGGTTATTATTCAAATGGACCTAACAAGTATCTATGGAACATTTCACCCAAATATAGAAGAATATATCTTCTTCTAAGCACCTCATAGAACTTCTCAAAAATTGACCATATGGTCAGTCACAAAGCAAACCTGAACAGATACAAGACTGAAATAACCTCATTCTTTTTATCAGATTACCATAAATTAAAGCTGGAATTCAACAACAGAAACCCTATATATTCATGGATATTGAACAACTCTCTACTCAGTGATCTCTGGAATGGGGAAAAAAAGAATAAAAGAAATTTTAAAAAAAGAAAAACTTTCTAGAACTCAATGAAAGTGAGGATACAACGTATCCAAACTTATGAGACATAATGAAAGCAGTGCTAAGATAAAAGTTCCTAGCAATAAGTGCCTTGATGAAGAAATTGGAGAGTTCTCATGCTAATGAAGTAAAAGTATATCTGAAGGCTCTAGAAAAAAAAAAAAAAGAAGAAGAAGCCTGCATACACAGGACAAGTAGAGTAGATGGCAGGAAATATTCAAAACTCCAGGCTGAAATCAATCAATTAGAAACAAAGAACAATACAAAGAAACTGTGACTTGCTTCTTTGAAAAAAATCAACGAAGTAGACAAACCCTAAGCTAAACTAACTAAAAGGCAGAGAGATATTATCCAAATTGACAAAATCAGAAATGAAAAGGGAGACATAACAACAGATACTGAGGACATTTAAAGAATCATTAGGTCTTACTTCAAAAGCCTGCACTCCACAAAAATGAAATGGATGGGTTTCTAGACAGATATCAAGTACCAAAGCTAAATCACTATGAGATAAACTATCTGAATAGTCCTATAACCCCTAAAGAAATAGAAGCAGTTATTAAAAGTATCACGATCCAAAAAAGCCCTGGGCCAGATGGTTTTAGTGCAGAATTCTTCTCGACTTTCAGAGAAGAGCTAATGCCCAAACTCATCAAACTATTCCACAAAATAGAAAAGAAGGAACACTGCCAAACTCATTCTTGGAGGCCACAATCACCTTGACACCTAAACCACACAAGGATTCAACAAAGAAAGAGAATTTCAGACTAATTTCCTTTAAGAATATTGATGCAAAAACACTCAATAAAATTTTTGAAAAGCCTAATCCAAGATCACATCAAAGACAACATCTACCAGGATCAAGTAGGCTTCATCCCAGTGATCCAGGGGTGGTTGAATATATGAAAATACATCAACATAATTCACCCTATGAGCAAACTGATAGGGAAAAAAAACACGTGATCATCTTACTTGATGCCAAAAAGTGTTGCAGGAGATATTTAAAATGACTGCATCCAATCTGGCTTTTCTTAATCAGCAGCCATGTTCCTGACTAGCCTAGGCCTCCAGCCAGGAGCAGCAGTGGCTTACCACCACTGCTCAGCTTGGGCAGTCTGCTTATGTGGGCAGAGACATTGGCCCTGCCACCTATGAGACACCAGCATGGGAGATGGCCCTTCCAATCATCCACAAAGTCTCTACAAGGCTAGGCAGTGCCCAAACCATCCCACCATCCACATGGGCCCAGTAGGAAATGAAACTCTAATGGTTAAATATTGATCAAAGGCTTTATATATTTGGTAATGCTCAATAACATTATGTCCATACAATCAGAGGTATAACCCAATACCCAACCTAGATATACCAACTACCTTTGACTGCTAGAGACACGCGCAAGTCCACTCCCATGTTCCCCTCTCTCTCCTCTCTTCCCTAACTCCTCCTCTTCCTTCTCCTCTTCCTCTCCTTACTCCTCCTCTTCCTCTCCTTATTCTTCCCACCTTAGTGCCTCCCAACTTGCTGGGGAAAAATATCCTGCTACCAAAAAGCATTTGACAAAATCCAACACCCTTTCATAATAAAAGTCTTGGAGAGTGTGGGGATACAAGATGCATACCTAAACACAATAAAGACAATGTATGGCAAGCCATAACCAACATCAAATTAAATGGAGAGAAGTTTAAGGCATTTCCACTACAAGAAAGGACCAGACAAGGCTGTCCATTCTCCCCATATCTGACCAATAAGGTACTTGAAGTTCAAGTTAGGTCAATAAGACAACTAAAGGAGATCAAGGGATGCAAATTGGAAAAGAAGTCAAAGTATCTCTATTTACAGATCATATGATAGTACACATAAGAGATCCCAAAAATCTCAACAGAGAACTCCTACAGCTAATAATCACCTTGAGAGAAGTGATTGAGTGAGGTAACTCAGTCCCAAAAGGACATGTATGGTATGTACTTGTAAGTGGCTATTAGCCATTAAGTACAGGATATCAATGCTTTAATCAACATACCCAAATAAGCCAAATAACAAGAAGGACCCAAGGGAGGTAGTTGAATCTTTCTAAGAAGGGGAAACAAAATAAAAATATATCTGAAGCAGATGGAAGAAGGGAACTGGGTGGGAAAGAGGATGGGGTGGGGAGCAGGATAGAGGATATCATATGTAAGGAGAGTAGTGAAAAGAAATGGGAGATTGGCTGGGGGGATCTGGCCAATCTCTAGGATGTGACAGAGACCTAGAATGGGGAGAAGAAACAGAAGTCACTGGAGGTAACTCTAGCTGAGATTCATAGTAGTGGGGGATATGGACCCTATAGCCAGGCAGGACTCCCAGTGGAAAGATAAAGATAGCAACCAACCCAGAAAACCTTGGTCCCAAAATGTGTCCTGCCTACAAGATGTACAGGAAGCAAGTTAGATGAGAGACTGAGGGAATGACCAACCAATGACTGCTCCAAATTAGGGCATATCTCATGGGCAAGAACTAATCCTTGACGCTATTAATAATACTCTGTTATACTTGAAGACAGGATCCTAGCATGACTGTCATCTGAGAGAATTCACCAAGCAGTCAATGGAAATAGATACAGAGACTCACACCTTATCATTATATGGAGCTCTGGGAATCTTAAGGAAGAGTTAAGAGAAAGATTGAGGGACCCGAAGAGTACAGGGACACCACAGGAAGACCAATAGAGTCAAATAGCCTGGATCCTTGGGAACTCTCAGAGATTGAATCACCAATCAAAGAGTAAGCTCAGGCTGGACCTAGGTCCCTTACAATTATGTAACAGATGAGTAGCTTTGTCTTCATGCAGATTACCCAACAACTGGAACAAGGTTGTTCTTGAACCTGTTCCCTGCCTGTGGATTCCTCGCCTCTAAATGGACAGCCTTGTCTGACCTCAATGGGAAAGGGTTTGCCTAGTTCTGCAGCAACTTGATGAGTGACAGTGGAGTCAGGTGGTCCCAGTGGGGTGGGAGGGAGTGTGGAGGTTGTTGTTTGACACCCAGAGGGAGTTTTCAAAAAGAAGGAGATGGTGGAATGAGGGGAGAACTTGCATGGGAGGTTACTGGAAGGATAGGATGGGCAAATATTGGGCTGTAAAGTGAATTTTAAAAATATATTTAATGAAAAATGAAATAGAAAAAAAAGAATGGGAAAGACAAGGCTGGGATTAAAGGAATATTATTGGAGAAAATAAATCTTCTGAGATGTACATTATGAAAATAGTGTTTCTATACACTAAATATCTCTTCCAGGAAGGCTACTTTTCTTTAGTAAATAGAATCCAAATGTCATGGTAATCAATATTTGAATGGACTAGTAACTTCTTATCTTTCCAATGACTTGTATGGAAATCTGGATTTATATAAATTACTCCAAATTTGTCAGCCATTGTCTTCTAGGTATCAGTATGTTTGCCAACAAAATAAACAAGTAATGCAAAAGACTATTTAGGAAAGCCTTATCAATAAAACACAGATATTTATTTCAGAATGTGCTCACAATGATTTCTGTATCACTCAACTCACAATAGGTGATTTCAAGTCCAAGAGAGGACTAGCATAAGGCTATATGGAAGACCTGCATCCTCTGAGTCTTTAGGACCATGTTTGACCCACTAGACACAAGATCGAGTCCATCTCCCTTTTGAATTTTTACCTTTAATTGTACAAGCACTGGTGAGCCGAAAACTCCTGCAGGATAACTGAAGGATATCCGGGCATCCATGCTGGACTTTAAAGCAAGCCCCTTCTTTGTCACTGTGAAAGACTGCTTTTTTAAACATGACATGACAGAAAACATTCCCAACTTGTAAACATTGACTGCAGCACAAGTTGCCTGTGTGGAGTAAAAGACACTTTACTGAAGCAAGCAATAGCATTGTTTTGGAGAAGTACATATGACATGAATACTTTGTGCACTGTCAAAAACAAAACAAAAACAAAACAATGACAATAAAGTACCTGCTATTCATAATCACCTATGGCGTGAAGGCATCACATTCAAGGAACATACATGGCCCTTTGTTGAAACAAAGGATAACTTTACACTTAAGAGTCTCTCAAGCTCAGACTTCCCAACAAAGAAATGAGAAGTAAATTCATTTTGTAACTTAAATTAAATTCTCACACATCTATAATAAATAGTCATATGATCTTCACAATTTTAATTACTTCTGGCTGGACTCCTAGGCATCTTTGGCTAGAATGATTTTTTTTTTTTTTGGCTAGAATGAATTTTATGTATTGATCTTGTCTAGAAGTTTCTGTGCTATTTTACAGAATTCCAAGGAATATAAGTTTACTAGTTGGACATTTTGTTCTAATATTTGTACTGTCAGAAAAAATTTTCTCTCTAACAAGTCACATCTTCAGGTTCCATAATAAAAATTATTGTCTATTTGGGTTTTTTGCAGTGGAAACAGAAAACTGCAAAGTAACACACTGTTTCTTTCTCATAGATTTATATTCAATTAAATAATCATATATTTAGCCACATATTCAAATTTTTAATCTTACAAAATGGAACTGAGTCCATAAATGAAAGCAAGATGATCCATGGGTATAATCACCAGTGCTTTCCCTGATGAGACAGTCTGAGAAGCAATTTGTTCTACTCACCCTTCCACAAATACCAGCTAGACTCCACCCAGCATGAGTGGATAATAGCACATGCGCACACAGACATTTCAGGGTTATTTACAATGGAAAATAATCTATCATTTGAAAGCTGACTAAGGAAAACATTTCACAATATCACGGTTGGGAAAATTCTGAGCACAATCATCCTTCTTCAGTGGCCAGAGGGAAAGTAGTGAGGAGAAAAGGTCTCCTGGGAACAAGTGGTGGTTGCTGGGCACTTAGACCACATTTGGCAGATACTGGGGGAAAATAAAAAGGCTTTTGAGAACTAGAATGTTTAAATGTCATAGAACCCACATAAAACATTGAAAGATAGCCAGAACTCAAATGTTCTTGAGCTAAAACCAGTGATAACTGTCGTTAGCCTACAATGTATAGAAAAGTACAGTTTTTAAATAGACAATGGTCCTCTTAATTTTACTTGTGTCTCAATGAATTCAGTCACAAAACATTTTTCATGCCCATCTGGGAAAGACACTTGTACTGTGAGCAGTTTCTAAAGCACTTGTTATAAAGGACACACAGACTTGCCAAGATTAAGAAGCCTACTCTAGAACAATGCTGATTAGACATTCATAGTCTCAGGAACTAGTCTAAATCTAACAGATACTAATGAATGAGGGTCATAAGAACAGACTTAGCTTTATTATTTTATTATATAACCTCGGTTTGATTTGTAAACAAACCAAAAGGACAGAATGTCTTATCAAAAGAGATTTTTAACATCTATTCTTCTCAGTCCTCATCAAGTAAGAAACATTTGCGTATAAAAAGACAAACATTTTAATTGGTTAGAAATAAGTCAAGTACCCAACAAAAAAATCCCTTGACTCGAGTCCTCATCAACTCTTCAATACTAAATTTTATAATTCTATATTCTCTCTCAGCAATATTTGATTTTGTGACATACAAACCCTTAATATTATTGCAATAAAGTCTGCTTCAAATAGTGATAACTTATCAACAACTTGCTTATATTAAAGCTTCCCCCCATGTTCTTAAGTGCTCTGTTTATTTAATCTTTGCAATCTTATCAGGCAGATATTATTATATTATTTTCCAATCAAAATTTTGAATTACAAATAGGTGCTTTGATTCATCTAATTTCACACTATACACAAATATCGAAACCAGAGTTTTTCATTTACTGCCCACAATCTAACTACCAAATGTACAATCCTTACTATGCTCTATATTGAGAGACTCTGTCTCTTTGTTCTCTCTCTCTCTCTCTCTCTCTCTCTCTCTCTCTCTCTCTCTCTCTCTCCCTCCCTCCCTCCCTCTCTGAAATGAGGGGTACATGCATATGCTCATGCATGTGTGCTTTTCTTTCAATAAAGATTAGTCAAACCTTTTTTTTTTTCCCCTGACTTTCTAAATTAAAGTCATCAGGAAAAAGAATCTATTCTGGCAATCCTAAAAGACCTCACCATAAAGGAATCATTCTCCTAACAGTTAAGCAAACTATTTACTTTATTTTAAAAAAATATATGATTAATCACTGTATTTTATTATAGGCTGAATAAAAGTGATAAATAAATCAATCACTTTGATAATAAAGTTAGTCAAAAACAATTCCAGCTTATGTTCTTAGGTAACATAATTAATGTTGTATAGATAACAGTGCTTTGGCACTCTGTATAGATACAATGTTTAGACTAAAGTCAGTTGAGAAATTTATCAAAGCATGTGAATACATATTGTTTTTAATTTGTATAAATTCTCCCACCCTATGAATAATAAAAACTGAAACTATAGCATCTGAAGATTCTAATGTTTCTGTGTAGGCAGCAGTCTGACATATTAGACATGTTATTATGAAGTTAGTCTAAATCATGAGGTTAATTAAGCTATTATGTTGATTTTTTTTTCAGCAAAAAAGTAACATTTGCTGATGAGTCTTAGGCCCAAGCTTTCTAATACTAAGTTTGGCAGATAATTTCTACCGTTTGAACTTTATGGGTGGTATTTTTTAGCAATCATGAAATTATAGCTTAAGTATTTAGCTAACATAATTAATGCAGTATAGGTAACAATATTTAGCTATAATGTGTAGTTACAGTGTTTAGACTAAATTCAATTGAGAAACTTATCAAAGCACGCAAATATACAGTTTTCAATTTCTATGCATTCTCCCACAAAAAATTGCTAACACAAATGGGTCCACAATTATTAAACAGAACAAACATTATTATACAACAGCACAGTATTCTGAATGATAAGAAGAAAAGACCAACACCAAATACAGTTATAGCCCGGGCTTTACTAACCTTATGACTTCCCCTCATTCTTTCCAGTAGATTTGGGATTAGGTAACTTGACTGAAAGTTTGTGTCAGACATTTTCACCATGATGTCTTTGTAGTTTCCCTTGTATCGTGCCTTGAATGGAATTGCAATGCATATTGGGAATGGAATTTTCTTTTCCTTATCTGAGCATTCAACAGTGATGACGTTGCTGACCAGCTCTTCATTATCACCCACTATAAAGGAGCTCATGTCGTTAGCTATCTGGCAGTCAAACTGCTGTAGGATGTGTAATGGAGCTGTAATGTAACAAGAGACTTGAGGGTCAGTTCCATCACCCAGCACAGCAAGATACCTACAGGAAAAAAAAAGTGAGCTTTATTTTCCAACTGTTTTATCCATGTCCTGTATAGCCAAACACAGGACATAAAGTGTAAGGGACATTGCTTTGATATGAACTTTACTTCTCCCATTAATGAACTCTTTAATCAAAAAGATGCTCAATCTCTGTGTGCCATAGCTTCCTGCATTATAGGTGAAAATAATATCTACATCACAGGAAAACATTAAGTTAAATGTTCAATTATACCATAATCATAAACTATTCCTTCACACTGTAGGGAAGTTACCTATACTGTATTAGTTATGTTAGCTAAGTACATAAGCTATAATTGGTCTTGATTAACTTGATTATCTTTATTATCAAAATGATTAATTTTATTCCTCAGTTTTATTCATCCTATAATAAAATTCAGGGATTAATCATGTTTTTTAAATAAACTAAATACTCTGTCTAACTGTGAGGAGAGTGATGGTGAGGTCCTTTATTATTGCCAGAATGGATTCCTTTGTCTAATGATTTAAAAATAAAAAGTCAGGAAAAGGAAAGGTTCAGCTAATCTCTATTGAAAGCAAAAGCTTATATACATGTACTCCTCTCCCCAAAGAGATAAAGGTGAGGAGAGAGGAGAGAGGGAGAGAACAAAGAGACAGAATCTCAGGGTAGAGGGTAATTAGACTCTTTATATGATTAGGGGTAGAACGGATTCCGTTTCTCCCTCAGAAATGGCTAGTTTGGGATATTGCAGGACACTGAATTATCCTACAAAGAAAAAAAGCTAATTCATTCCTTTTACAGGAGTTTAATCCCCCCGCCCCAACTTGCACCTGTCCTGAGAAACTTGAAAATTCTGAACACTTCCTTCCAGAGAGAAAAAGATCACCATATCCTTGATTTGGAGTAGAAAAAGAATGAAGAAGTTGCCTGACTTAAATATTTACATATGAAGTACATTAATCTCCCTAAAGCCGTGAATTTGGCTGCCTGTCTGCCTACCTGCCAGGGATCTGCATGACACCTATTCTCTCAAGAGAAAGTGATGAATGTGAGGTACAGAAATTGTCCAGGAACACTAGATCAAGTAGTAATGTTTATTGAAGGGTGTGTGTGTGTGTGTGTGTGTGTGTGCACTAATCCTATTAAATAGGAATAGATTATTTCTAATCCTGAGATCATCATCTGAAGAATTTATTTTATCTATTTTTCCTCTTCAACACCATCTTTGCAAAGATTTTTAGAGCCTGATAAATTTGAATTCAAATTTGAAACCAAACATTTCCTATCTGCTTGTTCTTAAATATCATAACTGCTCAGACTAGTCAGTAGTCTAATGCTTTCTGTGGATCAGGTTTTAGGCTATGTAGTTTTGCTAAATTTTAATAGCTTTTGTGTCTAGTCCTATTATCTTTACTATTTTATAGATAGAGAAATTTGGTCTGAGATTTTACCCTGCTACAAACCTCATAGATCTTCAGTTTTAGAACAAATAGTTGACTCCATGCATATTTAGTATGGAAGCAAAACTTCTCAAATACTGTCCTGCCTTTCTTAAAGCTTCTTTAAATAATGTTCACTACATCTGTTATAACTTGAAACTGATATTTAATCTATGACTCTGGGAAATTTGAATCATGTAAAATAGTTAAACCTCTTTAATAATAATGGATCCAAATCAATTGTATGTTCAGTAAAGATTTGATCCCTATATTAAAGTCATCAACTTGGAGTTTTCCTTGATGCTATTCATTACACAACAGAAAAATAAATTTAACAAAGGCAATGTTGATGATCAATGAGGAGAATCTATGAAAAACATAGCACTATTTTCTCATTTACATGTTAATAAAATTTTAGCTTTTTTATTATTGAATAAAATGTTAAGTACAATTTCATAAAGAAATGTAGTAAAATATTTAACTCAAAAAGGTCATTTATTTGTGTATACAACCCTGAACTTAAAAAAGTTATCCAGCACACTGACCTGCTTAACTTTTTGTTTATAGAGATAATGATATTTCAGAAAACAATAAAAATTATTCAACAGGTGATTCAGCGAACTAGATTCATATAGCTTCAGAAATTCTCTCTTCTGTTTCCTGGACAACATCTCAGTGCACCCACTACTACAGGGTGTGATTCCCAAATGACAAATAGAGGGGAGATTTGTAAATAGATCTGTTCTCCATCGTACTAATCGAATGTGACTTGTCTTGTTATTAAGTAGATCACACTAGTTTAGTTTTTTACAAATTAGTACAGCAACCCCAAGGGATGAGGCTTCTGGGAGATTAAGGTTACGGAGCCACACCAGTTTCTAAGCAAGGGTTTGTTTATTACATATACTCTTATGTGGTTTGATGGCTTCCTAGCCTGGGGGACTGCAATGGAGAGTCATCTTTGTAAATATGCAAGCCAAGCACAACTGGTTCAATGCCACAATGAGGAAGTTGCTAACCAGGGAACACCTAAAGGAGGTGTTAGAGGGAGTGGTGCAAAAATGACTCACTAGTTGGTGTTTTGAGTCATTTCTGAATAGGAAGATATGAAATGTCAATGTTTTTCTCAAATGAAATGGGAAACCACATATTGACTACTTTAGAAATTGTTTGTCAAGAGCAGTAATTCCTTCAAACGATGGAGGTCTTCCAAGCATTAAAAGATTCATCTATAGAATACATTAAGTTCACTTTGCTGTAGGTATATTGCATCCTTTTTCCATTTTTATCAAGTCCCATGATGAATGTAAGTAAAAGTACTTGCAAAAGTACTTGGTAAAGAACGAACACTTGTTGATGTTTTACCAGGAACGGGTGAAGAACAGCAGTGAGGAGAGGTAGGATATTGAACGTCACTATCATTTAGCTGTGTGTCATCACTGACAGAAAAGCCCAATACCAGCCTCTTCAGCTACTGTCTCATTTGCCACTAAATACTTCAAAGAAGAAAATAGCATTCTTATAAATGAGAAACTGATACCCAAAACAAACACAAATAAAAAGAAAGAAAACATGAAGCATGCTGCCCACTGTCAAAAATTGGTTAATAATAAGACAGAAAATAAAAATTAATTTTGTCTTCCTCCCCAATATTTCCTACTATATCGCATTGCTAAGAAAAATGTTGTATTTATCAGGAAAAATATAGCTTGATATATCAATCTAGAAAAATCAAGAATTATTGCTACCTTGTAGAGGGAAGATAGCTCATAAAAATGTATTAGTTTTTCTTCCTTTTTTATTTTATGTACTTTCAGAGAATCTGAAAACAAACAAACAAACAAAAGAAATCTACTCCTGGCAATTTTATAAGAGTTAAATATGTGTGAACAAGCACATTTACCTTTAAGAACCCTACAAAGCCTACCTATAAGTTTCCTGGATATCTAAAGACAAAATTTGAAGATTGATGGAAATTATCACGTACATACATATATGTATATGATATATATGCATATGTACTATATATGTGTGTGTGTGTGTGTATTACATATATATCTTGGAGATATTACATATATCATTTACTATTCATATAAAAAGATTAGCAAATTTTTTAAAAAAAATTTCAACATTCTGAATCACTTTTTCATCAAAAATTTAATTTTACTATATGTGTTTATATTTTGAACAATTTTTGTAAATACTTCCATAATTGTTTTTCCTTTAAAGTACTTCTTAATATCTGTTTCCTAAAATTATGAAGAACAGAACAATATTAGCAATAGCAACCACATACATTTATATGAGCCTATTTTAACCCAAATCACTGATTTATAGTAACTTTTAGAGATTTTATATTGAAATATAAACTTCATTGTATATTCCCTCATGACATATGTTAAGATTTTATTCCATAAGTGATTTTGTTAAATGATCAGCCCTTTGAGGAAGCTGATTAGGTCATAAATAGCACAGTTCTCATGAATGGAACTAGTATTATTAATAAAAGCCTTGAAGTTGGTTTGACCCCTATACCATTCGAGAATTCAGGAAAGGGGATGTGATCTATGTTATCAGTAAGCTCTGTTTGCCTTGTTTGCCTCTGCCTCCAGCACTGTGACAAATCAACTTCTTTCATTCAAAACAAATGTTTATAGTGGTTTGTCATAGCAGCAGGATTAAGATATTTAGTGTCTACAGAAAGTGCCTGGATAAGTAGGCATATATAAGCACCTCTCATGGCGCCTTTACTTACTCCTTTTCCATTATGTTAGTCTTTTGTCTTAGACTCTCTGACTCATTATGAAGATTATTCACGTCCTTACTGGAGACATCCCATGCTGTTGGGGATGTGGTAATCTTTTCTCTTTGGCTTTCTGAGGTCTCTTGAATTTCCCTTGCTGTTGTCTGGATTACATCATGAATGTCTTTCTTGTTGCCATTTATGTTCTCAGTAGTCATGTGTTCTATTTGTTTTTCATCTTCATTTTCTGCATTATCTGAGAACACTGTGTTCTGTGACTCTTCTTGCCCTGTTACATTTCCACTCAATGGGGCATTGTTTTCTTTTCCCCCTAAATCAGAATTTATCTGTGTTTTATGTTCTGTTAACTGGACCTGATTTGTGGAACGGCTCTCCCCTGCATTTGTAGAAGCAACAGTAGCTGTTTCCATGACATTTAGTTCCCTTCTTGGAGCAATGTCTGTTGCTTTGGTATCCTGAATGGCTGATATTGTCTGCTGTGGAGTACGATCCTCATGCATGCTGCATAAATTACACATCTCTTTTTCTTCTTTCTTTAGAAGCATAGCAGTGTTCCCCAAATGTTCATTCATTTTCATGAGGCAGTCTATGAAAGTAATAATTTCTGCATACATATATACGACACAAAGAAGTAAAAACTAAGTCAAATTATGCTTCTATGCAGATGAAGGCAATGGTTGCACAATTTGCCTGTTTAACACTTATATAACTAGGATGAAAGAACACTCTTTTAACACCGCAGCCAAGAAGTGAAACTGATGCCTTTTGCCCATGAGCATGCTTTAAACGTTCTTGATAAATGTGATGATGCCTTCTCCCAAGTAAGAATGGCATCAACAAGTCCTTGAGCATTTGCTATATTTAATAGTTTTTCCCTTGCCTCATCAATTACCCATTTTAAATATCAGACATAAGATTATCTGAACACTGCTAGACCTAAATATCAGAAAAACTACAACTGTATTATTTATAATACACATACTGAATTTTGGTGGAAAATTTTATCCTCCCCATGCTGAGAATGTGGTCATTAAAATTTGTCAAATTTCTCTTTTAATGAGTCATTTCGACCATATCGCTCTGACTGGTTCCTGCGATGGCCAATCAATGACAAACAAACTAAGACAGACTGCTCTATTCTAAGGCTATAAGCATCATTAATATCAGAGTCAACCCACTTCTCACTCCATCCTAATTTCATCCCATCTGTACATCTCTCTTCTCAGGCTTTCTCCAGGCTGAACCTTTCTATACTCTCAGCTCTGAATAAGAATCTGTATCCAGAATCCATACATCTCCGTGTCACTGCATCATCTACTCACTAGTCTGGGCTTGCCTTTGAACTGCAGTTCAACTTACTCTTTGTCTTTTGTCTGAGATCCCATGTTTATTTTGAACTGGTCCTTTTTGGTAGCTGAGTACTTGCCTTGGCTTGTTGTCTGGGATTGTGTTCAATCCCTTCTATAGACTAACTGGTCCTGAGCTCCTGTTGATGATTCTGGGATCACACAGCTTTGGGATAGATTTCTCTGATATTCACTAATTGTGAACTCCTTTATGCTGTCTACTCTGGATTCCTGACTAATAGGCCTGTATGCTCACCTTGACTCTGTGTGTCTGGTAGCTGGATTTCATAATGGTACCTATATTCTGAAAGCATTATATTAAGACCATATTCTGTAAATATTACTTTTTAGCACACACATCTCCAACTGGTCATATTTCCAAGAATTTAGATTTTTGCCTTCAGTATGTTAGGGATCCAATTTCTTCTCCTAGCTCATCCAGTCTTTCCAGTGTTTCTGTAATTAATAGGACTAGGCTCAAATGACTCTAGATTTAGAATACACTATTCCAATACAGAAAAAACTGCTTGCTTTCCTACCTCTAAGGCTTCGGTCTTGCAAATAACAAGCCAAGCATCTGAATTTCCTATTGCTTGACTCCAATTCATTGTTTAGGTATCTGTTTAAATAGGACTTATTTCCTAGCAGAGCTCTGAATTCCCTTCCTTGCAATGGGATTCTGGCTACTTAAGAAGCCTAAAAGCACTTCATCTGTGCCCCAATAGGAGGAACCTCTAAATCCTGTGAAATATTCTTCTCTTACTCCCCTGTAATAATGTTACTTTCTTGTAAAGAGAGATTCTACATTCACTGTATTTCTATAGCTAGCCCCTCTTCCATGCTACCAAAATGAGTATTTTAAAACAAGCACAAGCCCAAGCAAACAAAAGAGACTACTTGCCTTGTCTCCAGACACATTGACTATCCTTGTCAAGTAGCCTATCCAGCTGTTGGCAGGTAGACCGAAGGGACCCTGCAGTGTGTTCCAAAAGTTGACAAAGGGCTTCATTGAGTCTTTGACCCAAAAAGATCACCGTGGCTGTCCAAGTGGTTCCACCAGCCCTCTCACAGAGATCATCACCTAGAAGTGCCTTCTTTAACATTTGGTTCTGTCTCCAAATCTGCTTCAATATTTGACCTAATTTACCTGACCCCATGTCTTCTGTATCCATTTCTAAGCTCAAAAAATAATGTATTTCTCCCCTGCCAGCAAGGCTTAAAGCAAAGCACATTCAAAGTTGGCAATGGTTAGTTCTCCTAAAGTCTCAAGTATGCGTTTATTCAGCTTGTTGTTAACCAGTGAAAAGTTACTAGGTGACCAGAAGAGGGGCGTTCCTGAACTCTGGGTGCTACTGTTTGCAGAAGAGATTAATCACAGGGACAATGTTAGCTTACATAATCATATGTTCATGTAAGCTTTACAAATTCAGTATGCTATAAAAACTCCACATGCCCTTTAAATTTTGAAGTAACAAAATATGGACCCCAAGTAGAAGATGAAGTTCATTAATGAAAATAAACTGTTTTGTTTTCTTTCATTAAAATACTGCCAACAAAATTCCTATGTACATCTTTTCAAATTAATGAAAAGGTACAGTTTGTTTAAAAATAATCTAGGGCTATAGAAATAAGGTTTAAATAAATAAGATTGGCTATAAAAATTAGAATTAGTTGGAACTGGGTATAGCTTCATAGGGCTTCTTATTTTAACTTACAGACAAGTAAAATAAAGAGTAAAGATTTAAAGATAAAATAAAAAGTTGAAAGAGGTCCAGGCATGGTAGCTTATGCCTCTTATGTCATGCAGCATTTGGCAGTTAGAGGCAGGGTGATTGCTTCAAGTACAAGACCAGTCAGTGCTGGAGACTGAAACTCAGTCACAACTAACCAGAGCAAGAGTTAAAAGAGGGGAAAATCCCTCTGCTGGACCATAGCCTAATAGTATTATTTAGTAAGTATAATTACTACTTTCTTATATGAAAGTGTACAATGAGATTGCGATAGGAACTTGGTCTCAGCTCTGCTCTTTGATAATTCCTCTCTAATTGTGTCGAGGGCTTCTCTACAAAAAGAGAGCAAACCTGAAGAGTGGCTTCTTCTGTGCTCACAAATAGTATTTACTACCATTATAATTAAAATTCAGATGCAGCATGTTCTCACTCTGGTGCTTGCACTGTGGGCACAGTATATGTAAGATCATTGCAAAACAGAGCTTGATGCTGTGGGGCCTTAGGTGTGCTGCAGAATAGCCTGTTTCTTCTCCTCCAACTCCCCCTTTTCTAAGAGGAGAGATCACACAGCAGAGGGAGAAGAAACTATAAGTTCAAAAACAACTCATGTTCCCTAGAGCACGTGGATGGAAATAAAATCTTTCCAAAGGGGAGCTAGCATGCTTCCCTCCTACCATCAGCATTATTTCATCTTGAGCCCAAAGGTTCTTGGGGCTTCACTCAAGACATATAGACCATTGGGGAAAACAGTTCCAGGGAATAAAGAAAGAAAAGTGAAAGAGCAAACCTGCAGCTTGCCCAAACTGCCCTGGTTCATGAACTTCAAGGGACAAAGAAAAAGTACAGGAGAGGGCTCCAGAAGATCTCTCCCTTTCAGGTAATGAATAACTGCTGAGAAAGGGAGAAACTGTTGCTCTCTTCCTGAAGTATGAGCCCCCAAATTGGCTATCCAATAGCAAATGGTGTGTGTGTGTGTGTGTGTGTGTGTTTTTAAAACACTAAATAGACATAACAAGTTCTATTTATATACTCAGAAATGACAACAATAACTGGGGAAGCATGGGCTGCTAATTTGGGAGAGAGCAAGATAACGCATAGCAATGGGAAGGGTTGGAGGAAAGAGAGGGCAAAATAATTTAATCGTGTTTTAATTTTAAAAATTACCAAATTTTGTTTTCCTGTGAATCTACTTTCTTGAAACTGTAATCCGTACCATATAAAAAGATTACATAAAATGTTCACATTTTTTTCAGTTTGTAAGACATCTTGATTGCATCTTATTCTATTCTTTTGGCGAAGCTCTGAATATATCTTCCCAGATCATATACAAATGGCTTTTGTTCAAGACTGATCCTGAAAATCTTCCTCTAATATGTACTGTGAGCCCTGATTTCAGATCTTTCAGGCAGATGCATGTCGAAATGACCACAATACAGCTTAACCAGTTGAGGACTAGAGCAAAAGCATGAAACTTTAACTGTCAAAAATATTCAAATTAGAAACCTAGGGATAAGCAGTTTATAGAACACAAGAAAGGACCATTTCACTTACAAATTATATGATTGAACGCATGGGTATGAGAAATTGCACAGTGGGATGATGGTAGCAAGATATATATTTAGAGGAAGGCTCAATGCATGAGTCAGGGGTAATAGAACAAGTTGTATCCAGTATTTGTGAAGAGACAAGTGAAGTCAGAATTTTGCTTTCTGGATAGAAAGGATATGTTACATATTTTAAACCAAGTGACAAATACCATCAAATCTGTGCTTCATGTTGCATATGGCATTGATGTCAGATATTTACATGTTGGAATGCTTGAGGGTCTACATTAAAGCAGTTACAGAGCAAGCAACAAAAGTGGATGTCTTGAAAGCAGATTGTATTTGGAAGTAGAGTACATAGAATTGACTAAACTGTCAGATAGGCTGAAGGAAATTGCAAGCATTGGATGCATATCCACTTATTTATTGACCCCTAATAAAACTATTGCTGTTGACAATAACTAAACCATATCACTTAGGTCACTGCCCAGTTGGTCAATGTATTAAGAAATTTAATAATTAAGAAATGTATTAAGACTTTAGGTTTGGTGAGATGGAACTTGATAGATTTGGGATTTGTAGTTTTCGAGTTATCACAGGAAAGTCTTTGAGACTGTGTTAGAAATTGTAAATGTAACTTTTATTCACCAGATGTAATTGTCCTCTCAGATGCGTTCTGCTGAAAAAGCTTATCCTTTTTAGCTCTTCCTGATCTCTGACTGGCTGGTTCAACTCAGCTGTTCTGGATCAAATTCCTCCAAGCTGACTGATTTAATCCAGTTTCTCTTGGCCTCTCACTGAATTGCTCTGTTTGACCTCAAACTAACTCAAATAATTTGTTCTAATCTTCTGGCTCCTTCGTATTCTCTGGCTTGTTCTAGATTGTTTTTTCTCCAACCTGCCTCTGTAAGATTGTCCTGGTAAAACTGCCTCTCAACTGTACTTTCTCTTTTTTCACTGTTCTCTTAAGTAGCCTCTTTTTCATGTGTGTTGTCCAGAGTAGGGTATATTCTACTTCTGACTCAGTCTGTCAAATCTTTCTCTGATTCATCCCTTAATTAATTATCACTTTCAAACATGGCTGCTTTTTTCTGCAAACTAACCTTATCTATATTGTTTGGGATGAAAGGTGTGTACTAAGGGTGTGTCTGTATTCCAGCCAGAGGGATTAAAGGTGTGTCATTCCAGACAGATCACAGAACAGCTGTGTTTCTGGAATAAAATTCCTCTACAAGAAATGTAGCAGACAGGTCAGAAGAATATTGGCAAAGGTTTGAGCATTTTCTATAAATAGTAAATTAATTTCTAGCAGTATAAGGCAATGTAAAAGAACTCATGCTGTGCATATTTTAAATGCTGAATGAAATGATACTAAATACAGGATCACTAGGTCCATGTATGCTTATTTCCTTACAGATATATGGGAAACCTTTTTGAGAGGATATGGATAAGAAACACCAGACACCTTCCTTTTTGTTCCAGCACCTCTTACTCATTGCAAGTGTAAACTTGCTTTCTGTCTAGCATATGAAGAATAGATAATGTTTGCAAAATAGATCTCCTTCAACTCATACTTTATATATTTGTTAAAACAGGCACTTTGTTTTCGATTAATTGATGTCATTGACCACAGGAAAAACTGACATTTGCTGTAGAGACACTCAAATCAATCAACTGCAAGAGTTCACTTGGGTGGTTTTCACACTGGTTTTAGAGCCATCATTGCTGCTGCTCAATAAGACTTCATCTACTTTCCTACTAAGCATCCCATACTTCAATAGCATGAGACAAATTAACACATAGTCTTATTATAAATAAACATATATAATATATAAAATAAAAATGATGCAAAATATTATGTGATTAAAAAGATAAAAGTCCTTGAAAGTTTATAATTAGCTATTAAAAACAGAGGAGTAGGATAGTTACTAGTATACTCTGTAAAGAAATAGAACTACAGTAGCTGGATAAATTGTTGATCCAAAACATGGGATGAGAAAAACAAAGTTTTCGATATTTTGGTATCCTATGCTCACAGGATGGAGGAGGACGAGACCTGAGGGAGGGTAGTGAGAAGGAGCTTGAATGAGAACCAACTGTAATGGCCTACGTGTATGAAAATATGAAGATGCCATGTTGAATCCCATTATTGTGTATGCTAAAATAAATAAATAAATAAAGTAAGTAAATACTTCAAATAGTAAAATCCAAGGCCAACACTTCTAGCTTTAAAGCTAAGTTTAACACCCTCCCTTTTTGTGTTTACTTCTGCTTCTTTCTAAAGTCTCCAAGAAAGGAAACGTAATATAGAAATTTCACCAGAACAAGAGAATAAATCATGATAAAAGAATGAAATCAACTAAATTCAAAAGGTTGAATGCAGCCAATGATGTGACAGTGGAGGAGAATTCAAACTCAAGGACATAGATGGTGAAACATGGGCTGGCATTCAGCAGAGATGCTCACAAAGTCAAAGCAATTAGAGAGGCACAGTTCTCCTGAACATGAGCACCAGCCTCAGGAAGGAGCTAATTGTTGTTGTGACTGGTTTGGAAGCTGGTACATTCCTAAGTCCTCACCATCTGATTCCTATAGTCAGTTCAATACCTTTTCTCTACCTACCAAAGCTTGAGATTCTTTTCATAAGAAAATATCAGTTTAAAAAAAAAAAAAACCCTGATGATCTTGTTTTAGCAGCAATCTAGAGGAAGCTTCCATGCCAACCAGAGCTAAGTGAAAACCTCAGAAGATTTTCTTTTATACCGAAGTAGATTTCTTTCATACAATATACTCTGAATACGGTTTCCCCTCCTCTGCCTCCTTGAACCACCACCCCCAAATCCTGTCTTTTAATAGAAAATGAACAGGCATCTAAAGAAGAGAATCTCCTCTGTCTGGATGCTTATAACCTCCTTGACAGAATGTAGAGTGCTCACCATGGCAGCAGTGCACTGTGAGAGATAAACAATAACGGAGTGAATCATTAGATGTCCTCCCAAACTCCCAGCCCCTCAGAACTTGCTCAGACAGCATAGGATTGTCCAACCACCAACAAGTCTCTTAGTCTTAAGTCATATCTATGAATGTCAGACTTGCAAACTTCTAACACCTCACTTTTAAATATGGGGAACTAGTCGGTGAGATCAGGCATCTGTAAAAGGCCTTCAGTGTAAAGCTCAGAACTAAAGTAAAAGAAAGAAAGAAAGAAAGAAAGAAAGAAAGAAAGAAAGAAAGAAAGAAAGAAAGAAAG
>NW_021604608.1:16918426-16931395 GCF_004785775.1 Grammomys surdaster | reverse complement strand
AAGAAAGAAAGAAAGAAAGAAAGAAAGAAAGAAAGAAAGAAAGAAAGCACTTTAAAGAAATGGAACCAACACCCAAAGAGAAGAAAATACCAAACATAGGTACTTCAAACTCTCCGATTCTAGGATGAAATAAGAACATGTATATCTTCTACCATCAAGCCAGAAAAATATTTTCTTTTCCAAAATAAGAAATTTGCCTATTGAGAATGATCTCAGAAATTAAAACACATTAACAAAAATTTTCAAGCTAGTATATGAGCAGAAAGACATAGTTAAAAATCAAAGAAAAATTTAGAGATTGAATGTTGAGAGTAGGGCAAAGGAAAGTTAGAAAAAAATAAAATTTAATGTACTGATCATATTAATATAAATTATAGAAAGAAAAAATAGAATAAATATAAACATTTCTTCTTGGGTATATATAATATAAAACAGAGATAAAGCTAGGCTGAGATTAACTTTTGAGGAGGATGTACAATTATAGTCTACTGTGTAGCTCTACTATGACAAAAATTTATAGAGCCCAAATAATAAGAAGATCTATCATTGTTTTAAAAAAATATGTAAGTCTATTATGGGTCCAAGAACTGTATATGGGATAAATACATACAGAGAGGGATCTGTGAGAGCAAACACATTTATTACTCCAAGAAAAAGCTATTTACTTTAGAACTAAATATGTAAAACCACAAACATTATAATTTAAGAGTTTACAGAGATTCTTAAATGATAAAATGACTCAGCAGTTAAAGTCTTGCCGTGTAAGCATTAGAACCAGAGCTAGGTCCCTCAGAAACCATACAAATGCTAGACAGGTGTGTTAGCAAGCCTGTGAATTCAGAATTTGGAGCGAGAGGATGGATTGCTCCAGAACAAGGGAAATAACCAAACTGCCTGAATCACGAAGCCTTGAGTTTAACTGAGAGATCTTGCCTCAATATGCACACATACACACAGAGAGAGAAGGAGAGAGAGAGAGAGAGAGAGAGAGAGAGAGAGAGAGAGAGAGACTTTTGCTCTTCATGTGCAACACATATTCACCACACATAAACATGCTTTTTAAAAGGACTCTTCACTGTGATTGTGTCTCGAAAGAAGGTCACAATGAGAAAAGCAATTCCTGACTTCTTGAAACTGATTTAATATTGCCTTGGTGTTTGCTAGGGACTGCTCTGGCCCTCTCAGCTAGGAGTATGTATGGTCATGTTGAAAATAACAATTTTTATAGAACCTCAATATTATATAGTGAAAAGAGAAAATAAAGATCATCATATAAATATGTGTAAGCATAGGTAAGATATGATCATTGTCTAAGCCATAAAATGGCATACATGCCCTTCTCTGAGTATCTGTGCCAGCTGCTTACCAGCCATCAGATCTACAACTACATTACAGGCTGCCCTCCCTACAGAGATTTGGTGAGGGCTGGGCATGTAGTTCTATGGTATAGCATTTATCAGTACTTATCTAACTTGTACAAGGCCTTGGGTTACTTTATTAGCACCTCCCAAAAATATTTCGAGATTCTGATTCGTCCATTAAAAGACAGGATTATCCCCCATTTTATATAACATCCAATTCAGAGTGAAATGCATCCTTCAAATTACCCAAAGCACAAAGCAGTTCATGAGATAAATTCACAACTCTCCATGACAAGTTTTCTCTCATGGAAACATGAACTCATTATTCCCACTCGATCTATTTTAGGTATCCATGATAGTCTTTGGCAAGAAGACATTGAATAACGTTTGGATATTTGAGGCGGAAGGAGGACAAGGTTGAGTGACCTATTGCTATTCTTTAGAATTATTACACTATATGACTCTTTCAAAACAACATGATTATATTCACTTGGCATGATGTATATGCACACATTATAGAGGAGCTCATTTCAAGTGTTATTATCCCAAAAGATCCCTTGGCAGTGACATTAAAGTTGATGTAATATATTGCAACTGGAGAATTATGTCAAAAGAGTTAATGTCAACTCTGCTTACTTTATAAAGACAACTTTATCATTTGAAATAGTTTAGAATTCAGCGTCAAGTCCTCAACAGTGAGCTGGAATATACAACAGTTAAATTGGCTGGGCAATACTTTCAGAGGTGAAGCCATCCCCAACTAGATGTGGCTTGGTGTCAAGTACTTCATCTAAGCAGAGTTCCAGATGCAGTTAAAGTTAACAATTGTTTAGTGATTCAGACTAAGATAAAACAACATAAACGACCCACATATTCTTTTAAAATATTACCGTACATTTTATCCATCTAGAAATGAAAAAATAAAAAAATCTCTTTTTTAATATTATATTGTCAAATATTTTAAATTATTTAATAAACATGAGAATCTTCTTAAACAATTCCCCAAATTATATTCTATGGTAGTTGTTTGGTAATAATTTTTAAAACTGATTAAAACAGTAGAAAATTCATTTTACTAAGTGTACATGTGAAAAGAAATGGTAATGGAGCAGTTTCATGAGGGATTTCAAACATCTTTCATTTTTGCCATTTTGTACTGCTAACTAAGCACAGATATAACCAAGTCTCCAGATTTGGAAAAATCGTAGGAGACATGTCAGCAGGATTTTTTTCTTCTGTATATGAGCTAATCCTTGGATTTTTACCACTCAATTAAGCAAATGCACGAACATCTACCATTCATCTAGACCTGTTAGTGATTCTGAGATGGTTTCTTACACATAGATATTTAGTGTTGAAATATCATTGTCCTTGGGCAAGTTCCACAATCACAACAAGAAACAAGTGGTATTCTATTCAGCATGTCAGGAGTTATCCTTGACTTGACAAGCAATTATACGTTCAATGATTTGTTCTGCAAATCTCCTTAGGAGTACCATTCACAGCCTCCAAAGTGAATGCTGGTGCTTCAGATTACAGCTTTGCAACACATCTCTGCTGAGTCATTGTGTTTGTAAAGGTTCTGACTCTTTCTATAGTCATGGGCCTATCACATAAAACCAGTGAAATAACTTTCATGTGAACTAAAATTTAAACAACTTTCCTGTCTGCCCAAGTTTTCTGAAACAGATTTTCACAAGAGGGTGTGCCCAAGCATTAGCACAACAGACTTGCTGTCTCAGTATATGGAATGATTTCGAGGCCTTCCTTGTGGACTGAAGTTTGTCAGGCCATGATTATAGGTTGGAGTGACAATTGTAGAAAAAAAAAAACAGAAAGACAACCATGGATGAAGAAAAGGATATTTCCTACACAAGAGAAGAAGAAAGTATTTCGAATGTTTTAAATTGAACATACTTGTTCTAATACATCTCTTCAAAGTGATCCTTACCTCGGTGTCTTCTAGGTCTTATCTCAAGAAAAGTTCTACTTATTTCCTGAAGTAGCCTAGGAACCTTAGTTGCAGCCATATACAAAGACTCCTCCCTTGGAAGCTGAACTGGGGTCAGAAATCTGATTCCTTGCTCTGCAAAATAGAAATGTAAAATTTCTCCATACAGCCAAAAACATACCTTTGCAACAAGCTAGTTCATAAGAAGGAAATACACAGTCACTATCGTGAGACTCTGTCCTGAGGTAAAAGAAGAGGAAATGGGATGTCCAATATCATGTCTGTCAGACATATTTGAACTTATTCAATTCTAGTTGAACTAGCTTAGATTAATATCCCATAAAATTTGTCGATGTCCAGAAGTTATAGTTTACATACCTCAGTGCCCCTTTCTCTCAGAAATAAAGTTCATAGATGGTGGAAAATCTTAGGCTCTCCAGAGCTGAAATTTATCCCTTCTTAGACTGGTGCTAGCTTGACATACTGGGTCAACTATTATCTCATGAAATCTGTTCCAAATTATTAAGCCATATGTAAAGTCAAGAAGGAATACGCTGCCAATCTTCGCTTCTATGTCTCCTTTTACCTTTGTTCTCGTTATTTTTTATGTTCTCATTTTTATGTTCAGGACTGATCTCAGTGAGGAGCAATGTGCAGGAGGAAAAGCCATGTTGACCTTAGGCAAGACTTTTCTTATGGGAACTTATCATTAGTGTGTCCTTTCTGGCTCTGTTTCCTCTTCACTTTCCCATTTCAACACACTTGACATTTTTTTTTTCCTTGCTGTCTAGCATCGCCCGCCAAAATCACCTACATAAATCCATTTGTACTAGAATCTTGGCAGGTCTAAGATTCCTCAAGGGCATTACCTAAATTGTTATAGTATGAATCCTCAATGGCAGCTCCTGACGCTTCTACAGTGTGCCTACCAGGTATCTGTCATCCTGTGTGTTAGGTCTGCACAATGATGTGGTATCACAAGACACTTTCTTTTGTGTTGTATTTGAGCACTTTCAGAAATAACATGATTACTTACCGATTCATTTTGTATTTCACAATCAGCTATAAAATTCCAAGGAATTTAATTAAAATAATTTCTTTTTTTAACTCTTCAGGATGAAAATGAGAACAAGAATGAATTCATTTTATTCTCTGGAAGAAATGACTCTTCGGACACAGGCAATCCAGTACCTTTTAATGATATGTTTGCATTTAACCATAGACCCAGATAACAGACCCACTGTAATCCCAGATTCCCACATTGAATTAAATCTGATGTGGGTTTTTTGGGTCACAGACTCAAGAAATGCCCTCTCTGTATCATTTCTCTGTAAATAGTGGGTGTGCTTTAGTTTTTCTCTATAATGTGCATTTATTTTTGGAGCTCATTAAAGAGGTTAGTTGATTTAAGTAGGTCTAGTCAGTAGACAGGAGCAGAAGTTTCAGATTGGAATACTCTCTGTAGTATTATCTAACCACATACGATGGGGGTTGTTTTTTAATTCCTGACTTCTATCTTCAAAAGATCGAAGAGACTCATTTGAAAATGAGGCCTACAAATTAGGCCTACACTTCCCATGGAAGAAAACTTTTCATTTATTTTTATATCATCATATTTAAAATGACAAAAATTTAATTTTTAAGGAAAACCCTCAGATGAATCATGAATTGTAAAAGCTGCGTGGTCCAGATTTGAGTGAGAATAGTGAAATTAATTTGCATCCTATAGTCCAATTTGTCGTCTTCAGCTGCTTTTTATTCTTCTAATGTCTAAAACCAACCCCTGACAATTAAGGAGGTGTTTGTGGATCAGTGATTTAATTACATTTCAGTAATAGTCTTTCAGAGCTACAAAATGGTACACAAGTTGGTGCCTGTGCATAAGAAGTGACCTTCTTAAGACGTAAAGCACTTAATTCCTCAAGTGCTTAATTTTTGTCGTACGGGAGACTGATGGCACTAAGATACATTTATGTACATACATACATACATGTATGTGTGCATGTGTGTGCATGTGGACATGAGTGTATGTGCACATGTGCTCATGTATGTGTGTACATGAATGTGCTTGTATATGCATGTGTGTATGAGAGAAAGAGACAAACTGAGAAAGAGTGAACATGTGTGTGTGTATGACTACTCAATATTAAAACTCTTTATTCTTTTCATTCTCAGGAGAAATATTATGTCCACTGATGGGGGGGGGAACTCTCTCCTATGTTTGTATACTATTAAAATAAAAATTGAGTTAAAGTCTTCTGAAATTGTATGATACAGTTTAAGATTGTCCAAAGGAGTGTTTTCAAAAGAATTAATGTGTACTAACCAATGAGTTGAAAAGTGCTATAAGATTTTGAAAGACGCATTTAATGTATTCACAACATTTTCATTAAGATAATTGAGATTTGAATGAGAGGCAAAAGTGGGTTCTCAGATACTCTATAGATCTCTAGCACTTCAGATATTTTCACCTAAACAGCTTCTAAACAATATCTGCAAAGCAACTTCAACATTCTCAGGGACTGAAAGAGTAAGACACAAAATACATGCCACAGAAAATGACTGACATAAAAAGTACATACACTAAAATATTTAATAGGTGTTTCTGAGGGTCAATGGCTCATGGGAGAGATATTCACAAAGAGGACTACCATTGAGAATTTTTAAATGGGAGTTGGAATCTTTATCTCTGTCCAAGAGACTGGCTATATTCCCATGACCTTGAACATAGATACTTAGAGTTATTACTTAATCCAACAGCTATGTCAATGACCTTTTATGGGGTACACAAAGGGACACCACAGAATCAGGCCAAGGAGTTCCATGTGGCAGTGTGTGCCTTCAGTCTCCTTCCACGATAGCTTCTTTGTTGTGATAATGGTGAGAACCAGCCTTGTACTTTAGCTGTAAGATCTGAGCACAGGACTGTGATTGTAATTCATTTGAGAACTCTAATCAGCTAACACTTGGGAACCACTAAGATCACAAACAGCAAGAAAAGAATACTGAGAGTCATCCACTGCAGAGAAAGCAGGTGTTTAGCACCGAATTTCTGTTGACAAAGATTAAGGAAACTGCCCTGTGCACCTGCACAGTTAAAGAGAACAGGCCCCCTGAAGTGGAACATTTGTCTTTCAGTCACTATAGACTAAAGGTTAATTGGTTGCTAGGCACTTTCCTGATTCTGAGGGTGAATTAAAATAATTTGTTCCTTTCCGTGCGGATCTTAAAATTTGAAGTGACAAAAATTTCAGTTTTTTTTAAAATTAATCTTTTTTGTTTGTTTCTTTGGTTGTTTTATTTAAACTTATCTTTATTTATTTACATTCCAAATGTTGTCCCCCTTTCTGGTACCATCTCCCAGACTTCTTCACCTCATCTGCCCTCTCTTTTACCACTGAGACAGTTCTCCCCATCCACCCACTTACCTGCCTCTACCTCACTGCCCGCATCTCACCTCCTCCTCAGCATCCCCCTTCCCTGGGGCATCAAGTCTCTACAGGATTAGACATAGCCTCTCCCACTGAGGCTACATGAGGCAGTAATCTGCTACATGTGTGCCTGAGACCACAGACCAGCCCATGTATGCTCTTTTGTTGGTAGCTTAGTCTCTGGGAGCTCCCAGCGATCCAGGTTAGTTGATACTGATGGTCTTCACATGGGGCTCCCATCTCCTTCAGTTCCTTCAGTACTTACCCTAACTCTTTCCTAGACGTCCCTGGGCTTAATTCAATGGTTGGCTGTAAGTATCTACATTTGTCTCAGTCAGCTGCTGGTAGAGCCTCTCAGAGGACAGCCATGCTAGGCTCCTGTCTGCAAGCACAACAGGGCACCAGAAACAGTATCAGGGTTTGGTGCCTGCATATGAGATGTATCCCATGGGCTGGTCACTGGATGGCCTTTCCTTGAGTTTCTGCTCCATTTTTGCCCACACACCTCCTTTAGGCAGGAACAATTTTGGGTCAAAAATATTGAAGATGGGTGGGTGGCCCCATGCCTCCACTGGGGGGCCTTGTCTATTTAGAGGAGGTGGTCTCCGTTGGTCATTTTGGCTAGTGTCATCTCCATTGATTCCCGGGAGCCTTTCACATCCCAAGTCTCTGGAATTTTCTAGAGATTTCCCCAGACCCCCACCCTCACAGCTGTATATTTTCATTCATTCTTCAGGCCCTCTGTGTTTCCCTCCTGTCTCCCCTAATACCTGATCCTGCTCCCCTTTTCCCCCTCCCTCTCCCCTCTCCCACCCAGATCCCTCCCTCCTTCTGCCTCCCATGATTATTTTGTTTTCCCTTCTAAGTGGATTGAAGCATCCTCACTTGGGCCTTCCTTCATGTTAAACTTCATAAGGTCTATAAGTCAGTGTCTGTCTGGCATGTTATAGGTAACAGAATAATATGATTAGAATTTTATTAAAATTCATGTCCATGAAACCTTTTCTGGACCAAGCACCTGAATGATGTCTAACAAGCTGAGACTCAGGATCAAGCAAAAAAAAAAAAAAAATACTGTCATAAAAAATAAGTTGGCAGATTACTTGGAGAACTCGAATGGCTTAAGTTCAAAATGTGGTTTTCACACAGCTATGGTTTCCATGGAAATGGGATATGCTTAACACAGCTCCAACATCTGAGGAGGGACACTGCTCTTTCACCATGGTGGCTGAACCCTGGGGGCTGTTTTCCTGTAGGACTGCTCCTGCCACTTACACAGTTCTTTCATATATGGTTACACTGCTCTCTCCTTACATGTGTGACTTCACCCTACTTTGAAGCTGATGGTGAGGATGCTTAGGTTGTTATATTCAATATCTGCTACTGTATTCAGTTGCTCCTGTCAATCAGTGGGCCTCTTCCTTTGCTGTCCTTATCTCATCTAGTCTAGTTTTTTTTCCAAACTCTTAACATCTGACTAATTTCTTTTTTTTTTTTTTGAATGGCAATACTTGATTTCCTCTGTTATTAATAAGAAAAGAAAAGCAATCCCATCAGTAATGGAGAAGTGTTCTTTTTTTTCTCCACATTCTTGTCGCTATGTGTTGTAGCTAGGGTGTTTGGTTTTAGCCACACTTATTTGTGTAAGGTGGTATCTCGGGGTCATTTTGATTTGCATTTCTCTGATAACTAAGGATCCTGAACTGGAAAACATTCTGGCAGTTCCTCAGAAAATTGGAAATAGTTCCACCTGAAGACCCAGTTTTACCAGTCTTGGGCATATACCCAAAAGATGCTATACCATTCCACAAGAATATTTGTTTCACTGTGTTCAGAATAGCCAGAAGGTAGTAACAACCCAGATGTCTCTCATCCAAAGAATGAATACAGAAAATGTGGTTCATTGATACAATGGAATACTATCCGGCTATTAAACACGAGGACATCACACATTTTGCAGGCAAATGGATGGAACTAGAAATTATCATCCTGAGTGAGGTAACCCAGACTGTCAGGCTTTGGCTCACTTATGCCTGTTCTAAGTGTATATTCTACTGGAATTTCTATTTCTCCTGCATGTTAAGTGCCAATTTGACTTTTCTTAACATGTTTACTGAGTGATGATTCAGGGCTATGCTAAAACCAGTATTATCAGATAACCTACATACTTTCTGAGACAAATTCAAAGTATTGGGATGTCTTATTATCCTTCAGTAAATCATTGTGATTGTTTCTATAACATGAAATATCTTTTCCTTCACACGTCTTGACCTTTACATACTTCGGAAGAACTTAACATCAAGATACAAAGTAGCATATAGCACTTCATAAGTTTAGACAGAATGGATTTCCCACAAGTGGAGAATTCCCTTTATAATGTTTCAGATGAAAACTCAGTGACTACATCAAAAAGTTGTACAATACTCCAGAAAAAGAAATTAAAGTTAGTGCATCTAAGTATGTTTTCATGTTTATACAACATACTCACAAGTATTCCACATGTTATAAGAAGTCATTCTATTTTACTGAGTGTGATAACTACAAATTTTGACCCTAATTGAGCAAACATATAGGCAATTTTGTTCATTTAACACATTTTACTAAGCCTTAGTCTTTAGTTTACTTTGGCTTACTTGATTATTAAGGCACTGGTTAAAACCTCCATTCCTCATGCATGTTCTGTTATGTGTATCACATATCCTGTTTCTGTTAAGTTTAGCTTTCAAGGCTATAAGAGTGAACTAGCTAGCTAACAATGTAAGACTGATTTAAACAGATTTCAACTGTTAGATAAGCAGGCTGTCTATATATACTTGTCTTTAGAGTCCTTTTAATGGTACTGGCAAATGAGTAGTTCTTAACCTGTAGGGGCATGTTTAAAAATAATCCCTTATTTCATAACAAAGCTAAGAGTGAATTCTTTCCCATGTAGTTGTTTTGCTTATCTTGGCTGGTAGAATAATCATTAGCAATTATGCTGGAAACAATGTAAATTGATCTACAGGAACTATTGTTAAATAGTTACTAAGACTGTTTTCTATTGTTATTAAGCTTAATCTGGATTTTCCACAGAATACAGCAAAAAGTATGATTTTAAACAATAGTTTTACAAAATTTTTGTGATGACGAAGAAATAATAGATAAGTTTGGTCATGTTCTCTTGTAATGAATTAGCTCTTTTGACTGCTTAAGGATTTATTTTCATAATTCTGGATACTTAAATCGAATTTTGGGTTCTAAGAACTCAAAAGCTTTATTGTGTGAAATAATAGTCTAATCTATTTTGGAAGGAAGTACTTCAGTCCAGTTTATTTCCCAAGAGTGTCTTTGTAAATACATAGAACATTGGAAACTCCCACATGGCAAGGCCATTTTTTTACAGTCATTCCTGGCTGTGTTCACCCAGGGTAATTGGGTATTTAAATGGCAAGATCCAAAGAGCCTAAACTTAGAAGGAATCACATAGTTCTAAAATTAGAAATAATCCTTTAGGTCTTCCTTATTTTATAAATGAAGATGCTGATGAGAGGATGACCTGCCTTATCTCACTGAGGACTTAGTACAGACCTCATCTGTAGCCAACTCCACATTCCTGCTCCTGTCAAAGAGAGGAATAGTCACTGTTTAAAAGATATCTGTGTTACAAACGCATACATTCAAACTGAAACTGTTGACTGATTTACAACTCCTTTGAGTTGTTTTTGTTATTTGTATATTTGCTTATGGTGCTGAGAATAGAATGCAAGCCCTTGTGGCTATCAGCTCACAAGGGGCCTACCAAAGAGCTAGAGTCTTGGGCAAGTTTTAGTTCTTTGTAAAGCATTCTTAGTAATGTATGATTGTGGTTTTTACAGAATGAACATTGTTATTAAGCACATGAATGGTTTGCTTAAAAGTTAATTGATGACCTATTACCTTGCATTTCAAAACAGTCCAAAACCCTAAGTATACTTAAAGTAACAATTTGATTATTGACCTGATTTCTGATAAAGACTTGAAATCATACAGAATAAAGGGAAAGATAATACTGGGATTGAGATAATAACATTTTCAGGCATGGAAATTAGCTTTATGGGGGGGGGTTGTTTGTTCGTTTGTTTTGGCTACTAGTGCAAAGACAGAAGACATAATTTTTTCTAATAGTAAAATATTAATATAATGAACAAGCTCACCAAGAGGAGAGGAGATATGAAAAAAGATATGAAAATATGTCATAATTCCTTCATGGTCCTTGTACTGATTTAAGTGAAAGCATTTTAACATTAAATTACATTCCTGGGTGGATGGGTGGTGAAAATTTTAACACAATACAAAGGACTATTAACTGAGACGTATTGAGCATAGAGTCAACTAACACAGGGATAGAGGTAGAAGAATTGGAGAACATTTACTAATTTATTACAATGAGGAAGTACGGAAGAGTTCCCACAGGGCTCTATCAATGTGGGCTCAAAACAACAGGATGTTCCTCTCCTAAGTATGGAACTCTGGCTAGACAGACATCTGTGAGGGAGAACAGGATGTGTGAACTATAAGTGTAAACTGTGTTTTAAAAAATATAATTTAAAATCTGTGTGAAGAATGAAGTCTAAAATCAAAAATTCATTGTTGGTAGTCTAAAGGAATTTTAAAATTAGTTTCATGCTCATTAATTTTTCCTTTAACAGCATTTGTTTCTAGTCTTGGTCGCTGGCCTTCTTTTATTTTTTTCATTTTAGTTAGTCTTGTTTTTGAGTAAGGTCTCATGGAGCCCAGGGTGACTTTAAACTCTCTGTGTCACTAAGCCTGTCTTTGAACTCCTGATCTACTTGCCTCTACTTTTTGCATGGTAGAATTACAACTGTGCTCCACTACCTTTGGCTGAAGAAAAAATTACTAGTTTCTTTGGAGACTCAGTTGTGTTATGTGATGGTTTCCTGGAAGCTGTCTTATGATAGGATCTTTTGCTGAGGGAGACAAGTGAGAGGACACATGATGTTTGGAAAGAGCATAAGTATAACCCAACAGACAGTGAACAAAGCTTTTGCATTGGTTTGCCTTGCAACACTTTGCTTGTAGCTGGTATTCACTGATCTTTGCTTGTTGTGACTTTTTTTTTTAATAAAACACACCAAAGGACAGGTATTCTGGTTGTTTCTTGCCACTTCTGTTGACTCCTGTCTACATGGCAGAGCCTCCTGGATTCTTCTGGATCTAGCCACTGTTACTGAACTGCTGTTATCCTGACAACGAAGATTGGAATCACCCAAAGAACTACTTCTAAACAGGTCCACATACCCTGTTTCCTATTAACATTTCTTTTCCTTTACCTCTGGTAGGAAAGAGAAAGGAGGCTGAAGCACTTAAGAAATCTAGAAGGTTTTGAAAAACCTAAGCCTACATTCTATCTGGGACCATTGGATAGTTTTACTCTCAGCAGTCAGAAACCTAAGATGTAACTTCTTGTGGCATCCACAACTATATATGGATTATAGTCTTGATTTATCTTGAGAAGAATTAATAATGAAAATCTCATCTTTTAATCTGAAATCTGTTACACACACACACACACACACATACACACACATACACACACACACGCACATCATTATTTAAGTATTCACTATGTAGCACATACACTGTTAAAAACTTTACAAGTATTTTATTATTTTATTGAGCCACTCCTCGATTATTAGTCACATTTTAAAGATTACTTGGTCTAATTTCTCACACAGTTTGGGATGGGCTATTTAGTTAGTTTGGTTAAACAAAGAATGGTTGTTGTTCCTTTACTTGTGGTTAGTTGAAAAATAAAAGAATGTAGAGGAATTTGAAAATGGAAAATTATATTAGTTATTTTTCTATTGCTGTGAAAAACTGTTGCTAACAAAAGTAAAAGGGTTTCTTTTGGGCTATAGTCAAAAGGTGATAGAGCCCATCACACCAAGGAGAGCATGAAACAGTCAGGGAAAGCATAGCCTCGGGAGCAAGAAGTAGCTGATCACATTTTCATAAACATAGGAAATAACAAATGAGAAAATGGGAAGTTCAGCAAAGCTATTAAACCCAGAAACACCACCCAAAATGAAGTACTTTTTCATCAGTGCTCTATCTTCTAAAGGTTCTATAAGCTTCCTGATCAGTCCTGCCAATTGGGGATCACATATCCAAATACACATAGCTATGGAGGACATTTCTCATCTCGTCTCGTCTCGTCTCGTCTCGTCTCGTCTCGTCTCGTCTCGTC
>NW_021604608.1:16896281-16918416 GCF_004785775.1 Grammomys surdaster | reverse complement strand
TCTCGTCTCGTCTCGTCTCGTCTCGTCTCGTCTCGTCTCGTCTCGTCTCGTCTCGTCTCGTCTCGTCTCATTTCGGAGAAGTCATCTCCGAAGGTTGATTGACAGGCAAATGAAGTGATATAAAGATGATGTGTTCCTTAGTTGTTTTCCACAATAACGTCATTCTCTGTTACTTGAGGTCTTTTTCCAGTCGGTCTATTTGTTGTCATGGCCAATGGCAGTCTTCAGATTTATATCAGATACTTATCTCTATAGAAGGAACAAGTTCCTATGATTTCTCCTTTATGGATCCAATTTGGCACCTCGACTATTTGTTTTTCTCAGATTAGCTACCTTCTAACTTCTCTCCTTGTCTTCTAAGTATCCATCTGAAGCTGTAATTTCCACCTGTAACTCCTGTCTGTTCTGTTGTCTAAAGCACAGAGTGCCTGGTCCCTGACTCAATACAATGAGTATATAGTGAATGAAAGAATAAATCAAGCCAAACACAGGGACTAAGACCGATGTAGTTTGGCTTCAGAGTTGGACCTCTCTCCCCTTTGTCATTAAAACAATTACAAATAATTTTGTTTCAGATATCAAATGGAAGAAGAAAATTTGGCCAATGGTTATTGAAACTCCAGTAACTCTTTTGATGTATAACTTGCCTTACTCATAATTTCTTCATATTATTGTCCTTTCTACCATTCATAATGCATGATGCATATAAAAATTTAAAAATAAGAGTAAGAACATCTTCAAATGTACTAGAATTCTATGTTTTCATGTACAAGAAACAGTGGAGAGCATTTTATCCCCAGCTAATTTTAGAAGCAAATTTTATTTGTCAAGAAAATTACTTTTGGGTTTTAAGTGAGTGGAACTCTTTAATGTGTTGGTATCTCAAACTGTGTATTGAAAAACATTTTCTCAAAAGATGGAATGGATAGAATTTCTTTATTTTTTTTCTAAGAGCAATTGTGTAACATATTTAAATCTTTTGCTTTCATGTTTTACATTTTCCCTACAAATTAAGGGTAGAAAAATATTACTAATTCCACTTGGGTGAAAAGTTATAGGACCATACTGATACTCGCATACATAGCTTATCGGTGAGAACATATGCTGCTCATGTGTAAGACCTCTAAGCCATTCACTGTGTGGTATGTTTTGGCCATCTGAAGTCCATGTCCCTTTGGATTTTTCTATAAGGACACCAAAGAGAGTCTAGAGCATGGAGAAGGCTTATCACCTCTCTCTTGTCTGATTTACTCTACGTGGAGAGAATAACTTTTTCACACTTTGAAGAGGCTACATATTGCCTTATTGTGGATATTGTTGCTATTATGTACTGCAGAGAAATTCCATAACTTGCAGTAATGATAACATAAGAACACGGTGCCATTAATCATCCTGAATACCTAATGCTAACTTTAAACTGGTCACACTCTATTAAATACTATAAATCCACAAAGTAACTTTATTTTCAAGTTTGTAAAAAGCTGGCTGTTAAAGATTAGGTTTGAGCAGCACTGAGAACATGAATCTGAGTGAGGTATCACCACAGCTAGTTTTAGAAAGGGAAGTGGCATCAGTGTGGGGGTAGATTTTCCCTTCCACTGTGTACAGACTTGGAAAAATGATTTTGAAATAATTTTCAGGCAATCAGAAAAGTGTCCATTTTTCCATTTGTTTGTTTCTGTATTCACCCAGAGAACTGGTTAATAATCTTTCCCAACCTCTTTTTTTTTTCTATTAGGGAAAACAGCTTCTATTTTCAAATAATATGTCCTGATTATAGTTTCCCCTCTTTCTCCTATATCTTATTATATTTTATTTTGTCATATTTGGTAGTTATCTCTGGGAGGCCTATTCTTTTCTAGTGGGAAACTGAAAGGGAGTGAATCTGGAAAGGAGGAGGAGGGAAGGGCAGTGGGTTTTTTACTGTAAGAATGTCCATTTATCCCAATTTTACGTGGCGTCTGCAGAACACAAGAATTGTAAAGCACTGGACATACAAGCACGAGGCAGACGAGATGAGGCCTTTCCTCCCAACTGCTGTTCTGGAAAGAGATCATGATCTCTTACCTTTTGCTCCTACAGTCCTGGGGTAGCTACTTACGCTCTTAGTCACTCTGGATTTCCTCAGTTTTCTCTCAGGGCCTCTGATACCTATCTCACCATTTCTTAAAGACTTCCATAGGATAGCTTTTCTCTGTACACCCAGTCTTTTACGCTCAGGCTTTAGTGATTTCTAACATATGAAAGGGGTCTTAGATGTCTTTCTACATCTTGTTCTTCTCTCCAAATATGTTTTAGCATTTTAATGAGGTGTTTTAATTCATTTCAGCTCCCAAGACCTAAAAAGCCACGAAACTCCTGTGCATGTGGCTTCGTCCTGCTGACCAAGTAGGTAAAGTCAGAACTTGCTGACAGACATCCAAGTTGCTCCAGACGGGTCCTATTGCTCATTTTGCTGTTCTCCATCTCCTCTAAAAACATCTTTCCTGATACTATCTTTACACCCTGGGCTGTTTTATTTGATATGTTTGCAAATTAATTTTCTGTTGAATCCCTAGTATTTTTTAGACACATAGGAAACATATTTTCCTTTGTAGTCTACTTGATTGAAGGTCTTACTCTGTTGCAGAGAGTTGAGTTATGGAGCTGATGTTAAGAACAATCTGTAGTTGGTAGATCTTAGTGATCTGAATAACTCACAGTAGAAGAAGGGGAGAGAACCCAGCCTACCACTCTCTAATTCTGCGAGATTATCTATTTGATTCCACTTTCATTTTATATGAAGATTTCATTTGAACAAGGAACTTTTCTGACAAAAGAGTAATTTCAAAACAATTAGTATAGATTCTCCTCTATATATGCATAGATTTTTCTCTAAATCCAAAAATAAAATGTCTGCATTTAAAGGAGAGGCATTCCTTTAAAATGTTTAAAATGTTAGGTGACCCCTAACTCAGAATTCAGTATACAATTTTCTCCAGGAGTTATAATATATTGAAAAATAAAAACATTTCCCCTTTTTATATTAAGGAGTATTGTTACTTGCTTGTAAACCACACACAAATTCAAAGCCTGTATTTCTTGAAATTGTACTTGTGAATTCAAATAACTCATTAGAAACGGGACATCCAGTGAAACGTCATAGCTCTAGAGTATGAGAGAAGCTTTCAACCACAAAAATAATATGTTTTAATCCTCTGGATTTTATTAACCAAACAAGAATAAATTAAAAGACACATTGAGCTCCCAAGATTGTAAGTCATTCCACTCTACATTAATATGTATTAGTTCTGAGAAGTAAATGAAAATTATATATGAAAGGATTTGAAAGTTATAAAGTATTAAAAGGAATGAAATCCACTTATTTAAAGTTCTCTTCTCAATAAAAGTGAAGTCCTTGGAAAATATCTGGAAAGGTTAAAATTCACTGAAGTAAATGACAATGTTAAAAATGTCAGTGCTAGTGACAGTAAGTGGAAGCCATATTAATTCAGGATTCAGTTCACTTAACCTGTCTCTAAGTGGCAAATTCTCAATGCTTCTGTTTATTAGTTAATATAATCAAAATTATTATCATTCTCCTATAATTCCCCTTAGATGATCCCCAACCCCTTCAATTTGTCAATGTTCTCTGATCTTAGTAATTCGCTGAGTTCAATTAGTACATATGGATATGACATCGTCCATTGGAGCCTAGACACCTACCATTGACCACACAACTAAAGAAAAATCGTACTGACTCCCCACGCAGTCATCAACTACAAAAATCTTCTCAGTTTGTGTGGAGCCATGTAAGGTTTTCCCCAACCCTTGTTGGAATTCCAAGTGCCTTGATATTTTACATTATTATGAAGGCAACAACAGCTGCTATAAATTCATGAGTGAAATGCTCATGTCATGTCTTAAGGCAGCATTATCAGAGCATGCTCCCTGGTTCTCCAGTCCTTGCACCGTGTTTGTTTGTGTTTTTTTTTTCCTACTTTTCTGCAGTGTTTCCTGAGGGAAGATGATATACATGCCCAATTTATGGCTAAGCACTCAACAGTCACCAATTCTAATTATGAGTCTTTGCATTGACTCATTTCCACTGACAAGAAATGTCTCTGAGCAAAGGCTGATGGCAGTACAAATTTACTAATACAAACATAGATTTTAAATGGCAATTTGGAAATAGCACTATTTGGTAAAATTGTAATAGTAGGAATAACATGTACTGTCCTAGGGTGGATGACTCTCACCCTGAGCCAGTGAGATTTCCAGTAAAAAAGCTTGAATTCCCAGCTATGGAGCAGGCCACAAACCCAGTCAGAAAGGAGTTGATTACTCATATAACAGGCATGCCACTACTGCAGCTGATTGTACAACCTGCCTAACAGGTTAATACTGTAGGATGCAGGGCCCAGTGCTGTGTAAGATTATCCAATTCCCAATCAGTTCCCCCATCCAATTGAATAGCACTTTTTGGCATTTTGAAAGCCACCCAACCAGAATGGAAGTTTCCCAATCAGTCAAGGGTGATTCCTACTTTACCTTACATTCAATGTGACTGATGTCTTCAAAACTAGAATTGTTTTTGGCCACCATCCCTGGACAGTGGCAAAAAAAAGTGCTGAATTTTTGCTGCACATGTTTGAACATGCAGAAAATACAGCTGAACTTAAGGGTTTAGACATAGATTCTCTAGTCATTGAGCACACTCAGGTGAATAAGGCACTGGAGATGCACTGACGGACCTACAGAGCTGGATTAACCCATACATGAACTCCTCCTGCCACATTGAAATGATCCTCACTGAGAAGGAACAGGTTGTTCCAAAGCCGGAAGAGGAGGTTGCACAAAAGAAAAAGATATCCCAGAAGAAACTGAAGAAACAAAAACTCATGGCACGGGAATAAATTCAGCATAAAATAAATGCAGATTAAAAAAAAATAATAGAATCTTTCCATCTAGTTATTGTGTGTCACTAAAAGTGACACTAATAGCTGATATTGTGTTGGTGAGCTCTGCAGCGTCCGTCCTTGACCCATAAGTTGTAGTGTGGTGGTCTATACTTGACACGGATTTTTTTTTTCTCAGCAAATCATGTCTTCTAAAAACAGCATTCTACCCATGAAGTTCACCTCTGATCAAAACCATTTTTCATTTTATGCTGTGTTTTAAATTTATCTTTCCTTCAAAATTGTGGTTTCCATATGGATTTTTCATACCTTAGTTTTAAGTAACCTACATCTTACCTTCTCCTCTCATCTATCGTGTTGCCCCCATACTCACTTAAATTTTTAATCTCTGGGTTTTAAGATGGAGGTTCTTTATGGATTTTTTTTTACATATCCATCATTTTCAACCTTCTCTTCTGACTTTTTCCCACCCACATATCACCTATCTGTCCCAGTGTCCCCTTCTGTATTTTCATCTATATTACATTCTCCTGCCTGCCTTAATGTTCCACCACCAATGACTCATTTCTAGTTTGTGGCCTCTGAGAGACCAGAGGTTCACAGAGATCTTGGGTTCAGACTCCATCTTAGAGAACCTTACCTAAGGCTGAACTTGAGTTAACCAATAAGCCTGTGTCTAGCACCAATTTCCAGTTTTCTCCACAATAAGCCTGCATCTTGCGCCAGTTTCCAGGTTACTGTCTAACAAGCCTGCCCCTGGCACTTCACTTCCCAACAACCACCAATCAAGAGGAAAGTAGAAGTTCAGTTTATGGTTTGGTTCCCAGAACCAGCCAACTATTTTAAATGGCAACAAAATTCCATAGTAGCCCCTCAACCAGATGTATGCCAGGCTAGAAACCCCCTGGGTTGTTTGCTCACTTCTATAAATGCTTGCTTGAAACTAGGCTTGGTGCTTCACCATCCTGTCCTGTTGTGTCAAACTCGAGCTTGAATAAAAAGAACCTAGTGTGATGGCATCAGAATCAGCTTCTTGGTGGTCTTTGGGACTTGCAAATGAACACAATAGCCTCCATATATACCCCACATTAAATACATAAAACAAAAGACTTGAGCTAAAAAGTAAATATGATAGAGGAAATGTGACATATGTCTTTTCTTTTAACCATTAAATAAAATTCCCTTGTGGATATGTATCATATTCTTCTTATTCTTTCATTAGCTGATAGCTATATAGGTTAATTTTATTTTCTAAGGACTATGAACAAATCATCATGGGTGTGCAAGTACCTCTCTACAGAAACTTTTTTGATAAGCTGTATCTTCATAAATTTAAGAATGAATTGCTCTAACTCAGATTTTTCTCACAGGAATATGTTCAAGTAGAAGAGGGCTACCAAGAAGTTCAGTTATGATTCTCTTAGTTTTATAGACAGATAATGATTGGATACATCTGAATAGGCTCAAATTAATGTACATCCTTTGTGACTAAATGCAATCTAGAATTTGATATCCCTTACTAATACCATGGATATTTGTAATATTGAAGTGTATCGTGGGATAATTCCCCAGATTCTATAGAGTTTTCATTCTCTGCTATCTCTAGCAAGAGTGAACTTGTTTTGACACAAACTTTATGTTCTTGCATCAAACTATTATTGCCACTAAATATCAAGGTTAACTTCTCTGAATCTGAATTAAAATATTTGGTATAGATTTTCGTCACTAGCCTGTAGTTCTTGAGTATGAAACTAAATCTACTAGTTACTGCACATAGAGAACCTCTTATTAGTAACGGAACCTGAGATACTAACATAAAAAGTGAAGGGCCAAAATTAAGACCTCATTTTACAGAACATTTAAAGGTAGATGAAGCTGCTTAATTAAATTCTAATCTGAAGACCATGGTTTAAAGTGATAGCTCACTTCTTAGTCTACCCTATGGATGTTTGGACTGTGCTGTCTTTACTTTCTATCATCGATGACGTGGATTTGGTAGTGTTATGGACAAGAGAAGATTAAGAACAGGCACAATTATCCATGGGAGGTTTACCTCATGTTGATAAAGACAGTGTCTTTATTCCAGCTGCTGGTGGTCTAACCAGTCACCATAGACTGGCATGAGAGTAGGGTAAACAACAGAAATGTCTCATAGTCTGGAGCTGGAAGTTTAAAATCACTATGGCAACAAGGTTAACATCTGGTGAGAAGACTCTTCTCTACTGTTCTCCCTATCCTTACAGGGTGGAAATAGAGTCACAGAGTTCAGGGCTCTATTTTATGAATAAGCTTATTCATAATCTCTTTAGCTTTATGACTTAATCACCTTCAAAAGTTCCCTTTAATCTCCAGTCCTATCATATTATAGATTTAACAAGTTAGTTTTGTCAAGGAGCATAGTTTGTCTACAACAGACATTAATAGTTTGATGCAGTCTTGGGCTGTGTATATGCTTGGCCCAGGTAATGGCACTATTAGGAGGTGTGGCCTTGTTGGAGTAGGTGTGTTAATGTGGGCATGGGCTTTAACTGTTGTCCTAGCTGCCTGGAGACCAGTATTCTCCTAGTGGCCTTTAGATGAAGATATAGAACTCTCATTTCTTCCTGCACCATGCCTGCCTGGATGCTGCCATGTTCCCACCTTGATGGTGATGCACTGCACCTCAGAACCTGTAAGCCAGCCCCAATTAAATGGTATGTTTATAAGAGCTGCCTTGGTCATGGTGTCTGATCACAGTAGTAAAACCCTAAGACAGAGGGCAACAGTCTTCTCTCTCTTAAAATTTAACTTCTGTCACTATATCCAAACAAGAACCCTAATTTATAAAAGTCACATAACTGAAAATCTTGTGCTGAGCTGTTTAATGTAGTGAATGATTCTCTTTTAGGTAACACTAAAAAACTTCAGCTGTTTATGTACATCTGGAGCCTGTCAATGTTATCACTGAGTTCACTGTTAGAGGTCGATTAATGTCAATACTCTCTATTATAAGAGGTTTCAGTAACTGGAGAGGTTTTAGTAACTGTAGGTGCTTTGCTGGTTAGTTGGAAAGACTAATCCAGATGCTTAAAAAAATCCATCCTGATATTTCTGTTTCTATAGAAACACTACTGCCATCAAAACCTGTACTAGTAAGAGTTCTCTAGAGGAACAGAACGAATAGAATTGTATCTATAGCTCTATAGAGAGAGATATAGACTGATAGACGTAGAGATACAGATAAAGCGGATTGATGATAATGGCTTACATAGGCTGTTGTCCAGCTAGTCCAACAATGGCTAGCTACTAATAGAAGATGTAAGAATCCAGGAGCTGTTATCTCTATAAGACAAGATGATTCAGTTAGTCTTCAGTATATTCCAGAATCCCAAAGAAGTAGGCTTTAATGCCAGTGAAGAAATGGACTTGCCATGAAAAGCAAACAGGCAAAGAAAGTATGTTTCCTTCTTCCTTGTCATTTCTGTAGGCAGTCTGGGTTGTTTGGGCATTGTCATGGAACCCTTTTTGCTAACAACTGAATTAGTTGTAACAAAATTCCCTGTACTGGAAACTTCATCTGGTAACAAGAGATGTCCAGTTGAGGCTCTACACATCTCCCCATTAGTTAGTGATTTCTTTTAGAGTTCCTTTATATATGTATATGTTTTAGGAAGATTTTATTACATTTGGTTCCCTTACTACCCCTCAAATGGACTTTAATATTAGCTCTCTCTCTTCTCATATTCACCCCCTTGCCACCATTTTAATGAGATATGACATTTAATACACCCCTATGAATGATTGAAACTGAATTCTTTAAAATACAGAACATTATGATCTTAGTTACTTTTTGGATATAGTAACTTGGATTCAAGATAATTCTTATTCAAAATAAGTCTTCACTTTATCTTTAGGGACTACCTGTTTCCATTTCCATGAGGAGCTGGGCTAACCTATCCGGGTCCATGTTCAAGACTGAACTTCATTTCTAGTTTGAAGTCTATGGACATTGAACAGTTCTTTAAACTGTCTGCACATAGCTAATATTTGAAAGACCATTTTGAATTGAGCATCATCATGGACAATGCTTGTTATCCCTGCACTTGGGAGACAGAAAAGAGGCAGGCAGATTGCAAGTTTGAGGTCAGCTTAAAACTGCTTAGTAATATCTTTTATCAAAAATAGATAGGTAGATAGATAAATAGGTAGAATTAGATGATAGATATATAGATAAATAGATGATAGGTGATGGATAGATAGATAGATAGATAGATAGATAGATGGATAGGTAGATAGATAGATACACATAATTTCCTATTGACTACTCCCCATAAAAACAATCTCAATAGTTTTTCTGCAAGCAGAATCTTCAGTAATCTTCTGTGACTCTGTATCTACCATCTGTCTGCTATGGGGTTTCATAATTATTTAGAATCAGTCTTTTAGGAGAGATATTAACATAGAGCCTCCTGAATAGCCGCCAAAACAAACAAAAATATTTACCTATTTTAATTGTGTGAGGTTTTTGCCTGCATGTAAGTGTGCATACCTTGTACTCGTAGGGGACAAAAGAGGATGATAGATCCTCTGGAACTGGAGTTAAAGATGGTTGTGAGGCACCATGTAGGTGTTGGGAACGGAACCCTGATTCTTTGCAAAAGCAATAAGTGTTCTTAACAGAGATCAGCAGTTTTGAAAATGTAGTTCAGGAACATAAGTGTGGTGTCTTGATTAAATGAATCCAGGGATTCCCTTGAAGAGTTTTGTATGATGTGTGTCATTAAATCTTCAGGAAAGAGTGTTAATTGAAGTGTTTTCCAGGGTTATTTAACAAAGGAGCTCCGAAAAGCCTCAGACAGAGACCTGTAATGCGACTCTAGTTTGGAAATGCCACTTTGATGTTGCCAACAGGGTCATGAGAAAGAGCTCTGTGAGCATCTGATGATATCTGTCTTATTCACCTAAACCATTAATAAAATGCTTTTTGTGACTCTCTCTCTTGCTTCTTGAACTTATCTTGATGTTCCATATTAATAATAACAACTATGATTATAGCTGTTATTATAATAACTGAGCTTGTATTCAAGCTGAGTTCTTTTTTCTCTCCTCTTACTGCCATCTCTGTAGCCTGTGAGCCAGGATCCTCCGTATGCTCAGTGTTCTAACAGGCTATCTTGCTTACTTAGCTAGTATATTTGCTTTGATGTTACATGGTGCTAATGTGGTTTGTGGATGACCTTCCCAGTAATGTGATTAACTCATTTTATTTTTCTTTTTCCTGAGCTGGTATGAGTAATAATTTCTAGCACTCACATGTAGAAATATGTAAACTAGTATTCAATATTTGTAACTTGACTCTAAGGAATCATAGCTAAATAAAGGATGTTTTTCTTTAACAATCAACAGAAATTTTGATCACAGTGTGGCTGGCTATAGTATGGATAAAATGTGTGAAAATGTGTGTAAAGTACTAGATAAAATTCTTTGCAGATGAGAGTACTTTGAAGACTTGGTTCTTGTCCTTGTTCCACATTGTTTAATAAAATGATTATAGTCATGTGTAGGCCTGTACCCAGAACATGTCTCACTCAGTCAAAGATGTCTATCAGTAACCAAGATGAAAGCTGCTGTTAATGTCTGTTATCTGGGCAACATCGCTGATGGATGAAAAAAAAATAGCCTACTTCCAGTCACCAGTTAAGCTAAGAACACTGCATCTCTAGGGAGTTAGGTTGATGTAGTAATTATAGTGAACTAGCCTCTGTATCCATAGTGCTCTCCAGCTTCAGTTGCAGATCTACCATTTACAACTTGGGTGACTTTGTATAGGTTACTTAAACTCTTATACCTTTAGGAACTATTAGCTGGGAAATGAAACCGATAATGCAGTGCAACCCCTAATACTGATGTGAAGGTTAAAGAGATAGTCTGTCTACTCAGCTTGCGATTGGGTAGACGTTAGGAAATATGTCACCTACAAGAACATGTGTGCTATGAAGATGTTCATCTTGGCAGAATGTTAGGCTGCTACTCTAACTCACATCTACCAAAAGTTGCAAACTTTGCTAAAACGTTTGTATTGTTATTCTTAATCATATTATCTGTGGCGTCTGTAAAAGATGGTAGGTTTATTAAAGAAAGGGTGCTTAAAAGGGTTTAAAAGGGATGTTAAAATCTGCTGACAGAGTATTCCCAGCATCCCTGAACCAGAGCTGGAGTCATAGGGGGTGTGTGGGGGTGGAGTTGAAAGTGAAAGTACCAAACAACTACAACTGCATTCACAGCGTAAAACACTGGCTTGTTTCTCAGTCTCTTTCTCCCCTTGATCTGACCCATAACAGCAGCTAAGTGTAGAGCAGAGGGAAAGGAACTGTGTAGCCCTCTCTGCCCTACCCATTATCCCAGGCTTTTGAGAAAAATGTGTTGAGAGGATCAATAAGATTTGTGCTCAATTAACTGATTAACTCAATTATCTACCTTGTATGTTAGATCAGAGTAAATATTTTTTGCATAGATTAGCATATTTTTATCATAGATACAAGATGGAAAGTCAGGGAGACCCATAAATATTCTAACTAGGAGCTGGGTAAGTTCAAAATCAAATTAGGAGTGGGTAGGCGCTAAATAAAAGCATTTGCCCATCTGATTACTTATGAGATGCACTGTCTCTTACTGGCAAGCATGCTATGTACTATGTACTTCATGAAGATGATCAAATGAGTTAAGTTCGTGGTTTTAAAAACACAGTGCCTAGTAAAAATTGTCTTTATCCAGAGCATAGAGAGAAGGGATTAGTTTCAGTGATGTTTTACTTTTCTGATTTTCCCCCCTAGGGGAAAATCAATGGAAGAAAAATCTCTCTGGTGCCCTAGAAACTCTATTGAAAAAAAAAAAAATCCAGGCATTTACAGCTCAGTGGATGAGTGAGGGGTAGTTCCTCTTTAAGTGGAAGAACGAACAGCTCAATCAGGCATGACTACTGTGACTTTCTGAAAAAGGCTCGCAAAACTTACAGGGCAGACGTTGTGTTTTGATTACTAAACCAGACCAAAGCTACAGTAGTGGGGATGTAAGCACTTCCACAGGAAAAAATATAAAACCATCACACCGGATGCTACGGAAACCATGTGGACTGAAGGAAGTGCAGGCTTGTGCGGTATGTCTTTGAAGATCAGCACCTGCTGTTGGGCAGAACTGAGATGATTGTCAGACTTCACTTACAGAGGAGTGGTACCATGTGTTTTAAAGAGAGTTAAGAACACTACCTCTCCAGATAAGAAAAACACTGACATGAGTATTTGTTTCCTAGAGGAAGAACAGAGGCAAGGCTGGTATATGAGTAACGGCAACCAATGAACTAAGCTGGTGACTGAAGAGCTTGTGGATCTAAGTCCCGATTTCTGGCACGCTTAACTGCAAATAAATACTGAGTTAGCAGCTCTATTCCCAGATTAACCAAAATTTTCATGAATAGCTGGAACATTTTTATCCTTTTCTTCTTTGTCCTCTAAACTACATTTAGGGACTGGGTTTGGGAATGGCGGTTACATTTATTTCTACACACACACACACACACACACACACACACACACACACACACACACACAGGCAATCTCAGACTTAATAAAACACATAAATACTTAATTTATTAATTTATTACAACTTTATTGCCGACATTGGAAGTATACACTAAGTGAAGTCTCTACAGGGGTATCAAATACAAAAATCTGTATTTTTTAAAGCTGTAGTGCCTCCGACTTGTTCATACATCTTGTTTCTATGGTATAACATGGACATTTGCAAATATCCATTAATTTCTGCACAGATGGTCGACTTCTGTACGCACGAAATAGACCACAGACTCATGTCCGTGTTGTCGCAATTAATACCTTTGCAATTACACCTCCATGTATTGAAATTTGCCAGCTGAAATACTTTCTATCGGGGACTGAAGATTACATAAAATGTACAAATTAAAGTAACTACGGTTTTCCTTCATAAATCCTTTGTACTTCCTTCTTATAAAACCCCACCCTCCGTGTGTGGCCTGCAAGACACTACTTATTATGGCAACCCATTCTTCCCACTTGATCTGTTTTATTTTTTTTTTCTTTTAGTTCCTCTAAGGTTTCACAAATGTTCTTCTTTGCCTGAAGCATATCTTTGCCTCCCCCGTGTACGTGCAGCGCAAACCTCACACCCACTCCTTCATCTCTCAGCTGAAATGTCGCTTGTTTAAAAAAAGATTTTTTTTTCTTTTTGAGTTACCAATCAAAACTGTTCCTTTTCCTGACTATTCTCTACCATAAAATATCATTTGTTCCAATACCCTAAATGTGGCACTTAGTTTGAAATGAATGGGCAGATTGATATGAACCAGACAAAATGATGACAAATACTACTTTTATTAGTTTCGAAAACATGTCAGGCTTGGAAGATTGCACACAGATTGGGATTTCCTAGGGTTTCTCAGCTAGAAGGAGCAGAACAGATTTCTAGTTTCTGAATGACAACCTACATAAAGTGAAAGCCAGGATGACAGTGCAGGGTCCCTGAGGCTGATGACCCCTTCCAAGTATACCAGATAAGTTATCCCTGTCACTGGGCAGACTGTGTGCCTTGGTTGGGTGGGTTGGAATAGGAAGGGTGTAATCTCCTTCCACATGAACACATATGATTGAGAGTAGCAGAAAAACATTTTCTCCACTTTCAATGCAAATTTAATAATTTAAGCTAGAAGTAAATCATGACTAATTTAGACTTTCGAGATACGTTAACAACAGGTTCATATGTTGCAAATATAAGGATGTATGTATATGTTAAAACAAAAGTACATCTATGGATATGCATGAATGTACTCTGGAAGAAGCATCATATATTTATTTATAACTAAGTTCGTTATATGCATAGTAGAAATGTCATATATACATATACATAGTGCACATACAGATCCTCTTTTTTTCTCTTTCTCTGTCCCTCTGTCTCTCTCATACACATATACGCACATGTCCACCTGTATACATGTTAAATACTATTACTATTTGGGTATGACCTACCTCTACAATCACATTGTAAGTTCCAAAAGTATATAGATTTTGTCTATTTTATTAAGTTCTGTGTCTGGGGCCCATCACATGCCAAAATATCTATTAAAATAAATAGAATGGTAAAAATATTTAGGGCATGACTTGGTTTAAGACTCAATGATAGCTGAAGTGGATATTATGATTACTGTACTGCAGCTCACAATAAAACAATCTTACAGTGATTGGTTTACATTATCGTTTGGGATGTGCTTTTCTAAGGTTTCTATTTTAGACATCCTCAAGCTTACCTTAAGGGAAGCTTATCTTTCAACGATGATAATATCAGGAAAGAAAACTCACATTTGCAATGGCCACAGCTCCTGAGTCATCAACTCAGGGACGAACAGCATTTGGGTGGGTGGGTGGGGGAACAAAAGAAAAAATGTCCTGACCAAATAAAGGCAGACAGCTTTGTAATGTAGACTTGCTTCCCATGAACGCAAGGTCAGTGGGTCTTCTGATTCTTCAAGAGAAGTTAAAAATCTATATTTTTAGTGTAAATCTCCATTTGGGGAACCAATTAAAATTTGCTGAACTCTGTGGCCCCAAACCTTACTGTAGGCTTCCTGCCTTCACACTCCCCCGCCCCAGGCACCTAGTTTGTGACCTCAGTCTTCATTAAAGATGTCCTGTGGTCTGATGTCTTATCAGTTCCTCTCTTGCATTTCATTTACCACTTACACTGGTAATATGAGAGCTTTCAAACATCTTCCTAGCAGTGCAGTTTCATTGGTTCATAAGGAGTCTATTCCTGGCTGTGGATTTTATGTGGTACCCTTTATCGTTTGTTTTGCTTAAAAAAAAATAATAAAATAAATAAACTATCCTACTTTATTTTAAGCTTTCAAAGCTTTCTATACCTATACTATTTAGCAAAGGAGAGGAAAGAATGAGCTAAACATTGTTTCCCAGCTCCCATACTGGAAATTGATTTTTTTAGAAAATGTATCTGGTGGTAAAACTACGAAAACACTGAGAAAAAATGGACAGACACATCAAAATGATGTAGTAATTGTCTGCCTAGTGGATCCATCTCATCTACAAATCTTTTGAGCAACAGTAAGGCTTTGTGAAATGTCTTAGCAATGATTTTTCGTAAGAGATGCTTTACCAAAAAACAGTAAAGTTAGATTTTTTTAGCATTTAAAAATTAGGGTCTGTTATCAGTTTTAAAATGTGAACTTTCCCCCTATCTTCTATCTATTTCTCAGAACAAATTACTGTGTCCTAAACTATGATATATTGTTTAATAATGATTTAATCTTTTTTATTTTACATAGGAAAACAGTTTTCTTAAAGGTTTTCCAGACATACATTTTTATCAGTATCTCACTGTTCTGTTTCCTTGTCTTTCAGCTGAAACCCACTGTAAACTGTCTTAACTGACAAGCTCGATGTATGTAGAGCTGTAGGTGTAAATAACTCACAGGAAATGCTGGCAGTGTAAGCACGTAGGCAATAGCAATTCATTATGACTGTTGCCTGGCCAACAGCAATCCATTTTAAGTTGAATTTCCACTTAGGAAGGAGTAGGATATAAAAATATGCACATTAGCATAAAACTCTCAGCTCTGGTGCCTAAATGAGTTTCTAAAGTATTAGTTTTATAGGAAAACGTACACTGCTCATTTTCTTGAAATTACTTAATGGTTTTCTTTATAATATTCTAACATAGATTGCTTCCCCACGTTGTGGTGAATGGTTGAATGAGCTGAACTTTTTCTCAGCTGTCACATCTACTGTGGTAAGGGTATACCAACCACTTACTGGTCTTGTGGCAAGGAGTTAAGTGATGCTTTCAGAGCAGCTCTTACAATAGCTAAGAGGCACAAGGACTCTGCTTAAGGTGTTAAAGTATTTCACCTTAATAAAGCAAACATTTACCTAAGGCCCTATGATGGGTACACCAGAAATCATGAGCAAACAGTAAGGAGGGGTGTGTCTCTGTAGCCAAAGTGCACAGGTGACTGACAAGGATTTTTCACTGAGTAAAACCTACAGGCCAGGGATAAGTGATCAAGAGAGAACACTGGATATAACTCAGTGCTAGGAATAGCATTTTCTACCCCCTCCCTGGGGGTGGGGGTGGGGATTAACTTCAGAAAAGAAGTCTGTGTGGTAAAACTATACTTTTAAGTTTATATAAGTTAGCATACAAACTAATGGGGCATATTTATACATACTTGGCTTTGGCTGATCATCCCCCATAGCACTCTCCCCTGTTTCCGCCCTCCCCTTGCTTCCTTTCTCTTCTGAACTCTTCTGTGGTGCATGTGTTAAACTTTTTGTTTCCTTCTTTGGTTTTCCTTATAACCCTACTTTAAGATCCCCCCTTTTTTTCTCTGCTGGACAGTCTTCTTTCTAGTTTCAGGATATAACACACCTATATACACACACATCTTCACAGATATAATATAAAAACTAAAATCTACATTATCCATAGGAAATGAAGCACACTGTGTTTGTTTTTCTGAATCTAATATTCTTAACTTCATAATTTCTTGTTCTTTTCATTTTCCTGTAAATGTCAAGGTTTTACTTTTCACTATGGCTGAATACTTTTAAAGAACTTTCTATACCATAACAGAATATTGTACAAGGTACAGGCTTTGAACCCATATGTCTTAGTTAGGGTTTTACTGCTGTGAACAGTCACTATGACCAAGACAACTTGTATTAGGACAACATTTAATTGCAGCTGGCTTACAGGTTCAGAGGTTCAGCCCATTATCATCAAAGCAGTAGCATGGCAGCATTCAAGCAGGCATGGTCCAAGAACAGCTGAGAGTTCCACATCTTTATCTGAAGGCCACTAGGAGAAGACTGACCCTCATCAGGTAAGGAGGAGGGTCTCATTGCCCACCCCCACAGTGACTCACTTCCTCCAACAAGGCCATATCTGCTGATAGTGCCAGGTCCTGGGCCAAGGATATTCAAATCCCCACACCATATCACAGACTTTTTAATCCTAGCTCTCTTGTTTACAGCTTATACATTCTTATCTGAGGTAACTTTCAGTTTCTACAAGGATTAAAAAAAGGTGATAATGGCAAAACCTTGTTCTCAGCCTAACTGAGAGGGCTGAGACAAGTATATCAGAATACATGGTTCAAAAGCAGAAATATCACAAACCCCTTTGCTTTTCCATCAGTTAATTAACCTCATCACTTCCAGGGCTCAAAATATCATCGTCAGACCTAGTTAGGATGCAGACAGAAGGTGCTGGGGTTTGGATCTGAAATGTCCCTCAGGGATGGCACCTTCTACAATAGGCTGGGCCTTCCCACATCAATCTATAAAGAAAACAGTCCACAGGCCTGCCCATAGGCCAATCAGAGGATTGGCCCTTTCCCCCAGATGACTTCAGCTTGTGTAAAATGGAACAATCAATCACACAGACAGACATATGGACAAACAATAACCTCAACCAGCAGAGACCCCATTCTAAGGGAGAATGGCAGAAGGAAGAAAGGAGGGAAGGAGGAAAGGAGGAAAGGAGGAGAGAGAGCGAAGGAGGGAGGGAGGGAGAGAGAGAGAGAGAGAGAGAGAGAGAGAGAGAGAGAGAGAGAATAATTCACAGAAGTATATTGTAGAACCATGGTTACCAGAGAGGTTAGGAGATAAGAAAAGTTGGTGAGATGCTAATCAAAGGATATAAAAGTTGAGTTAGATAAAATGAACAAATAGATTCACTGTTCAACACATAACCAAACATTATACCAATATATCAATATAATAAGCATGCTTTTCCCAGATGAGCTGAACTTGTGTGAAATGGAACAAACACATAAAGAGATATAGATTAAAAAAAACTCAACCAGCAGAGACCTGATTCTAAGGGAGAGGGGGGGAAGGAAGGAGAGAGGGAGGGGGGAAGAGAGAGAGAGAGAGAGAGAGCAAGAGAGCAAGAGAGTGAGAGAGAGAGAATGAATTTACTGATGTGTTTTGTAGAGCCATGGCTACCGGAGAGGTTAGGAGAAAAGAAAAGTTGTTGAGGTGCTAATAAAAGGATATAAAAATGGAATTAGATAAAATGGACAAATTGATTCACTAACCAGTGTATAATCTATACCAGTTTATAATAGGAGCACATCAGGGGATGTAGTTAGAGAAGAGGCAAGAACACAAGATAATTTAAATTTGTTCTCCAGTTAAATTTTTATGTCAAATTGCATGTTCAATAATATAAATTCATAAAATGAGTCAAAAGTGCAGTATTTGTAAATTAATGTCATTTTGCTTATTTATACTTATGTATTAAACATCATGAAATACTTGCCTGCTGTACCTACAACTCTATATTTTCCTTCTTAATATATATTTTTATTGGTTATTTTATTTATTTACATTTCCAACTCTACATTTTCTATCTGGCAAAATATTATTGGGCATTTTATACAAAATGAGAGATTAATTTTTATGTGTAAGCAATTCTGGCTATCAGATACTGTCAAAGTATTGAAAAGAAAATGAAACTTGAACTTAGTTGTTGGAGAATCATGGGAGAAAAAAAAAGCAACAGAACTAAATGCTCTGAGGGGTTACTAATTCCTAGGTGCCTTACATGCACAACCATACAGCTCCAATGGACATTACTTTTTACAGGTAGAGAAACCAGGGCCCAAATGTCAATGTATGTACTCAAATGAGTGTACTCAAACCGCCTCAGCCCACAGGGCATGTCAGGCACCATCTTGAATGTGGCCTTTTCAGGCTCAGCACCATGGTATTCACCAGAGACAATGCCTGGAGAAGAGTGGCTTGGAGCTATCCCTCCTTATACTCCTACATGATGGTGTAAGTAACTCACACCCCATTTTCTTTAGGTTTTTTTATCTGCAGATAACACTACTATTGCTTCTCTCTCTCTCTCTTTGTTTTTGTTTTTTCTTTTCTGTTTTTTCTATTTTTTGTTTTTTATTGGATATTTTACTTATTTACATTTCAGATGTTATCCCCTTTCCCCATGCCCCCACCCCAGAAACTCCCTATCCCACCCCTCCTCCTTCTTCATCTATGAGAATGTGCCCCTATCCATCCACCCACTTCCCCCTCTCTGCCCTCCAATTCCTCCACACTGGGGCATCCCATCTTCACCAGACCAAGGACCTCCACTCCCAATGCCTGACAAGGCCATCCTCCACTGCATATACAGCTGGAGCCATGGATCCCATGTGTGTTCCCAGGCTGGTGGTTTTGACCCTGGGAGCTCTGGTTGGTTGGTAATGTAGCTCTTCCCATGGGGCCCACAAGTCCCTTCAGTTCCTTCAGTCTTCTCTCTACCTCCTCCATTGGGGACTCCATGATCAGTTCAATAGTTAGCTGCAAGCATCTTCCTCTGTATATGTCAGATTCTGGCAGAGCTTCTCAGGAGACAGGTATATCAGGCTCCTGTCAGCATGCACTTCCTGGCATCCACAACAGTGTTTGTGTTTGGTGACTGCACATTGGATAGCTCTCCAGGTGGGGCAGTCTCCAGACAGCCCCTCCTCCAGTCTTTGCTCTACACTTTGTCTCTGTATTTGCGCCCTTGAATATTTTGTTACTCCTAAGAAGGACCAAAACACCGATACTTTGGTCTTCCTTCTTGAGCTTCATGTAGTCTGTGAGTTGTATCTTGGGTATTCTGAGCTTTGGGGCTAATATCCACTTCTCAGTGTGTGCATACCATGTGTGTTCTTTTGTGATTGGGTTACCTCACTGCCCTGCTTCTCTTTTCAAAGATCTGTTGTTGTCAGAACATGAGCTCCTCCAAGTGAGTGCTTGGAGCAGCAGCTGTCCTGCAAGTAGCCAGTGGATATTAGCACTGCTCTGGAGTTAGAAGAACAGGAGAGACTGAAAAAGAGAGAGAAAAGAGAGCTAGGGCTGAGGGGGTTTCCATGCATCACCTCTTTCATGCCAATGCATTATGGGTGTGGAGGGATGAGTGCAACAAAGGCAGAAGAACGGGTTAAGCAGTTCCATTTACTCTATGCTCCAAAATCTAGGAATTAGGGGTAGGGACAGGTCACCTTGGAGTAATTCCAACCTTGATGGGAAAATAGTGGGCACAGATTGCTACTCCAGGAGCTTGGCAGTCCACATATCTCCATGTCTTAATTCTTATAGAAAGTCAATTGCTTTGTCCACTTTGTCCTCTTAATGCGTCACTTAAATAATTTATGCTGTACTAATACAGCTTAGATGTGCTCAATTTATCTGCTCTTCCCTACTTAGCCTCTTTCAATTTCAATTAAACCCGCATTTATAAAATTGGAAGAATCATTTCAACTCAGAGTTGTGGCATACCTATAAAATATGTATCAGTTGTTTGGCTAGAGACTGGTGATTAACAAGCAATTAATAAAAGGTAGCTTTTACCATCTTCCCTGAGGTATCTCCCCTCCCCTCTCTGTGATGAGTCAGCAGACTAACTTAGCACTCAGAGCAGTGTATATACAGTCTATAGTGGAATGGTCTTTTGGAGCGGTATATACAGCCTGTATCGGAGTGGTCTTACAGTGGCTATTAAATCACAGGTGCACCCTGCAGCACTAAAGTCTGTCCCCTGGGAGAGGATGGCATCTAGAGATTGTTCTGTAGTTGTTTACCGTTGTATCTTCAGAGTTGCAAGTTCAAATTATCCAACAGAACAATTTTTGAAAATCCCAGATAACCGAATGACAAGATTAAGGAACTGAGATAGTGTAAGGAGCCACAACGTCCAAAAGATTTTTATAAAATCAACCATGAAAAGTAACAAGTTAAAGCATGGCCTCCCGAGACACTATAGCTGATGTAAGAATATTTGCAGATTTGATAACCTGTCTTGTTCAGAGAAGGATTTAAGAAGGCTAATGAAGTTTGGGGGTGCGGCGAGGTGGAGAATATGTATGAACTGTTAGGAAAGAAAGAAAAAGAAACCAAGAGTGCAGAAGAAAGATGAATCCGGGAAAGAGCAATGCACAGAAAATTTGTAATAAATACCGTGGAAGGTAAAAGTAAAAGCAAAATAAATTAATAAACCAATAAAAATAAATAAATACAAAGAAAAAACGAACAAATGAACAGACAAATAAACAGACAAAAAGAATTCTGCAAGTCTTTTGGGAGAAAATGAAGGCAATTTGCCTAGGGCTTTCTGTGAGACACTCAGTGTAAGGAAAGCTGCAGCTTGGGCCTCCCGTTACCCCTGGAAAGATGGTGGTTTGGCTGCCAGTTGGTGATGTGGACTCATGAAGGCCGGAGCTCCTGGGAAGCCTCTCACCCTGTGAGCTTCACTCATTATCTTATTTTCATAATAAGGTCTGCGCTTCACTGTAATTGCTTCACTTTCGCCAACAGATACAGCGGAAAGATAAGTACTTTGATGTTTTGAGGGAGAAACTCAGGTAGGTAATCTATTAAAAACAAACAAACACACAAACAAACTCCAAACTGTAGTAAGAAGCAGGTTAGGAATGACCCTGCTTGCTCTCAGGTAGGTTTCTGGGATTCCCTCTTTGTCATCTCATCACTAAGATCAGACAAGGACTGATTGGAAGACAGAAACAAGCCCCAAGTCTGAGACCTAGTTTCCCAGGGATAAGTGTTCCTCAGGCCATTGGTGTTAATGCTACTCCTGCTCAGATTCGTCTAAAAAAAGGGGATCTTAGAATCTGGTCGCGGCGGTGACTGGAAAGATTCCCATATTGGGTTTGGTAGAGATACTTATTCCTGGAACCTAGGAAACCGGGTGTCCTAGCTGAGTGTGAAGTTTGGGAAACGCTGAGGCAACAGGGAAAGTTCTCGGTAGTGTAGCGCTTCTGCAATCAGAGGCGGCGGGATCCACCCCACTGGCCACCAGCCCAGGTCAGCGCGCACAGTCCCAGCACGGTGTAGCAGGAACCCGGCTAGGGTCTCTGCAGGAGGGTGGCAGGGCCAACCTCCAGCCCCGGGGACGCGCCCTTCCCCAGGTCCCCACTGGGCAGACGCGCTCCAGGTGGCCTGGGCGGCAGGCGCGGCCGGGAGGCGGGCGGGCTGACTCAGCCGCGCAGCAATGCTGCGGAACCGGGACGGCTTGCCCCGCCGCCGCCGTCGCTGAGCTCGGGCCGCCCCCGCCGGCCGCGGATCCCCGCCCCCGGGGCTCGGGAGGAAGCAGCCGGGCGCGGCGCCGAGCACCTGGGCGGCCCGGGCGGGCGCGGCTTCCGGGGC
>NW_021604608.1:16886670-16895881 GCF_004785775.1 Grammomys surdaster | reverse complement strand
GCGCGCTCGCCCGCCGAGCCCAGCCGCGCTCCCGCCTCCAGGTGCGGCGCGGGGTCCGCCCGCTCGCCCGCCTGCTCGCCCGCCGGGGACAGCGTCCCACGGGGACGAGCCGGCGCCTCGCTGCCCGGGCTTGGCGGCCGCGCGCGAGCGAGGCGAGTGCCCGGGGTGCGCTGGCCGCGGTACAGTCGCGGGTGCGAGATCGCCCCGCTTCGGGGCGCACCGAGTCTCCCGGCTGCTCTGGATTGTGTGGCTCGGATTGCGTTTCCCGCGAGTGGGCGTCGGAAGAGAAACCAAAGGTGGTAAGTGATCAGAAAGCTGCGCTTGCTTCTGGGATTTGGCCCCGCAGGGGTGACAGACAGTCCAGTCTACCAGACTCTTGTCTCATCCTCCTCTGCCCTCGACCAAAAACAGCCTGGGTGAGTTCCAGGCACCGAGTTCTTTTCTCAGTGGAGGTAATGACTTGGGGCTCTGTGCTTCCCCCTGCGCCCCCCGCACCCTTCTGGTTACACACTTAAGAGGCAGCCCTGTTAATTAACTTTAATTACAATCATTTGGCCTCCACCTGCCTGAACCCAACACTGTACCAGGGGACCTCTCTGGAGTGCGGTTACCAGGCAGCTCTTTCACCTTCAGTGTGAGAAGCAGTTCTCCTGGGAGAGTTGGTGTCCATCTATTAATTGAAGTAAGTTTTTATTTTACTTCATTCTGACAGTTTCTTTTTAAAAAATCAGTCTTGGATTTCTTGGTGGCGGTCTGGAGTTTCTTTGACTTGGAAGATTTGTGAAATTATATTGTGAACAATAACCTTTGATATTTAGATGAAAAATACAAAAGAAGTGATAAGATTCGTGCACGCTGTGTGGAAAACTGTCTCGGGTCCTTCTAAGTTAGATGAGGGAATAGCAAGTTTGTCCTTGAAGTATAGGACACTTAGTAGCACATAAGTTCATTGTTTGTTTTAAGTATTGGAATACGCTATTTTTAAAAGTACACTTAATCGGATGTCATTGCTATTCCCAATAATAGCTTTGTACTTACAAGCCCAGTATCGATTCTCTTTACTTCAGCTCCGTGCACCAGAAGTGTATGGAGCATTGCCTGTAAGTAAGTAGAAGGTGGCTATGAATGCGGTAACTTTTTAAAGGAAAGGAATAGCTACGAGATTATTATTTGTGACTTTTATACACTTGCAAGAGAAGTATGGAGGGCAAAGGCACTTGGTATTCCACAGTTTAACAATGTTTAAAGGAGAGAAAATAAAAGTGGGTCGTGCAAGTAGGCTATATCCTAAAATGGAAATATCCCTGGCTCTGGTCCAAGGAGAGATTGAACACACATTTAAGGTGGGTCTTCACACCAAAAGTGTTTTATATAGACTCGATGTGTCAGAGCTATTTTTTTTTAAATAAAATGTACCTAGAGAGTAAGTCAAAAAGCTTGTTAAAACTAATTTATATGGGTCTGCTGTCTTGTATTCTTTCCTTCCTCTCCTTAGGCTGTCACATGCGTTTTATGGGTTGCCTGTGAAAAGAGAAGCCGAGGGTCCACTTAGAAACAAATTCTTGTTTTCCCGACATCTCAAGTTCCCAGTTGTGAGGTTCATGGGCACTCAGTGAATGCTTTTCCGATTAAAGGACTTTGAGTTACCATGGTTAAGTAGAACTCAAGTTATACTGGGTTACAGTTTTTGTTTCTTACATTAGCATTTTGAAACTAAAGTTTTAAAAACCTGTTTCTGAGGATTCTGGGTTAGAGACTTCTCCAGGTCCTAGGAGGAGACTTGGCCTTCTGTTTTGTTACTTCCGAAAGCATTTCCTTGCAGCTAACAAACTCAGTGTGGTGAACTTGACCATAAAATTCAAAGTATGAATGACAGCCACAGCTTTAATAGTTTCTGTTGTCACGTGCCCAGCCCCTTCTTCAGACTTGTGTATTGAGTCACTTATTGGTCTTTGCTTTTGCTAAGCATGTGGAGTGTTTCTGATTCTTCTAAAAGGCTAATCAAGCGATGTCTTCTTATTGGACCTGGTAATGTGTGTTAACTTTTAGCCAAACACATGGAATATAAAAGTAGAGGATAGTGGATGCCTCCCTAAGTCATTTCTACATTAGAGTTTACTATTTTAGGTTTTTAAAAACATTGGTCACGGCGTGGATAGATGGCTGTATTTCCACCAAGCCTAATGACATGAGTTTGATCCCCAACATCCAGGGCCTCATGGTGGGAACTGACTCTAGCAAGTTGTCTTCTGACCTCCATCCAAATGCTGTGTCACTGCCTTATATGTACATATACATGTACACCCAAAAATCAATACATTGATATACATAAGATATATATCACCCAAATAAAATATGTAATATTAGCAAAGTCATTTGGTTCACTTATTTTTTTTTTCTTGATTGGAATAGCAATGGTATTCTCTTTTAATTATTCTGTGTAAAAATTTTCTTAAAGTTTTTACTCAGCATAAGCAGACCTTTACTGTTGCTCAAATGAGAACAAACATGTTCTGATATGGGTAAGGTAGGCATTTTGTTGAAAGCTATTTGTGAGAGAATTATTTTTACATGTCTATAGGGGTGGATCATTGAGAGAATAAACGGTTTATTGTTCCTGAAGGTTCTGAAAAAAGTAGAACGTAAAATGAAAACAGAAAACAAACAAAAACACCACTGGTTATGCTGTGTGGCTGAGCACATGGAGAGAAAGGCTTGTCTGTCAAACAAGGAAAATCACTTTCCTGGTTAGCAGATGACTTGGAAGACCGGGGTGGAGATGGTCAGAAGGACTGTGGAGAGAGTTTCACTTCATTCACAAGAACTGCAGACTCTTGCTTTCCAGGTCTTCAACTGACTTCAGCTGTCATTCTGACATCAGTTCTCGTTGAACTCTTCTGCTCCGCCTTCTTGCTGTGGCCTGATGTTTATCTTCTCTCCCTGGGCCTCCTTCCTTCATGGCCTTTGGTCTACTTTCAGGTGTTGGTGTCTCCACCTGTGGCCTTTCTTCTTGAAAGAGAAGAGAGCTACTTCTGACTTTAGCTCTTGGAAAGCTCCAACTTGCTGCAGTCTTTAGTTGTATCCCTCAAGTGGATGGGAGATTTCTAGAGTCCCTGATCACTTCTAAAGGATGGTGTCACATCTGTGTGAGTTAAATAAAGCACTGCACTGCAAACCCTGTAGACTTTAAAGTCACAAAGCTGAGTCTTCATGTTGTTTCAGAGTAAGTGCTATTTTGCATATGTCATGTTCTTCTGAGAATATTGTCCTGTCTCCCTAACCCTTCCTTACTTGTACTGGGCAGTTTGTCTCAGGGCTGGTTGTTTATACCCAAGCCATTGCCTTTGCTTATTGTCAGGCCTAAGTCTGCTCTTTTTTTAACCTACTGGAGGGAGGACATTGAATCTTCACTTTGTAGCCCTCGATGCTGTTTTCAAGTGAGATAAGAAGTACTGTTATCTTGAACTGAAAATATTTCCCGCTATTATCTTGGAGAGAGCCGTGTCCTTTAAATATTTATTGAAGGAGTAGATGTAAACAAAAGGGCGCATAAGTTCAGAGACACTTGAAGTACTTGTCTTCTCCTAAGAACAAGAGACTTTAAGAATCACAGAATCAAGAGGAAGCTCTTGAATTCAGTTGGAAAAGAGGTCAGGGTGCTATTTATAAATGCAGAGAGGAAACATTCACAGTAGGCTATTTTGAAACATCTGGTTGTTGGTCTAAAAATGTGGCTCTTAAATTCAGAGACATGGTGAATAGATATTTGTACTACAACATTCAGATGTAATTCACACACAAAAAAGTGTGTTTATATCACAAGTCTGCATGTAAAGTTCTTTGTACTGAACTGTAGTGTTGTTTCAGTTTTTGTCTGGATTAACTGAATGTTAAAACTGTGTTCACTTTATCACAAAATTGAACCGTGTTCACAGTATCACAAAATATATGCCTGTTTGCTTCCCAGTTCAAGATTTTGTAAGGATTGAGTTCAGCTACAGACATGCTATAGACTGTAGTTTGGGCCAGGAAAGGGTCTGTTCCCAACAGAAGAGATACAGGTTTTGAAGCACATGGGTCGGCATTGAACACAGTGGTTCAAGTTTCAGTTTGTCATTCCTTGTGGAAACTGTGGAGGATAGAATCTTTCTTTGGTTGCCCTAAAGTTATGGCTTTACTTGACAGATCTCTCCATTAGAATTTAAAAGAATTTTCAAACCTCTACTCATTAGCTCAAAATGTAAATGTGCTGTGGCCAAGAGGACTGAACTATTCTGATACTATCTAAAACATACAAATACAGCCATGGGCATGGAACACTGTAGTCACCCTTCATACTAAGAAAAGGAGTTGGTGTTCTGGCTTTGACAGACACACTGAACTCTAGATTGCAGAGTTGTGGTTTTCTGATTGCACAATAAGTAAAAAATGTCTTCAAATAATCTTTTCCCTTTCATCCAAAAGCCAAATGATTTTGCTTAGGATTCGGCTATTTTAAGATCAAGTTTCACTTATTTTGCATCTAGCAGCTAATGACTGAATATTTGCTATTTGCCAGAAACCCTTCAAAGGGCCAGTGAATATTTAAACATCTCACACTCAAAAGAGCCCGGAGTTGTTTGCATTATTATCTTCTCTGTGGTGACAATGGTGAGACTGGGAGAAAAAGACATTGTGGAAGGCCAAAAAGGTTGTGTGCAGCAGAGCTGGAGTCTTTGGTAATCACTGTAGTCTGTGTCCCAGGTCTAAAGTCTTCCAGTCTCAAAACACTAATTATGTATCTATCTCACTAGTTTTATGAAGCTCTGCTTAGCGTACTGCTGTTTTAAGTGGTTTGTGGGCATATTAGAAAAATAATTTACAGTCCTCTTTTTAAGAAGGTGACATTACTGTGCAGGCCAAAGAATAACACTCAAGCCTAGTACATTCATATCATATGATATAATTAAGTGTAGTATTGATTATAACAGATTAATTAATAATAGCCAGCACTAATCTTATGCTTGCAGTTCAAGACAGGTCATTCTATATGTGTCTTATGTGTATGTTTAAATAACAAGTTTATTAGAAATTCTATAAGGAATTCTATTACATAAATGCTATAAAATAGAGAGGAAATTCTATATATTCTATATAAATTCTGTCCTCATCTTAGTAAGGAACCTGAATTTCAGAAAAGTTAGATAATTTTATGAAAATACCCAGTTAAAAAATAGAGGAGCCTATGTCAGGGAGATGGTTCACTGGGCATTAGCCTGACAAGACTGGTGACTTGAGTTCAATCCTAGGAACGCACACTCAATGTTGAATGTAGTGGTGCCTCTATAATCCCAGCATGCCTACTATACTATAGGAGATGAAGTCCTGAGAGCGCCCCCTCCCCTACCCCGGAACTCTTGGGCCTTCCAGCCCAAGCACAGCAATAGAAAAAAGAAAGACCATGCTGTGACATGACAAGGTTGGAAAGCAGGAACCAGCATTTTTCTTGCCACACACACACACACACACACACACAGAGGGGGAGAGGGAGGGAGGGAGGGAGGGAGGGAGGGAGGGAGGGAGAGAGAGAGAGAGAGAAGGAGGGATCGAGGGAGGCAAAGGAAGAAGGAGAGAGAGAACACATAAGAACACAGACAGAGAGGGGGAGGGAGGGGGAGGGAGGGAAGGAAGGAGGGATAGAGGGGGAAGAGGGGGAGTGAAATCAATAAAATGAATTAAAGAGTGGAGAAACCTGGGTTGGAATTTGGGCATTATGGTATCTAGTATGGTGTGGGTGGATTTAATGGGGGATTAAGGGCAGATGGAGTAGGAAAAGCTCATGGACTAATCGTACTGCACTTTGAAGATGGAACTGTCAAAGGAGGGGAATAAAATGTGCAAGGAGTTCTTTCTGTTTCCTCTCTCCTCTCTGCTTTATCAAATCACCATCGTAACCACTTTGTCAGTGTACAGTTGGCTAGTGTTATGTGTGTTAAACCTTCCTTCTTACTAAACTGGATCATTATGCCCATTAAACATAAACACCCCCTCACCTCTCTACTCATGGATGCTCACAGTTTACCCTTGATTCCTTACAGGATTATTTGATCACTCACCATAACACTTACAAGTGTGTTCATATAGTACTTTCCTTTCTCTGACTGGTTTATTTTACTTAGTAAAAAGTCCTAAAGGCCCAATATTGTGTTAGAATTTTCTTTCTCTGTGTGTGTGCTTCTGTATGTGTTAGGCATTCGCATGTGTATGCATGCTTGTGTGTGTCGACATGTGTGGGCACACATGCATGTGGAGATCTGAGGGTAACCAGAGAGGCCTCAGTCACTTTCTATCTCACTTACTGAAATGGTGTACTTCCTTTGAACACACGTACACACTTTCTGCTAATCTAGCTAGGCAGCCTGATCTCAGGAGGATCCCTGTCTTCTCTCTACTGAGTGCTGAGAGAACAGGGACGCTGTCATGCTTACTTGTTATCTACATGGGTACCGGAGACCAGAGCTCAAGTCCTTATGCTTGAAATGCACATATTTTTCTGGCAGTCATCTCTCCAACTTCCATTTTTAAAACAAAACAAAACAACAATGAAACCAAACAAAACCCTCTCTCCCCCATTGCTTGGGTGCATATTTTGATCATTCATGTGGCTATATACCTTGGGTTGCTCATTTTGTTCTCATTGGAAGTTGAGTCTTTTTGTGCCAGTCCTTTCTCTTGAGGTCCAGCTGTATTATTGCCCTCATCACTGCTTGCTCCTTTGGCCAGTAGATATTATTTTGTTCTTATTTGATGGTTTGTTTGTTGGCTTGATATTTTGCTGGGTGAACTTCTTGGTAGTTACACATAAGGGATCTTTCTGCAATGATATGTCCAGAAAAAATATTACTAAAGCATATATTACCATTGCTATAAAAAGTGATGTCAGAGATGTTTACCATTAACTTGTTATTGGCTGTTAAATCTCAAGGAATGAACATGTAAATGAATTGAGCCTTCTGTATGTAATCACTTATATTGATACCTACAACTGTAATAAACCTAAAGGTTATATAACACTTGGGCTTGCAAGCTATGGAATATAGTAATTTAAGTAGGACTCTTTAGTGTAGTGATTCTCAACCTGTGGGTGGTGACCTCTTTGTGTTTATATTTCAGATCTTTACATTACGACTCATAGCAGTAGCAAGATCACAATTATGAAGGGGCAGTGAATAATTGTATGGTTGGGTGTCACCACACCATGAGAAACTGTCTTAAAGAGGCCAAGCTTAGGAAGGTTGAGAAGCACTGCTCTAGTGAGTTTGAGTGTTCAGACTAATGAGAGGAAGGATATGATACCATTATCTATTTACCATTTGATCAGCTGAGCGGCTATAAAGAAATATGAAGGCCAGCAGTGGGACTTGCCTTCCTAAAGAACTGTGAGACTACACAGATGATTCACAACAATGAGTGTAGTTACCAATGGAAGTCCCAGGAAAAATGACAAAGTGCGTGTGTCTGGAGAAACAGGGATAGGCTAGTGATGTAAATAAAAGCAGGGCTGAGACGATCCTAGTCTGTGGGGGACCACAGGTAACAGATATGGCACAGGTTGAAGGACTTGTATTCCTATAAGGAGTTTAGTTTTGCCATATAATAGGGTAGTTAAGGAAGTGGCATTAGGAAGGGATGGCAAAGGTTCAAATTTTACCTTGGGTGTGAAAATACAAGGCAATGGCAGTATGGAGTTAGTTCAGATCTTTAGGGTTTCAGTCGGCTTCAAAGAATGGAATTGAGTAAAATGATAACAATACATTTCTCAATGTCACTTTCTCTTTTGCTTGATTTTGTGGAACGAGATTGTTGAGTGTTGTCTTTATGGGTACTTGGAGTTAATATCTCAGTATTGGACAGTGGATTTTTTTTTTTTTTTTTTTTGGTGAGCCAATATGATACCCATTTCCCGTGACTATATTTTCCACCAAAACAGTGAACATCTCTTCACTCTGTGATCTGAACTAGTTGGTGCACCATCCTATTGACATGATGCCTTTTAATCTTCTGAGGAGTAAGCTATGTGTCCTCCAAAGTTTACTGTCAATTTGAAGGCAGAAACATTTTTTTCTACAACCACAACATATAGGGAACTGATTCATTCGTGTTGGGAGGGAAAATTGGTACCGTTTTGCTGATATATTGCATCACCTCTCTGAACTGTACTACTCAGTCACAGAGATGAACGAAACAGTTTCTAGTATCCATTGGCTCTAACCTCAGGAGACAGTACCAGTCTACTGGGAACTACTGTTATGGAAGACAATAATCTCCCATTGTTATTAGATTCTGTAAGACAAGTATTGTAAGACATAGAAAGTTATATTCACTTTTGTAGCTGTGTTCAAAATTTCATCTTAATCATGGGATTTAATGATTTTTAAGCCTATTATTTTATGACAGTTGCAGCTTCCAATTCACTAGAGGTAAGACGATGGGATTCCTTAATGGATTAAACACCATGAAATCTAGTTCTCCAAATGTGTCTATTTTCTTACCATAGGAATTACAGTCAACAAAGATGATTCCAGAAATTCCAGAATTGACTTGTCTGAGTACTCAATGCCCTTATACTTTAATGAAGTGGCTGAGGTACAAACCAAATTTTATTCTTGTTTTCTTTCCTACGTCAAAGAGGTAAAGCAAGCTCCACTGGGAAAGGGTGAAGACAGTGAGAAGTGAAGAGGGTTCAGGGGCCTGGATTTTCTTCCATGAGGCAGGAGGAAAGGTTGTAGGTGCCCAGCAGGTGTGTTGGCATGACTCCAGTTGATCTCTTGCCATATTTGACTCCTAACCTTAGTGCTTAGATGGATTGGAGAAATTTGAATCTGTTCTATCACTGCAACTTACTAGCTTGTTGACTTAGAGACTGAATTTTAAAATAATAAATCCGTCCTACCTTTCATCCTGAATACATAAGAGGTATCAGGTAGTAGGAAAAAACTGGTTTGGGTACAGTTAAAGCAAGAGTAAAGTAGCTATATGTACTTACCAAAGTAACTGGTGGAGGAAGCAATCTCTGAAAAAAGACACCCAGTGAGACTAAGGAACTGATAGAGTGAGCCGTGAGCAGTGGGGATGTGGGTTATGTACTGGAGATGAAGAACTGAAAGAGATAGGAGAGAGAGAGAGAGAGAGAGAGAGAGAGAGAGAGAGAGAGAGAGAGAGAGAGAGAGAG
>NW_021604608.1:16849247-16886660 GCF_004785775.1 Grammomys surdaster | reverse complement strand
GAGAGAGAGAGAGAGAGAGAGAGAGAGAGAGAGAGAGAGAGAGAGAGTCCATTTTAGACACAGGCTGTAGTTGTCAATGGAGCCAGAGTCAGGGAACCTGAATGTGAGAAGTTATGGGGTGTTAGGATGTGGTTTGTGTTATAAGCATAATGCTTCATAATGCTTCATTGAGAATCTGCTATATTCAGGGAGGGAGCCAAGGCAGAATTAGGGATACTGGTTCAAGGACCTATTAGAGAGTTCTCAGGTAAGTAAAATAGTGGCTTGGGTGGTGGCAGCAGGAAAACTGAAGAGATGTAGTTGGATTGAGATTAGAGCTCAGTAAGATGGTAAAACTGCTTCTTAAGTGACACATAGGTCATGCTTGTGTCATATGAGTGTAAGAGGTATTCCCCTTCTGTTTGCTTCCTCATTTAAGCACAGCAGAATAGTATGGTTTTGTGCACAGTCATGTTTACAATGCACATCATTTGTACCATGTTTCAACACATGCTGTATGATGTTTGTGAACAACACATTGGTGTTTATTGGGAAAGTTTGGAAGGTGATCTGCCGATGACAGAATGTCTTATGGGATGATAGTAAAATAATAATGGGCAACCCAGACTTGATGTTCTTTGTATGTTAGTTGGTGTTCTGAATACTTCAAATATATTAACTCATTCACTTCTCGGAACAGCCCAATGGGAGCTGGTATAGGGATGAGTTATACTAATTTTCTGTTGAGGAAGCTGAAGAGGCACTAACTGCTTTCCCAGGTGCATACAGCCTGTGAGTGGTGACTTTTATTTGATCCAGGTCCCTTTGGTTCAGACTCTGGTTTTTCACTGCATCAGCCCATGGAATGGGCAAGATCTAACTAAGATTATGTTCTGAATGTGTTCATCCTCTCAGATGATGTCAGATCAGAACCCCCTAATGTAACACTCTCTGAAGGGGATTAAATCACAGCTTCTGGGGAGCATTCGTGGATGAGATTAGTGAGGTTATCAGATAGAAAGAGCAAGCTTGTCATCCGGTCCCCTCTTCTGCAAGGTGTGAAAGCATAAGTGGGTGGAGCCTGGGCCTCACCAGACCACCAGGTACCTTCCTCTTGGATTTATTGTGCTCTAGAACTATGAGTGGTGTATCACTATTGTTTATAAATTATTCAGTTTAAGCTATTTGTCATAACATCATAACTGTCATGAAACAGCTCTCTTTGTCCTTCAGATCTGACACAAATATGATTTTCTTCCTTCTTTTTCTTTTTAACACAAGACCAAATAAATATTTATTTCCGCCTCCAGTTATTCTGTAGAGTATTAAAAGATCAGTCTCCAATCAGAGACTGAAATATTCTTCACATACATCTGTACCTAGCATCTCAACATTAGAAGGGGTACGGAACCCCATTCTAAGAGTGGAGAGGGGTTAGTAAAGATGGTAGAGATGGTTTTAAAGCCAGAATAAAAAAGTAGTGTGTGTGTGTGCATATGTGTGTGTGTGTGTGTGTGTGTGTGTATGAGAGAGAGAGAGAGAGAGAGAGAGAGAGAGAGAGAGAGAGAGAGAGAGATTGTGTGTGTGTTTTGTTTTTATACCTAGTTATTCCCTGTATTTGTTATATGCATATATTCTTCTGGGTGGCTGAATCAAGGACAGGCAGGCCAAACAGTACATTCAAAACTCCCTCTGCTGCAACAGAACATAGTGAGTAGGCCTAAACAGCCTGCTTCTATCTTGTGACATGGAATAAGTTCTTCTCCCATGGACCCTAAACTCTCCTCTAAGCTTAAACTCTGTTTCTGCTCTTTCTCTAAGAACAGAAAGGAATCAACAGTAGGAACTTCTAAGTAGTGAGTGTACATCTCGTGATGGAGTTGAATGTATAGTATGGGTGAATGCTAGGCAGAGTTTGAGTGGAATGGCTTCTGCCTTCTGATCTATTACCAATGCTCGAGTACCTCTGAGTGTTTGCCTTTCACAGAAAATAAAACTGAATCACCGTGTTGGTACCATACTTGAGTTCTTGCTTCTAGGAAGTGAAGGAGGCAAGGCTTGATCATAGTTTGACCCTGTTTTTGTGTGCAGCATGTTGAGACTGTTAGGATTTTTCCATTCAAGGGAAAAGAATGATAAGGTAAAACTTGAGGGGTGGCTCCAGAGCAGGCTTGAGGACTGTAGAGGATTTGAAACTCTCTTTACCACATTCAGTGTGCACCTCAAGTATGTATGGTGGGTGTTGAGAGGCATTTCTGGTCCTGCTATGCATAATAAGTTGCTGGAGAATCACTGAGTCAGACCATGCCTTCCAGTCACCCCATGAGAAGCACAGAGGGCTGCTTTTATCTCATACTGAAGAGTGTCCCCCATCTCGTTGTATTTCTCATTGCTTTCTTTGGATCAAAAGTCTCCTAGGATAAGACTTGACCTGACCTATGAACAGCATTGGTTGCTCAGCCCTTGAAGTAAGACTGTTTAAAAGTCAGGTGATTGCAAGACAGGTCTAGTAGTAAAGTGCAAAGAACTGCAATGTCTATGGGTGGAGAACCTCTTCCATGTCTCCAAAGTTATCCAGCTTTGTATCCATATTTAGCATGTTGAATAATAGCAGAGAGATAGTTTTAGGTAGAACACTGATGTATCTGTCCTCGGCTAAGGCACCCAGGAAATAAAGTATATACTGTGAAAGGAAAGACTTTGTGTATGAAAACACAGACACACTCAAAACAAGCAAATCTAGCAATATCCGTCTTCCAGTTACTTCTATTCTTGATAATCCAGTTCTACCACTCACATTCCAAGAGCTAGTTATAGATACATATGGAGAAAAGGGCATGCTGTTCTATTTTAGGGGCCCAACTGTTACCTACATAGAAGAGGTAATACCTGCCTCCTCAGAACTATACATGGTGCGCAGACAAGAAGAGATGACATATGCTAAAGGAACAAAAATAACTAGCTTCCTGCCTCAGGAAGAACAGTTAACAATGAGCTGAAGTGAGGGAGGGATGCTGGTAGACAGAGAGTTGGAATATAATAGAGTTCTTAACAGAATTGACTTCCTACAAGGAGATAGTCACAAGGTATGATGTTTGGCGTATGCTTACTGTTTACATCAGTATAATCTGCTATTGTTGTTGTGGTTTTATTTTTCTTGAAACAGAGGCTAGCCTGTGGCATGGTACTATAAGAAACTTCAGCTTGACAATTGTGAGACTCTGATTATTGTAATCGCTGATTGTATGGAATAAGGGAAAGAAGAATTATTCAGGAGAAGTTGCAGTTTCTTAAAGAATGGGTGTGGTCCTGGGCATAGGCAGGAAGAGCAGAGGTGTACGTCAGTGAGTTGACATAATGAAATACCAGTTGGTATAACAAAATACCACAGACCGTGTGGCTTAAACAACAGAAATGTGTTTCTCATAGAGGTTGTGTCAAGTTGCTGGCTGGCAGATTCTGATTCCATCCTTGTGAGCACTCTCTTCTTGCCATGTACTCAGGTGAAGTGGGGTTGTTTTGACCTGGCAGGGGAATAGCAAGCTCCGTGATATCTCTTACAAGCATCTAATCCTATTGGATCAGAATGGCATCATTTAAGGAATTAGTTTCCAGAAATCACTATCTCCAAATATAGTTCCACTGAAGGTCAGGGCTTTAGCACAGGAATTTGGGAGTAGAGGCATAGCTTAGTCTGTAGCAAAAAGAATAAAGTCAGTAGTTTGTCTGTTCCCTGTGTGCACTTGGTGACACAACAGTGGACTTGGGGAATCCTTCCGGATCTCAGATTTGAGTGATGGAGGTGGAGTGGGTGGGTGATGGAAACCACTCATAGAAAAATATGAAATTTTCTTGAAATATTTCTATGTTAGGCTAAAAAATTTGTTGTTGTTGTTGTTGGTTTGTTTTTGTGCTAATAGTTTTTCTGTGAGAGCTGGTAAATGTGACTGTGACATTTGGAATTTATTTTATCCCCCCAAAACAGTCCTTCTGATCCATTGTGCTTATAATTCATAATGAGATAGATTCTATACTCACTTACTGTATACATCGTAGCAGTTAATTCCACCTACTGTCCTGAAAATTATACACACACACACACACACACACAATCAATTACAAAGTAAAGTGGTTTGTATTTGGTAGTGTGGCTTAAGGCCCTCTCCCACTTCTTCCCCTACACATGCATTTCCTGCTTTGTTTTCTTGCGTTTTAACTTTGCTGCTTCTGTAGTAAGTCCTAAACAAAGATGGACAGCCTCCTCTAAGGCTATACCTGTTAGACAGTATTTGTTGATTTTTTTTAAAACATGTAAGTCGATACCTTATGCTACGTCTATGCAGTGTCCTTTGGAGGGCAATAGCAGATGTAATTTCCAGAGAGATACCGCAGAAAGGAAATCGGTTAGGGAACTTTCCTTTGCTTGTTTTATGTTATGTTATAACTTTCCTATGGTTATTCTTTTCCTTAAAGCATAAGATATAGAACTCTGCACAGGCTGCACTTACTCATATATCCTGCACTGAGATAAGTTAGCTTTTTGAAAAGCCTGTGATGCTAGGACTTGTGGCATATACCTATAATGATGAGCCATTCAAGGATGAGTTTGGAGGTTCACACGTTTGGGCTATGGAAGTAGTTCAAAGCCAGCTTAGTCAACCTAGTGAAATCACCTCAAGCTTTAGTAAAGGGTGGGAAACTCCAGTATAGAGCACTCATATAGCATAAATGGGGTCCTAGGCTCCATCTTTACTTCTGAAAAATACAAAAAAGAAAATACAAGGATAAAAAAGAAAGCAAAAGGCTTTGAGGGGAAATGGAACCTGCTATTAGACTCTGCTGGGAACACATTGAAGGAGAACATGGACCTTTACATTTTACACTTCACCCTCTTCTTACTGGTTTTCCTATACTTAGAAATCACCTGATTATTATTCAGCGGGTGTTACCATGCCCATTAATATTGACTGCTAACACATAATGTTACCTGCTGTTTTGAAACGTAAGGAGCAGTGGAGTCTGCCTGTCTCTTAAGGGTCAGAAACAGCTGTGAAAGTTGTTCCTGTAAAGCAGCTATTAAGAAAAAATACTAGCCAGGAGAATAATCTTTCAGTGTCTTTGGGGGCTCTTGTTTAATATACCCACTTTATGAATATTTAATATTAATTTTAAAGTCTTGTATCTGACTGGATGCTTACTATTTGACTAGAATGTACTCCTTGGGAAGTTGCCTAGTAACACCTGGAGTTTTAATTATTATTTTCAGATATCATATTGCCCTTTATGGAGAATATTAATCAGGTCTTTATCTTGCTCAGCTATGCTATTCTATTTTTTGAAAATTTTTAATTTTTGGTGAATATTACAGAATTTCCACAAAGGCTTTGAGAACCAGTTTTCATCATTTTCCCTTGCTTTTATAAGCTAATGAAATAAATTATTTTTTTCACATATATACATACGTGAGTGTCAGTTTAATTGTGTTATTATGACAGGACTTCTGCTCTTCAACTTTGTGTTAAGCCTGGGAATCTACTTTCTAGGCCAGGAGCAGTCTAGTCTCAGCAGGTGGCAATTGTCTTGTTTCTGTTTTGTTTTCCAAGAGTAAGTTTAACATAAACCCAGGCTTTGCTAATTGATGCCTGAGCTGTGGATGATGGGAATGAGACTTGGGCATAAAGTGATTACCCAAGCCAATATATACATACATATATATATATATATATATATATATATATAATTATATTTCCTTATAATGAAAATATCCTAATTATATTTTCCAGGTTTGAGCACATGAACAGAAAATAACATTCTAAAGACTTTTGTCAGAAGTGATAGGGGAAAAAAAACGTAAGAAGTTCATCCTTGTGTGTGTGTCTCATTGTGCAGCTTTTACTACTCAGATAGTAATGAAGCCACCATTATGTCCTCAGTCAGTGAAGTAAATGTGGACATCAGAGATTTCCTGATGAGCATCAACTTGGAGCAGTACCTCTTACATTTCCGCGAATTTGGTTTTTATACTGTGAAGGACTGCATGTCAATAAATGACAGCGTGCTACATCAAATTGGAATATCACCTACAGGACACCGTAGGAGGATACTTAAACAGTTACAAATGATCTTTTCAAAAATGCAAGACTTCCCAATATATGCAAACGTGCATAAGGCAAAGAATGGCAGCACTCCAAACGAGCAACACAGTGTTCTGTCTTCCAGCAGCAACACCTGCATAGAATCTTCTGATTCTGTTACTGTCCATAGACCTGGCCCCACACCATCAGAGATGGTTACAACCAGTACCCTTAGTGAAGGAAACTGTCCGTCTCCTACATCACATGATAAGCTATCTCTTTCTTCCCATGACCTGCCCTGTCCAAAAGAAGAGCTACACCAGAATGTGGATTCTTCACAAGATTCTTTATCTGGTCGTGTAAATGTTAAAATAGATTCTTTGATTACCAAGAAGGCTGCGGAATATACAGCTGGAGAAGAACAAACAGAAAAAGTCAATTTGGCATCAGAAGATTCCAGCAAGGCACTTAGCACAAATACTGAATGTCTTCCCACTGTGGACTATCCAGCATCAGAAACACATTCTAGAAATGGGACTAATGGTGTGTTAGAAAGCTTCCCGCCATCCCCATTCTTTCAGTTTCAAGGGGAGATGGTTGTGAATGAACTGTATGTTCCGTCCTCACCTGTCCACAGCCCCATGAGAAGCCGGAGCAAGTTGGTTTCCAGACCTTCTCGATCATTTCTACTGAGACATCGCCCTGTACCAGAGATCCCAGTGACGACAAAATCAATTTCAGGGAGGTAAGCATTGGGACAGAAACTTTTGACTAATATACCAGCCTTTGCATTATTCTTCTTCCAGACACTTTACCTGTGTGTTCTTTGTACTGCATGTGACTCCCCAGACCCTGTTTCCAGATGATACATAGTTACCTTACCAGGGGACTATAGCCTTCCCTGTTTCATTGGAAAACGTGCCTTTCCTTCGCTCCTCCTGGATGTTCCTTCCTTTATCCTCCCTCCTCATCTGGTATTATGTTCCATTAGACTAGATCACAGGTTTGAATTGCTGACTCTTTCCCCTTCATTACTTACTCTTTGGCAGGGAATGTACTTTTAATGCCAGTTTCTCATTGCTCGGTACAGTGCTTGACACCAATTAATAATTCAACACAAATCTGTTGAACTTGGAAGTAGTTGCACTGGGCAGGAGGATATAGGAAAGGAAGAGCTTTGCAGTCTAGTGAAGAAGGCAAATGTAGAAAGTAAAACATAGCAAGTAAAAAGATTGTGGAAGTCCAGTATGGAGCCATGTACATGAAATCCAGAACTGCAGACCGCAGTGAGAGTGACCTTACTAAATACAGTTGGGTTTCAGGTATTCTCAAGTAACCAGATGATTTCAAAGAAGCTGACTTAAAGCAGTGAGAATCTTCCATCATTTATCAGTTATACCTAAAATAGTTTGGGTTTTCTCCAGGGATGGGTCGGGTATGACCTACCCATCTTTCCACTGATTGCTACACTTGGTTCTGCTGGGAAGTGAGGTGTGGTTCAGGCTTGATGGCTCACACTGTGGAGCCACAGAGCTTTTCAGGCTTTCTGCTCACACTTCAGGCTGATACCTCCTGCAAAGGTGTCTTTCCAGCCCAAATCTGTAGCTGCTACTGAGTCTCTTTTGCCTTGTGGGACCCTTGGCAATTGAAATTGTATTTGCAAGAGAAGAGATAACAGTACATCTCTGCAAAGTGTAGCAATTTATGACCTGGTTGAATTTAAGTATTTCTAATGTATTAGAACATAAAGTCTTTGAGGGGAGAGACCATAATTAATTTCTCTTTGCCATGATGGGCCTGACACCAATAGCAAAGTCTGGTGTTTGCTAGGAATAAGCAGTAAAAATATCATCTATAAAATATACAGGCCTCAGCTTGCTCCATAACTTTTAGTCTGTCTATTTTTCACTGAGACCCTGGAAATAGGGGTGATTCTCTCCGTGTTACTCTTTGAGATTCAATCTTTGGTTCATTTTCTCAGGCTCTCAGGGTCAGGGGACTGAGATCTGATTCCAGAGAGGTGTCAATGCCATCAGACAGGTGAAACCTGCTGTTTACCAAGAAGCAGTGGTAACAACATCTTTAAGTGCTGAACCTCTAGCTTGCCTTACAAAGTCCAGAACCTACTGACTTTTTCCTCTTCTTTTTTTTTTTCAGTATTTATTTTTAGAAAGACTAGGCAATGTACATAGTTTAAAAATCACCATTAACCAAGTCCTGAGGATCACAGCTGCTGTAGGAGAGAGAGGATTGCAAACTGCGTGTCCTTCCTTACATACAATTATTGCAATATGTTGACAAAAATTTAGCATAAGAAATGTATTGTGAGATGATAAAAGATGTTATGAAAATGGCAGAAATTGTAAAAAAAAAAGTATGATATTATTACAATAGTCAGTAATTGCAATAGAGAGCGTTTTGAAGTCCTGGTTGCACTGCTGAGTCTATTTGTGATCATGGTTGGGGCCCTGGTTGCTAACATAAATAGAATGTAACTGTAGAGCTATCCTCTCCGTAATTTTCAATGTAAAGACTATAATTACATCATTTCTTCCATCTCTTTCTTCCTCCCCATACATTCTTTACACCCTTCCTTCTTTTCTTTCAAACTCATGGCGTCTTTTTAATGAATTGCTGCTACATGCATATATGTATCTGTATTCCTAAACACAACCCTTTAACTCTGTATAATGTAATTTGTAAATATTTTTTTTTCAGGGCTGACGGTTGGAATTAGTTAGCAAATTGGTCTGCTCTTCCCTGGGGAAGTCTGTTTCTCCCACTCTCAGCATTCCTTGGTTACCTGTATAGTTCTTTCTGTAGAGCTCAGGGCTGTGGAGCTCCCTCCTCCTCCAGTCTGTTTTGCCATGTCTGTTGCTGCTGTCTTTGTTCAGATCATGTCAAGGCAGTCATGTTAGTGAGACTTTATGGGTATAGCTTCTGAAATTACTAGGAGACAGTCTCATAGCAAGCTCTGCGATCCTCTAGATCTTTTTAAAAATTTTTTCTTCATTAATTTATTTATTCATTCACTTTATATCCAGATGGAAGTCCCCCTCCCTCCTCTCCTATCTGTCGCCCCTCACACTGCCTATCTCCCATTCCCCCCTCCTCTTCTCCTCAAAGAAGGGGATGTGCCCAACTTGCCCTGGTTCATCAAGTCTCATCAGTACTAAGCACATCTGTTCCCACTAAGGCCAGACAGAGCAGCCCAGCTAGGGGAAAGGGATCCAAAGATAGGTTTTCTGCCCGCTTTTCCTGCAATGAAAAGCCTTAGGTGAGGAATTTGTTTTTAATTGGTTGTAGGGTTTTTTTTTTTTTTTGATAGTCTCTGTTGCATTGAAAAGTTTCTTTGAAGAGGACTACACATATCTGGTTATAAGCACAAATAGAGTAATATTCAGGGATTATGCTAGTTTAGAAAAGTAGTGTTAGTAGCATTCTCTTCCAAATCTATGATTTCACTAGCTCTGGGTAGTTACCATGTTTCTAGTACCAGATCTGACTTCCCTCTTGTTGAATCGGTCTTAAGTCTAATTAGAGAGCTCTTGATATGCACCAAGATATACACACCACTACTGTACCCTTAGGGTTATCATGCCATGCTGGTATAGTGGAACTCAGTTTCTTAATATTGATTTTAAAAAGTTTTCTTAATATATAAGAATTTGACTCAAGATTATAGATCACAGATTATATAACCTTCTAGCTTTAAAAACTTGCTAAATTTGAGCAATTAAGTAAAAGCGCACATTCTTCCTATGTGAGAGGAACTTTCTGTATGTGAGAGGTGTCTACTGTGAATGCATATGACAACTGAATCCCTTGGTAAGTCTGGGAGAAACTCTGAGAAAAGAAACAGTAGGTTTAGATCAGATGGCTTGTGCTATTTTTGCAAGTTTTAAAGATGTTGATGCTTATATGTAGCTGCCCAGGGCCTGTGGTCCTACACTGTCATCTTCTGAGAGTCCCAACAGGATTGTACAACTGGATGGATGTTGGAGTTAGAGCAGAAAGCATCACATAAAAGGACTAGCATTACTGAAGGTACCATCATAGAGAAGAAAATCAGAAGGGACAGTAAGAACACCCGCACGCATCAAATGGGGCAAAGTGTAACCAACCATGAAAAAAATCCTAATTCCATATACAGTGTAAACAAAAGTTAAGGGTTCTTTTCTTATGAAGTATGTACAATTTACTCTGGGTCTAGTGACATCTCCATGTCTGACCTTGATGATAAGGGTGCTATCCCTTTTACTGGGAAACTTCATCTTCTGCTTTTAAGAAATAATGCCAAGGTTAGAACAGTGTCCTCCCACCTGCTGTTAAACACTCGAATGAAGTGCCTTTAATTTAAAACATTCTACATACCAGATTGGTTTAGTTTTGACTGCTTTGGATAGAAAGCATCTCTGTATCACGTGAAAGCCTGTTGTTGTTAAAACTAAGAACTTTTTAAAATTTAGAAGTAACATAATATGGAAGCTTATGAATTATAAAGTAATTCCTGTGTAGTGTTCATAGTGTGATTTTTAGACTTGTTCATTGAAATCCTTCTTTTCTTCTATTTCGGAGTAAAGAGAAATATACATCTGTATTAGAATGGGGGAAGCTGAGGCTGTAGCTCAGGTGATGGTGTTTACCCAGCGTGCAAGAAGCCCTGGATTAGGTGACTTCAGCACTCAATAAACCAGGTGTAGTCGTGCATGCCTGTTACCTGAGCTTTCAGGAGGTACTCAGGTCACAAAAGGAACAACCAAATGAATTTATTTCCCAAAGGTCACTGTCTGTTTTTCTTTGTGGTCCTCTTCATTACAGATAGCACATACACAGTTTCACAGTGCTTCAGAATGACCCTTCAAACACAGCTGTGGATTACAGAAGGGGAGTTTCTCTTTGATCACATAATAGTATCTATCAAAGATATTGCATGTACCCTTTTGGTGCCTGATAACAAGTATGTTTCGTCTCCTTCCTCTGTCCTCTTTCCTAACTTATCAGGCACAGTTGATATTCTAGTTCCATGTTTCTCTTCTTGCTTTGACTTGTTTCTGAATTCTTCACACCTGTCCTTTTCTTTGGAGGGCAGGTCTAGTGTGGTGAGAGGACAGTGATGCCACACTAGTTCTGTTTTTTTCTGTCTCTGCTTTGACTTGGTGCTACTCTTTTTGGAGCCCAGAGTAGAAATTCTGATAAACCTCTTCCTTTTTCCCCTTTGGAATTCTGAGAGTGTCCCATGACTCCATGCAGGTTAATCCTGAGAGAGAAAGAACATACGTCTTAGATCCACTAAAATAAATATGTTCTTTTTCCTCTCCTACGGTTTAATGGTTTTTACACATAGTTCATGCAATTATTTGGTACTTAGTACAGCTTGCAGACCCACTCTTTTGGATAAAATATGCTTTGAGCACTTAAGAAGAGGAAAATGAGGATTTGGGAGTCATGGGAAGGGAGCAGTGTCTGGCTATGTAGTGGTGGAGATCTGTTTGCCCCAGAGCAGATAAAATACGTACTTCCATCTCCACCTCATTTTAAATTTTTTAAAAAAACCTTGGGTCTGGCATGGTGGTTCATGTCTATATTTCCAGCCCTCTGGTGGCAGAGGTAGGAGGATTGCCAGTTTCAAGCCAGCCTGGGCTACGGAGTGAGATTCTATCCTAGATGAGGAAAACAACTCAAACTTCTTCCCAGTGTGGAAGAATAGTTTGTATAAGCTAATAGGAAAATGAACAGAAAGTATAAAGGGCAGTAATAGTCAGTTACTGAATTAAATAATTATATCAGCTCATTTATATTTGAAGCAAAGTTAGAGTTTATTGGAAAAATGTTTTAATAAAGATTTACATATGATTTGGGAAAGTGAGAGTCCTGTGGGAAGAGGGGATAGGTGTTCTCTCTCTCTCTCTCTCTCTCTCTCTCTCTCTCTCTCTCTCTCTCTCTCTCTCTCTCCCTCTCTCTCTCTCTCTCTCTCTCTCTCTCTCTCTCTCTCTCTCTCTCTCTCCTATACTTATACATATACCTAAAGGTAAGTATGCAGACATTTCAAGAGAAATAACCTAGCCACCCCATCAAGGGGTGGTGGGTGCTAGGGTAGCTTTCTTTATGCAGTTTAGACTGATTGTGTGTGTGTGTGTGTGTGTGTGTGTGTGTTGTTTAATTGGTGCTAAGGGTTGAGCATAGCAGGGACTAGTACATGCTAGATAAACGCTCTAACACAGAATTATCATTTATTTTAAACTTTTTATATTGAGACACATGTTTACCATTTGCCCAACCTGGCTTTGAGTTTACTCTATAGCCCAGGAGTCCTTGAATTTAGTGTCCTCCTGCCTTAGCCTCCTGAGGAGCTGATAGAACAAGCCTCTGCCACACTAGCAGATGTGGTTGATAAGCTAACTGTAATGGATGGGGGGGGGTGAGTATTGGTAAGGTGAGGAGGAGAGGAGGAATTGGGGAGTTCCAGGAATGGGTTCAGACTTGCCCGGAATAGAGTTACTGCCATACAAGTCTGTTATTGTGTTAGCCTTTAGCCCCATTTGGTGTGTGCTCCACCCCTGCCCCACCCCATGCCTATCTAGATCTAGGGTACTTCATTTTCCTACTCAGAGATTTTCATATTAGGGAAATAGAAAAGAGAAAGAGTTCCGCTTTCCTTAAGTACTCCTGCTGACCCTGTACTCTTGACCCTGTTGTGCATAGAAAAGAAGTCTGCCTGATCTGGAGGTATCAGAGGGGCTACCAGTGGCCCTGAGACTGGGGTGGGCTTTAGATATCACAGTAGTATCTTTCTAGCATGGAACTGTTGAAACCACACATGTAGTCTTGAAACCACATATTTAAGTCTGGAAACCGCACATTTTAGGAGGTTAAAGTTCACATTTACTGTAAAACAGAACAATGCTATGAAGTCCTAAAGTCAGCTTTTGTTCTTACATGCTTTCTTTACAACAACACATTCTTGCAAAATTATTTTCCTTTGTTTTAAATGTAAAGACAAAAGAGGATAACTTGTAGGAACTGGTTCTCTCCTTCCACCATGTGGGTATTGCAGATCAAACTCTGGTCCTAAGGCTTGGCAGTAAGTGCTTTTACCCACTAAGCTATCTGGTTTCCTTTCTTGTTAGCCCTAAGAATACATTAAGATGAAACCTCTGAAATTTTCTGAGTTGAACAAGTAACTAAAATTTAAATAATAAATTTATTGTTAGAGGGCACCTCAGTTAGGGTTTCCATTGCTGTGAAGAGAAAACACGACCAAGGCAACTCTTATAAAGGACAATGCTTCATTGGAGCTGGCTTCTAGGTTCACAGTTTCAGTCCATTATCATCAAGACAAGAGCATGATAGCTTCTAGGCAGAAATGGAGCTAGAGGAGCTGAGAATTCTACATCTTGATCTAACCCTAGCCAGGAGAAAACTATCTCTTCTACACTGGGTAGAGCTTTAAAGCCCACCCCCACAGTGACACACTTCTTCCAACAAGGCCACACCTCCAAATAGTACCACTCCCCATGGGTCAAGCATATTCAAACCACCCACAGAAGATAATAATGTGTATCCATATACAGGACTTTACAAAAGCTTAAAAGGTCATTCATGTATACTGTCTTGTAAAAACAAAGCATAAAAAATATATTAAATCATAGCTTATTCTAGTAGATTTAAAGTATTTTCATGATAATGTGATATACTTGGCTGCTACAATCCTGTAATGATGATTTATTCTTAGTCTTGGGCATTTCTAAGTTGCTCACAGGTAGAGACTCAACTGTGCATTAGGCATTTTACATTGCTGCTCTATGCTGTAGATAACCTATCCTTTGGTTTTGAGTGTAGCTTTATCTGTGTTAGGCAGATGTTATGAAACCTCAGTGCACTTTTAAACAGCTGCCTAAGGAATGTGGGTTTTTTTTTTTCTGGCTTCAAGTCTGTAACGGTCATTTGTTACCACTGTAATAACTGCAATTTAAAATGACATTCTTTGAAATGAAGATCTGTTACAGAGTACATGATTGATTATTTCTGGGGTTTGACTGCCTTGCCCAAATAGTATTTAAATGCAGTTTGTAAGGAAACTCTTTGATATTAGTCTGCGTATTAGTGCTTTTCTTGGCAGTTTTAATGATTAAGTATTTTGTGGAAAAGGGGACTGGAGAGATGGTTCAGTTGGTAAGAGCATTTGCTGTGCAAGCATGAGGACTTGAGCTCAAATCCCAAGAATCCATATATAAGCTAAGCAGGGATTCATAGGCCTATAACCCCAACTTAGATAGGTAGAACTGAAGAGTTTGTTGGTCATTTGGTTATCCATCCTAGCTGAAATGGGAACTTGCAGTATAGTGTGAGATCCTGTCAGTCAGTAAAGCAGATAGCATTATGGGAAGATACCTAATGTCCTTCTCTGTTCTCTACCTGTGCATCCTGGGTATGAACACCAGCACATTAATGTACATGCACCACATACACACAGACATGAACGTGTTCATAACCACACACACACACACACACACATCACACTATGAAAATCACTTCTATAGGTATATTGAATATTCACTTGATTAAGTTATTATTTTTCCCTTTTGTATCGAAGACTTTCAGTGTAGACAAAATTATTCATAATCTGTAAAATAACAAGCATTCCAAAGCTTTATAAAGTGGAACAAAACTTCATAACAGTGATAACAAAACACCATACAGGCAGAAAAAATATAACATCTTTTCATAGTAAAGTCAAACTTAGTTGAATAAGAAATTACCATGTCAGTTTGCTTGGCTCTTCCTGCCTTGTCTGAAGTTACTTACTTTAAAGTTTGTGTTCATTCTTCTCTGTATGACTTCTGGCTTTTGCCACAGATGCAGTAGGTTAGCCATAGAAGACAGCATCTGTTTGGGGAAAGGGTCTGCCTGTATAACACTCTCTGGCCTGGGACTCCCAGTACTCCTGTTGTATCTTCCTGAAGTCTGGACATTTCAGGCTACTACCACACCTGACTCTTGTAGACGGTTGAATATTGTATTCTTCTGTATCAAAATGAAGGCCTTAACATGTTGGGGTGTGTGTGTATTTGTGTATGTGAGTTTGTGTGTGTGTATAGTTGGTATGTATTTTATGAAATAACTGTTATATAATACTATATTAAAATATAATTTATTCCACTAGTACATTGTTGAAACATTGTCATTATTACAAATGAAGAACGTTCCTATTAAAAACTTTCCAAAACAAACACACAGCTTAGATTTACTGAAATGACAAACAATTCTTTTTCCTACTAAATATAGTGACACTTGACTCATTTTCCCCCCTGAGCTCTTACATAACTAAACACAGTGATGGATGGATGGACTCTTGAAATAAGTATCTTTTTAAATTGACTGTTTTTCATTACAGGAAATTAGTTGAGAGTGAGGATAGCCAGTCAGCAGAGGCCCTGGGCAGTAGGACCAAGAGAAGAGCTTATCACTGAGAGCTGGCATAACAGTCTCATAGCTGACTCTACACATGCAAAGTTCCTATTCTTATTGCACGTTATATATATATAATACTATGCAGAGAAGAGGTGAACATGTTAGGATTGGGCTTACTCCCAAGTGATGCCAAACTGTAATACAATTGTCTTTTAATTTTATGCATTTTATCAATTTCTCTCAATATGAGTAGATTGCTGGAGGAACCAAGACCAAGCAGAGCCAGGCTTGAGTCCAGGAGCTCTGATAAGATTGAGTCACCCCTTGGTGAGGGGAAATCCAATCAACACATAGAAATAAAACGGTGAAGGAGGATTCATTATTTATGCAGTCAGATGACCACTGGGGATAACTCCCACAGTGCCATCCCTCTGAACAAGGAAAGCAGAAGTTTTTCTGTGATCTCTTAGTTCCTAGCTTCTAGATGGAAAACAATTAGTTGGGACACACAAAGAATAAAGCCAACGTTTACTCAGCAAAGTAAGCAAGCACTCCACAGGGCTACTGAGGCTTTCACAGAGAAGGGCTAGGAGCCAAGAAGCTTCTGTGTTGGGGATCGTACAGATTTTTATGAACATTTTTGAAGTGGGTCGTGTATTGGTGGGATAAGCTGACCATTTTTTTCCCCTCTGAAATCATGGTAGACCTGATTTTCCTTGTATGGTGTTTCATCTTATAATCCCTAGAAAAGCCAATAAGGCGGTGAGGAGGGTGGTGTTGATGATACAGTACAGGCTGGTGCTGAGCGTGCAGATGCACATATGCACAGGGAAATGGCCTGGTGCTTTAGTGACTGATATATTGGGAGCAACCTGCTGTCAGCCTCAAGGACAACTAACCACAAAGGGCTGTTCCTGACCACCAGGAAAGGAGACAGCTGCCAGGAGAGGAGCTGCAGCTTTTTGAATTACCTCATATTTCACTCCTTTTTGAGATGGCTGACGGTCCAAGGTTGATCTTATGAGAGTTGATTAAGATGTTCTTGTGACCCAAGGTGGTTTTGGGTTTTGTTATTTTTAAATTTTTATGTTTAGTCTTTTTTTCTTTTTATAAATACACTTTCAGTTTTTAAAATGTTAGCTTACAAAGCAATGTGTTTCCTCATGATACCTTCAGCTATATCACACTTTGTTCTTAGCTCTTCATCTCCCTCCTGCCCCAGTGCATTCCCCCTTACTCCTTCTCCACCTCCACAGGCTGTCTTCATCTCCTTAGTTCTTTTTCAAAAGACTTAGGTCGTTTGTAAATGTGTGTGTGTGTGGGGGGGGGTCTTGGTATATGGGTATTAGTGCTGATGTCCTCAGAGACCAGAAGAGAATGCTGGATTTTGGGAGTTAGAGGTAAAGGTAGTTGTGAACTACCTGACTAGGTACTGAGTACTGGGAACTGAAGTCCGGATGCCTGGAAATGCAGTAAGTACTTTTACCAAGGGAGCCATCTCTCTAGTCCTCTCCTACTGTCATATCACATACAGGCTGTTATTCTATTTACCTTCTACGTATGCAAAACAACCTGCTGAGTCTACCTGCTTGTGTATCTTTTCTGGAATGACCAGCTGGCACAGGATAACCAACTGGTGTGTTCTTCTCGGCAGAAGACTTTCTCCTGCTCTCCTGTCTGTTTATCTTCTGTCGTTGTTTGTGCAGGGTTGAGGGCCTCTTGAGCATTCTTCCTTCCACATTAGCATGTTTATTGGTGTCCTTCATTAGATCACATTTGTACAGCCGTGGTCTTGAGTTTTCATGTGTGTAGGTTTTTTGGTTTGTTTGTTTTGTTTTGTTTTGTTTTGTTTTGTTTTGTTTTGAGATTTCTTGGAGCACAATCCCATAGAAGGCTTCCTGTACCTCTGGCTCTTTCAGCTGTTATATCTCCTCTTTCTATTTTCATAATTTATTTTTATTATTCACTTTACATCCCAATTGCAGCCCTCTCCTCCCTCTCCTCCCAGTTCTGTCCTTACAAATCTCTCAGACCCATGACCCCTCCCCTTCTCCTCAGAGAAGAGGAAGTCCCTTTGGGTGCCACCCCGCCTTGGACCCTTGAACATCTAATTCCAGCAGGACTAAGCACCTCCTCTCCACTGAGACCTAACTAGGCAGACCAGGTATGTAAAGGGATTCAGTGGCAGGCAACATAGTCAGAAACAGTACTAGCTCCAATTGTTAGAGGATTCACAAGGAGACCAAGCTGAACATCTGCTACAAATGTGTAGGGCACCGAGGTCTGGCGCAGCAAGGTCTTTGGTTGGTAGTTCAGTCTCTGTGAGCCCCCTGGGTCCAGGTTTGTTGTCTCTGTGGTCTTCCTGTGGTAGCCTTTGTATCTCCCCTTTAACAGTGATCTGTTTTAGAAAGAATATCTTGTGTATTGTATGGATGCATCACCTGTCAATTAAAAAGGGAGGAAATAAGAAGTGGGACAACTGTGAGGCACAAAGAATTGTGGGATAGAGCCTGGCATGGAAAAAACTGGCCAGGAAGATGTGAGAAGACAGACACATGGTATCTGAAAACAGGTTACTAGCCACATGGCAGAATGTTAGTTAAAATAAATGTGTTATCTTAAGTTATGAGCTAGTCAGAGAAAAGCCTAGCTATATGGCCAAGGTATTTGTAAACGTATTTTGAGTTTGAGTCTCATTTCTGGGAGCATGGGATTGAGAGGCAGAACCAGGTGTAACTTCTACAATCCCGGAGCCTTATGTGCAAGAGTTGCTTTATAGATTTATTATTTGGGACTGGATCGCACACTGTATTTTGATAAGTTGTGGTTGTTTGTAATGGTGTCTGTTGCAGAGAATAGTTTCCTTGGTTAGGGAAAAGAACTATACATTCCTGTGGGTATAAGGACCCATATTTAGAATGTAGTTATGGATTATGCTGGGTTAGTAGTATGAAGGTTGTAGATTGTCCTCCAAAATCCATGACCTCACTTGCCTGGGTAGTTACTTAAGATGGTAGCATGAGACATGATTCCTTTCTTGTTGAGTGGATCTTAAGTCCAATTAAAGAACTGATGGTTACTGCCAAGGTGTGTGTGCCACTCCTGAACCCTGGGAGTAATCATGCCGTGTTGCTCATTGTTGTGGTTCATAGGTGCCAGAGCTGGGTAGGACTATGGGTTGTCACCTTCCTTTGAATGTTCACATAGCTACAACTTGTAGTATCTTGAAAACTAGTCCTCAGATAGGAGGCTTTCAGGCTAGATCTAGCACAGGTCCTCCAGACCCTATATTGAAGTACATGGTGATTTTAGAATAGTGACTTACCCTCCACCTATGACAGACAACCAAGGGTACTAGGAGTCTCTTTGTCAAACATGACCAGTAACTTAAAAGAGGACTTCTTGTGTCTGCTGATGGTATTTTCATTAGTCTTTGGCTCTGGGGAACACACTGTCAGCAAAGATGTGAAGGTTTCATTTAAACTATATGTGTAAATTTATACACCAACTTATGCATTTCATAGATAATTTTAGATATTTTAGATAATTTTATGATTCTTTGACTTTTTCAGAATTCTCAAAGTTATTTTACCCTTCTCTATCCTTCTGTGTTTATCCCCCCTCCCCATATAGAGCCCTTTCACTTTTCTCATTTTACTCCCAGAACCCTTGTACCTTCTAGCCCCCTTCTCTAATGCTCCCCTGCCCCTCCTACTTCTATAATGGCTCTGTTTTGTGGAGCCATTATATCTGGATATTTGGATATTATTATCTGGATATTTGGAGCTAGGAACCTCAGAAGAGAGAAAACATGTCACGTTTGCTTTCTGGGTCTGTTACCATGCTCAGAATGATATTTTATAGTTCATTCCATTTACCTGCAAAATTCATGACTTTCCTTTTCTTTCCAGATGATGGTAAGAATTGCTGTATATTTTTAAAAAATAACTGGGCCATAGACTGTGGGACTACATGCCAATTTTCTATTTCACTCCTCAGGTGTATGTCTAATACCTCATTGTTGGCTTGCTGATTGGACTTGATTAGTGTAGTTTTGGACTACATATTAAAATGATAGAACATGTGTCTTCCAATCCCCTTGTTCTTTGAAAATTTATGTTGACCATTTTAGGTCATTTATACTTACATGTAAACTTTTCAGGTAATCTTAGTAACATCTATTTTTGAAGTCCATTGACATAGTTTTTTTTTCTTAGAATTTATCCATATATATTAATATAGGGAGAATTGAGATTTTAAAAATATTGACTCTTCCAATTTATGAATGTAGCATATCTATTTAAGAATCTTATTTTTTTCTCAGTAATCCTTGAGGCTTTACTGTCGAAGTTCTGTTCAGTTTTTTAAAAAATATGATTATTCATGTTTTTATGTAATGTTATAAGAAGAATTGAATTCTGTAAGTTAGTTTCCCAGTTGTTCATTGCTAGTATGTTGAACTATCAGAGTTATTAATATTTACTCTTTTTCCTGAGGTTTTGGTATACTGAATAGTTTGAGAAGAACATGTCCTAGCACCTGCCTATTATTCCCAGTTTTATAAGGTCTGAGGAGTAGCATCAGGACCACAAGTTCCAGACCTCCCTGGGATAAAGTATAAATTCAAGCTTGACCCAAACTATAATATAATATAAGGTAGTATAATATGATATAATATAGCCTGGCCTTGAAACTTTAGCAACTGAACTGTGAACACAAGAGCCAGATCTCTTCCTTCCTTCAGAGGAAACACTTAGTCCTTACTTCCAGCTTTTAGTGGACCTTTCTCATAAAAGCCCTTTCTAGGTTAAAGTGGCTTTCTGCTACGTGTTGACAATCTTTATTATATATGGATGTGTTTTGTTAATTAAGTATGTCATTACATTGTCAAAAATTTTTACGTTATTTTTCCCACTCTTAAGTAAGCATTAATTTCTTCGGCGTAAATTTTACTTGCTTATAATATGTTTTTCTTTAATGGCAGATGTGACTAATATTTTTTATGTCCTGACCAATGTTTATGTATGTTTTGATTAATTAGTTGTTATTGTATATTAGATTAGCAAAATAAGTTGACATCTATTTCTCACTATATGTTTTAGAATTGATATTACTTCTTTAATTGTTTGTTGGAATTTACTGTTGAGATATTTAGATATTTATGGGTGGGTGATTCATTACACAGTTAAATTTTTCTGTAGAGATGGAACTAGTAAATTTGATTTAATCTCTTTAGAGGCAATCATTTGAATACATGGATAATGTCTAGTTTACCAATGCTTTGAGCATAAGTCTTTTCATATTACTATATCTCTCTAATGTCAGGTGCTGTAGTGATGGCCTCTCTTTTCGCTCCTGATACTTTTCATTTTTTAATCTCCTACTTCTTATATATAATTTCACTGAAATTTATGCTGTATTGATCTTTTAAAAGCCACCTTTTTAAACAACAAGTTTTAGATTTTGTCAATATTTTATTTCACTGACTTCTGCTCTTTTGTCACTTCTTGACCTCTAGCTACCTGGGCAAATATTCATCAAAGAAAAATTAAGTGTGCCTTGAGCCTTTCTTTGAGACACACTAAACTCACATGTCGCATTAGATACTTTATAATTTTTCATACAGTATCTGTCAGCTGTTATCATATTATATTCTCATTGTACATATGCCATATCCAACACACAAACTGTAAGGCATCTGAAGAAGTATTTTCATATTGTGTTCTGGAAACATATTTTTGATAAAATGTGATAAAGTTAATGTCAAAATAGCTATATAAATACTCACATCTATTCAATCAGGTTTTTTTTTTCTGACACATGATAACAGTTTTCAAATCAAGTGCACATGAATGCCAAACAAATACTTTTTATAAATGTCGAGTGTTGCGTGGAGGGTTTTTAAATGACTTGTAATGTCTGATGAAATCTCTCCTTTGCATGCTAAATCCAAAAATGAGTTGGTAGAGTATGGCCTTTATTTATAATTCAAGTTAAATCTACATTTGGGTATTGACGTTTCTATTTAAATTCTAAGTCTTAGATGGATGTAGAGCTCCACTATATATCCCTTATTCAAGATAGTATAATGACCTAACTGTTCATTTTCCTTTAAGCTATTTCCGTGACAGAAGAAATATTACTACCTCAGCTGGAAAATCTTTGACACTGAAAAGTGAGTCTCTGCTTTAAAATCTCTGTAAATTAGTTTATCCTCATGTGATTACCTTAAAGTATTGTTAGAGTTGTGTTGTAGAGGCAGCTTGCCTGTGGAGTAGGGGATACTGGGGTTACTGTCTTAACTTTCATACAAAAGAAATGGGCACTGGGATTCTTAGAAGTCGCACATGCTTGCAGCAAAGATGTTTTAAATAAAAATGTCATTTGTCATTAGTCAAAGGTATTCAACTAAATTAAATATCTCATGGTAGTCTGACATACAGACTCTTGTGTATGAAAAAAACATTTTGTCTTGGTGAACAGTTTGATACTCTTGTTTTGGTAAATTGTTCATTGGTTAGAACTTTTTGTTTGGTATTTGAAAATGCTCCAGAATATTTTTCTTGACTGGTTACTCTACTTTTGGAAAAAGCTTCCCTAAAAGAAATTCAAATCCTGAGGATTCTTTCCTCTAGATAAATACAGTTCATGGATACAGGATGTTTTCTTGAAAACATTCCTCTGTAGGTGTGTTAGTAGCTGAGAGTAAATATATCATATGTGATCTAAGGTTTTAAGTGATACCTAGCTTTTATATTAAAGAACTCTTTGGAGTTGTTTAGTAAGTATTAGATATGAGAACTTTTCTTTTAAAATATTCTTGGTTTTCTAAACTATCATAATTTGCACCCTGACCAATTTCTGCTGTCCAGAGGCACTATTCTTGGTTATATTTCATGTGGGTCTTGGAGACTAGCAAGACCATATAAAACTGGTTCTGATTTCAGCATTGGCCAAGTGCTATGTATTAGGAAGACCATGGGCAGGGTTAGTTTAGGAGGTAAGAACTGAACATATGATTCTGGAGTGTGGTAGAATAATTGTTGAGCTTTGATGTTGCTATAAAATAACTAAACAATGCTTTTATTGTTATTATTTGCTCTATTCCACATTATTCATCTTTTCCATTCTCATTCTGTAATTCCTCCAAAAGATTCAAATGAGGATAACTCAACTTCCATCTTTCCTTATGGAGAGACATTTCTCTTCCAGAGACTAGAAAGTTCCAAGGTTAGTCTCATTCATTTTCTTTTGTGTTTCCATAAGCAGTTATTTCCATAACAGTTATTTGTTCTGTAGTTTATCCATGCATTTTCATTTCCTATAAGTTACTAACGTGGTGCTTTCCGATAGCCTTTCCAGACAGCAAGACTTTAGCTTCGTCAAGTTATGGGAACCCATATCTTTAGCTATGGTTCACGTAGAGACATTTTCACTTCAACCTAAAAAATATAGAGTAGTGCAATGAAGAACTTAACCACAGTTTTAGTTACCACCTTAAAATAGTCAAAAATTGATAAAGCATAAACCTCCCTAAGCTTTACTTGCCCTTATATTTTGAGTCTTCCTAAGTGTGGAAGTTTGTATTTGTAGATTTTGTTCAGGTTAATAACTCAAGCTTCATTTCTAGTAATTCCCCTATTTTACTATTTTATTTCTTAAAGTTGATAAAGGAGACATGGAATAAAAATACATAGTAGAAACAGCTGAGGATTTAATGCAATGGCAAAGTACTTGTCTGTTCTATAAAAGGCCTGGGGTCTGAGACACAGCCGCTTGCCATAAGATAACACAGAAACCTACAAGCAAACAAATCACACAGGGAGTTAAGTATGTGGCTTTCTTGTTAGTTAATATTGTTTATTCTTAGTTAATATAATGAATTGTCTTCAATTAAATACCAAGCACATCAGAAATTGTTTGTTTTGCTTTTAATTGTTTTGAACTAAAACATTATCTAACCAGTTAAATTTGTTTAATAAAACTAAACTCAAATATTATAGGTGTTTGCAAAGTACTGTTACACTATAAATAATTGCTTAAACCAACAAGCACATCAATAAATGTGTTTATTTTGAACAGAAGCGATCAATAAAGAACGAGTTTTGGCCCCATGAGGACACAGTTAAAGAGGAAGCAGGCACTACAAGAAACTCTATCCTAACCAAGTCCAGGTAGGCTGTGTGTGAGTGCTGATACTCTTCAGAGTAAAAGGCATAAACATGTAGACTTTTTGGTCATTGCATAATGCAGTTCTACAACAGTCATTTACCTGAGCAAGTTCAAGGCTTTCCTTTCCTTCCTGAATGTTTTCTGGACAATATTCGTTGTAGTCCCTGAACTGTCATGTGTAAATGAAGTAGCTACTTTTAGTCTAGAAGCTAAGTGGCTTGCTGTAGCAGCTTATTTTTGTCTCCTACTGACTCCATCCGTCCTTGTCCATCCATTCTTGCCCAAGGTGGTAAGCATGAAGTGGCTGTGTTCACTTTCTTCCTCCCTAGAAAATCAGTTCGATGTTTATTAAACTTAGTTTCTCTAGTTCTGGGTCAGCCTTGTACAGAACATCTTGAAAACAGAATAAGGTTAAAAAGATTTATACAGATTGAAATGGAATATCTTTGTCCCAGAGTATTTTAACTGCCATGCATTTGCTTAAAAACACACTTTAAATGCATATTTGACTCTTAAAGTTTCTGTAATCTAAGTACCACTAAATACATGTTATATACTTTGCAGATATGAGGAAATTTTGTTAGCGTGTATTACTTTATTCACCATTAGATTATTGGTCTTGAGATAGGCTATTTGTCAGTACAAAGGAAAAAGAGACAGTTTAAAACCAACTGAGCTTACAATTGTGAAAATGTTGTGTGTCCTTTGTGTTAGAAATTCACTATAGAAGAGGACACAAGTGCTCATGGTAACACATAAAATAAATACCTAAACCTACAGTTTATATTTCTCTCAGTTTTACTCGGACTTGCTGTTCTGGATTATTACTCGTATTCATTTTACTTTCTACTTTAATTTTCCAAATTAAACTTTCTTGTGATTTACTTGAGTTAAAAATAAATAAATAAATAATCCTCAGTGATAAGAATCTTTCATGAAAAGAAATGGGAATTGGTTAAGTCACATGATTCTTTAAGTTATAGATTTTTAGAGCATTGCATCCAGAAAGATGCATCTGACCTGTGTTCTGTCTCCTTGATAAATAAAAATTTCCCTGTAATGATAATCATTTCATAGAAATGAGTAAACGTATTTTATCAATTTTGAAATCTGTAGGAATATCCTTAGCTCTTATGAGTGAATTCCAGTACATATTAAACTTGAACTCAGCATTTAGATTCTGACACTCAGTAATCTTTGCTTGTTTGTTGACTAGCCATGTGGTGTGGTGTTTCTTCTCATTAGCATTTTAACATAGTACTGAGCTGTCTGCCTTGTTTAATACTGTTTTATGTTAGGGTGGAGCATGGAGTCCTTCAAATAGATTAGACAGGTAGGGAAGGAGGAAATAATGTCTTCAAGAGATGAGTCTGTGCTTCCCTATGTTCTCTGGAGACTAGTGATTTAGTAGGACATTTAATTGTACTCTTTTTGATGTTTAAATTTTGATGAAGAAATGGTTTTTAATTCATTGTTACTTGCACTTAACTTTCCCGAGGTCAGAATATGTTTAAATTATACAAAAGACTTTTTCTAATGTTCACATATGTCATAGGATAATAGAATATTTATGTTGATTTTTTTCCTGGAAAATGTATGTCTTGTGTATGTGTGTTTGTATGTGTGTGTGTATACACATCCTGAAGTTTCTAAAATGACTAGATTGGGTTATCAAACCTTTACCGAAAGAACTTTTTGGCCTTAACTTTCTGTGGTTTGGTTGGTTTATAAGTTTTAAAGATTCAACTGACAGCTTAAATTAACACTGTCATTTTGAATTTGATTACCATTCTTTCCTATTTAGCATATATGATAACAGGAAGGAACAAGTGAGTGAAGACAAAGTCGAAGACATTTGGATACCCCGCGAGGATAAAAATAATCTTCCACAGGATTCTGCTTCTGAGTCTGAATACTCAACGGTAGAGGAATGCTTCCAGAGTTTAAGAAGAAAAAATTCTAAAGCCTCTAAGTCTAGGACTCAAAAAGCCTTCTACTTGGACCCTTTTAATAGGCACAGTTATCCTTTAAGCTCCACCAGTGGAAACACTGATCCATCCACCGTCTCCAATGCCATCTCTCCCTATGCCTGCTTCTATGGATCTTCTGCAGCCAAAGTGAAATCTGGATGGCTGGACAAGCTCTCTCCTCAAGGGTATGGATACATTTTATTCACTAAGTAGCCATTTTGATAAAGTCAAGCTTGCTCATTACAAAATCAGCCAGCTTTTTGTACCTACTGCAACCCCTAAGATACATTATTTTAAAAGGGATTTCCAGTATGTTTGCAAATGCTGGGCACTGGGTACATAAGTTACATGATATACAGCACTGTAGTACAGTTTGGAATAACAACTTCAGGTTGAAGTTAAATTAAACTAAGGTTTGGATTAAGACTTCATGTTATGAGTACACGTCTATATTTTTACTGTTAGTTTCTAATGTAATAATAATAAAATGTACTTTCCTGGATCCGACTTTACATTAAAACAAACAACCCAGACTACGTTATCATTCTTTAGCGTACACTGTTTGGATTTTGCTCTTATCATAACAGTGTTCTATTTGAGAAGACAGTGCTTATTGTATCTAGAGAAACAAGCATCATTGCTTAAGATTTAGGTCTTATGGATCCAGTATCCTAATTTTTTAGATTTGCATAAATGATAAGGAGTTTTATATTACTTAAAACATTTAATGACATTTTATATTTGAACACATTTGTATCATAATAGCTTTACTTTGACTTTTTCATATTTTGATTATGCTGTTTTCGTTTTTATATATTGCTCAGAAAATCAGAATCCTTAAATATAATGCCAAAAACAGATTTATCATTTCAGAGGTAAACAAATAAAGTTCTTTCCTTTTTGTGTTATATAGTATGGGAAAATCTTTGGTGATAGATGCCATTCTTAATTAGAATTTTTTCTTTTACTATTTTTTTAGATGTTATTTTATTTCATTGTGGTTTTTGTTGCTTTTATCTTTCCTTTTGTTTTTTACATTAACTTATTAATTTACAATGCAGATGTTGCCCTCCCTCCACTTTGCCTCTCTACCCCACCATGCATTCCCCTTCCCTGGGGCCTCAAGTCTCTATGGGATTAGCCACATCCTTTCCTACTGAGGCCAGACAAGGCAGTCCGCCATTAAATAGTTGTTGGGAGCTTTGAAATAGCCCCTGTATGCTCTTTCCTTGGTGGTTTAGGCTCTGAGAGCTCCCAGGGGTCCGGATTAGTTGAAACTCCTGGTCTTCCTATTGCTATCCCTCTCAGCTCCTTCCAACAGTTTGACTGAAGTTGAGAACCTCTGTCTAACTTTGTAATTTAAAATTATTTATTTGTACCGTCCTTCAAGAATTCCTGCACTATTTGGGGGTAAAATTTCTTATGTTTAAGTAACTAACATGAGTCCTCAGGATGTGCTGTTTTTCTGTTATGTTCCCTGGTGACTGTTCTGCAAAGCCTTGATTTAATCCAAAGTAAGTTTAGGAGCGAAGATTAATTAGAAGCAGATCCATGCTTAGTAAGAGTATGCATCATATCTCTTAAAAAGTTAAACCAAATATAATTTGAGTCCTATAAGTACTAGGCCTGTGAACCATGTGTCCTTTGAGAAGCAGATTTTGAATAGAATGCATATTTAAATATCCAAAGCAGGGGCTGATACTCATGTATATAAACTCATAATAAATCATTGGAGGAAACATAAGCTGCAGTAGTTCCTAGCTTTTCATGTCTATGAAGTATCAGTAGTTATGGAGGCATAGCTGTGATTGCAGAACACTGCTGAAAGAGTCAGAATTCTTGGTGTAGAGCACTCTGTAGAGCACTTGGTGTAGAAGCTACGGTTTCCTGGGTAGACTGCAATGGTCTGTTGTTGCCCTTGACAGACTTGATATGTTTATGCTCTGGGCACATTGAAAAAGCTTGACCATTTTGGCCACTTCTCAGATAATTAGAACATTTTCTAATTTTTCTTTTAACAAAACATTGATTTCTCCCTCTCCCTTCCTTGAAAACCTACCTATGGGGGGAGAAGCTGTGATTTTTAGATTTATATTTTTCCATTTTGGGAAAAATGATTCAGTCTTTTCCTAGCTTAAATGTTTTCTCTTGGGTAACAATATGAATGGAGATAAGAAAGTAAATATTTTTTTATGCCAAACTTTAAAAAAACCTCTTATACATGATAATGTTTCTTTGGCTTAAAAGAAATACTTGTAACTGGCCAAAAACCATGTAATAGACTCAAAATAGCATCTGAAACTTCTCCTTTCCTGGATGGACTCTGTTGCTCTCTGAAGCTACTTATGGTGCTCACTAGTCTTACAAGGTAGCCTTCCTCCTTTCTTACACAGAGCTTCCTGAGCTTTGTCTTCTGGCCAATTGTTTCTGGCTCATGTTAAGTCAACTGAGATGACGTTCTAACGTCTGTACCAACAACTAGCAGTCTTTCCATAAAGGGCCAAATGGTAAATATTTTTTGGCCCTACAGCTATATGCTTTCTATGGTAACCTTTCAGCTCCATTGTGCCAACATGAATATAGACATCATTAAGCTGTAATAACAGCATATGAAGCTGTATTTCATTGAAATTTTATTTGCAAATTCATATGGCAGGATAGGTTTCCATCATGGCCTTTAAAGCATAAACCAGAGAGGTGCTTGGCTCATATTTCATACAACCACTGTATGGCACCTTACTGCATTCCAGATAGAAGAACAGAATAACATGTAGAGTAGCAAAGTATGGCAGCTACTTTCTATTCTACTGAAGAAGGAAATACTAAAAAGTGTGAGGGTTCTCTGGCAGCCTTGGACTAGCCATTTCTACCCAAAATTTTTTTAGCAGAAAGCATCATAATCACACCCCTCACCCATGTTCTTGCTTTAATGTCTCCTTTGTATTTACATCACAATGCTATTTCTCCTGTATTGATCTTGATAACAATGTTCGTCTGAAGGGTTCATATACTATAATCTCTTAATTCTACATCACGTCCTTAGCAAAAGTTCTACCTTTCTTTGGCTCACCACATTTCCTTCTTCTTAATTACCTAACATACCTATTTACCATCATGTACAAGCTTAAGATTTGTTGTTGAAGGAGCCCAAGAAGCTTAGTATTAAGCAATATTTTCTTTTAGTTTTTCTTGGAAAGAACTGTTTTAAATATACGAGGATTATTTTATAATACGAGTAGATGAATTCAATGCAATTTTAGTATATGAAAATTCATACGTGGTCTTGAAAGCAATGGGTGTACATTGGTAGGACAGTTACCCTTTGGTACTTTTGTAATTGATGTTCCTTAAAGCTGTGTATAAGAATAGTCTAAATATAGTATTAATAAGATGTTAGTTAATACTTTTCCAAGTAGGATTTTTAAGTGTCCTCCTCATTCATGATTGACCTTTAAGAAAATAATAAAAATATACAACATGGACTTTACATGGTTGAGTACATGTTTTCTTTGGAAGCGGAAACAACAATTTTGAAATCCTATGAAAGCCATGAACAATTTTATAAAGAACACAATGTCTCGTTGTTGTATAACGAAAGAAACAGGGAAACATTGCCAGTTGAATTTAAATTGCAAAAAGTTGGGCAGTCATCTGCAGTGCCAGTGGGAGGCAGAGGCAAATGGATCAATCCATGTTTGAGGTCAGCTTTGTCTATACAACAAGCTTTGAGTTTGCGTGGCCTAAATACAGTACAGCCTAAGACTGTTGGTTTAGGAAATTATGTAGCAAATCTGATTTGGGGATGTGTCTCAGTGGTTGAGTGTCTGCCGAGTGTACACAAAGTCTTGGCTTCAATCCCCCAATCCTGCAGAAAAAAATATGTATGGAAGAAGCTTTAAAAACAGGAATCCATAATAGGAGACTCATAAACTCATATGGGCTATTGATGTTTTGCTTGATTTCCTCCAGACTTTGAAAGTAAATCTTTATTAGTGAAGATACCACATACTTCAGACACAGGGCTTAGAAGAATGAAGCTTGAATTGACTTGGAAGCTTGCTCTCAGAAGGATAGCCTGCATGCTATCTAAATGTGCTTTGGATGAAAGAAAGGAAAAAAAACAAAAAGAAAGAGAGAAAGAAAGAAAGGAAGAAAGAAAGAAAGGAGGAAAGAAAGAAAGGAAAAGGAAAGAGAGAGAAAAAAAATGAATAGCCCTACCCAGTTGTAAAGCCTGTGAACCATGACAGTGACTGGCATGGCAAGATATCCCCAAGGACACAATAATTGGAGGTTGGTACTTGACAGCTGTCCAGTTAGACTTACTGCCTGCTTAACAGAAGGAAATTCATGCTTTTACACAATACCTAATCATTTGCCTGTGGCTAGGAGGCCATGTACTCTGGACGAGAACCTACAGTTGTCACATCCTGAAACCAGTATAATATCTAACTGTGTTCTAAGGTTCTAAGTGGGTATCCTTACTCTCAACAGCTAAATGCAGCTCCCCTTCCTTATCAAAGAAGCTGATTTTTAAGCACAAAGAGAACATTACAGAAGGCAATGCTTGGTTAAAATGCAGGGAGTTGATCACAGGGTTCCCAGCTCCATTTGACACAGCTATTAACACAGCATTATACCTAAGGATCATGGAACATTGGAAAGAAAGGAGCTAGAAAGATTTTTATTAGCAACAAGCCAGGATATTGCTAGGTTATAACTTCTATATATGAGCTGCATCTGTACAATCTCAACAGTGTGCTTACCCAAATAAGACTAGCACACTAGCACCATAGAAGATGAGATATATGCAATTAATGAATGCTCAGAGAGGGTGGAACTCAATCTTGTCTAGAGATAACCCCCTGAGAGATTATCCTATCTAAATTGTCATCTCTAAACACACAGGCTTATACACAAGCATGTAGGCACAGAGAAGAAATTGAGGGAGAGCAAAGATTGAAAATAATATGAGTACAGTACTTATATATGAATTTCACAAGAAAAAATAATTAAAACTACTGAGCTCTTACCAGTGTTTCAAGTTAGACAAAACAGATTTTAAAAAGAAAAAGAAAAAAAACGTATTTGGCAATACCTTAGCTTTAAAAATATTTGACTGGGCTTTGAGGCCCAATTGTGTTCTGACCTATAATTACTAACTTCAGAGTTTTCATATCTGTATAGACACATGTATGAAAGACTGCATATATTTTATCTTGGCATTACTCCAATATTAAACTTGGAGGAGGAATAAAGGACAAAGAACATGGTTGAATGTGCTGTGCTGTTTCTAGGGAATTCATTCTGAAACCTTGAAGACCATCCATAATATAGATATACTTTCTAACTTTCTAAACATATGCTTTTATAATTATTTATGAGTATAATGTAACAATTTGAGCATATTTATTAGAACAAAGATGGTATATCAAGACATTGACATTTGATTTGACAGGATCTTTTTATGATTTTATTTTCTCTCTGTTATGACTGTGTTTTGAAAACTGTTTTTCATTCCATGGGATTACCTGACATGGCAGCAAAAGCCTGTGTTGGTGGAGATCAGGTATCTGAGGATAGCACAGTGAATAGGTAGTGAAAATGATTTCTTAGGAATCAATGGAAGGAAATACACAGGATCAAAATGCGTACTTGGCCTTTCTGGTAGAACGGGCAGAAAAAAATATATGAAGTGTTAGGACATTGGTTGGGAAAGGGTCAGAGATACAGTATAAGGTTACAGGGGTGTAGTAATGCTTCTTCAAAGATGTGTCAAAGGGAACAGCATTTGTTGTTGGACATGGGTAAGACTTTTAAGTGGAGTTTTAGAAGAAATACTTCTCTGGCTGCCAGGAGAGAAAATACTCTGCAGCAGGTGATATCAGGAAGGGCTGGAGTATGGGACAGAGCTGGGGTAAGACCAAAAAATGGTCGTTGATATCGTTTTATTGTAGATGTGGAAACAAATGTTCCTGGACCAGTCAGGAGAAGCTGTCAGTGAAATCAGACTTCCAGTTAAACAGGGAAAGAGAGGAAATGAAAAATCAGTGGTTCTGTTGCCAAGGAAAGGTCAAACCAAGTAAGGTTTGAGTCAGAGCAGGTCAGCCGGGGACTTCTGGGGAAGTTAGAGTTGATGTTTCTTGGGTCTTTGTCTGTGAGTGATTTCTCAGCCAGTGTCCAGTGACCTGGGCTACTTAAGTAGGGCAGTTCCCCACCCTGGTGCAGGAATGAGGCTATCTCAGGTGTCTCTGTAATATTTTCCCATGGCAAGGCTGGACGTGGAAGGTAACTTTGGGAAGCTGGCCCATTTATTTTTCTGTTAAGTAACAATTACTTGGTTGATCTGGAAGTTGAATGAAAACCCTTGATTAAAATGATCTTTTTATACTGGTGAAATGGCTGTGTATTTTGCAAATTCCTTAATCACCTGTAAAGGCAAGAAAGCAAAAAATACTCTGTTTACAGGGTGAGGGAAAAGCTATTAGTTTTAGTTGCCATTAAAGTAACCTGACTGATTCAGTCAGTCCTGCTGAAGAAAAATTTATAAGGTCATAGGAGTCAAGCAGGCTAAATTAGAGCTGCCAAGATTTCATTCTTTCAAAATGTCACTGAAACTCGTGTAGAACTCAACACCTGCATTTCCCTGCATGTACTAGTGTAAGGTCAAGACCACGATCAGCTTCAGGGTAGCCTTAGAGCTGACACTTAATTGGCACTCAGTACACTTCAGTCTTCTGTCCCTTCAGAATGCTTTTATTACTGATGATCTTTGTTACTGGGACAGAGTTCTAGTCATTTTCTCAGTGATAGACTTAAGGAAAAGGAGTCATCATTTCACCTTGGACTTTGAGAGCACAGTCCCTTTAACTGCTCTGAGAGCACATTTTTTTTTTTTAAGTCAGAAAGTTTTCTAAACAAGCAAGCACACAGGCAGAAATACAAGGCAGCTCTTCCTCCCGTGCAGTTTACTCACAAGCCACCTCCAACATTTTCATTTGTATCTTTGACTAACTGTATGCATTGAGTTTTCTTGGCACTGAAAAAGAAGTCTATTGGATTTTCTTGAACCCAGGTCTTTGCACACATTGAACATGTTGATTCATGGATGTACAATAATAGCTCAAAGTATAAACTGATGTACAGAAGCATACCAGTTGAATTTATTGATAATACTATTTTTCCAAACATTTCTACATTCTGTAATCACTCAGTTATGTTAGAATATCTACCATCTCAGCAACTTCTATTACTCAGCAACTTCTCAGTAGTTTGTTTTGACATTTTATCCCCTCTGGTGTGTATGTGAATAGCACAGAGCTCTCATGTGCTTGGACTTCTCAGTATGAACAGTTAATCTTTGGTGTGCTGCTGAGGAAGACCTGTTTTTTCTTACCACTGTCTTCTCCTCTAGCATAGACACAACTGCTATAATTCTTTCAATATAGTTATCTAAAATTTATATCTGTAATTTAATGGCATACTCTTGACTATCAAAGCTATTAGTGTTTAAGTTATGTAATATAGTATCAATAATTTTTATTTCACAAGAAACTACTAGTATTTATTTATTTGAAATAGGGTCACATGTATTCTAGGTTTGACTTGAACTTACTATATAGGCAAAGATGATCTTAAACCTCTAATCCTCCTGTCTTTACTTCAAGTTTATACCTTAAACTTCCTCTTCATACATCTTCCATTGTCAGGCTCTTACCTTCACCTTCACAGTCACTTTTGAGTTATAGTAGCCCTTCTTCCAACCGTAGAGGATACTACAACCCTCTGTGAATGCTTTAAACCATGAAAAGAGCAGAACCATGTGTAGTCTGTGTGTTCCTTATATATCTATTGGATCCTCTCTGGAGCTAGAATCACAGTTGTTAGCCTCCACATAGGTGTTGGAAATCAAACCTGTTTATTTTGGAAGGCCAGGCAGAGCCCTTAACCATGGAGCACTAAATTCTGTCCATGGTATATGCTAGGATTTTATAAGGATGACTCCAGAAATTAACACAGATTTTTAACATAGATTTTCTTACACTCTCATAACTACTAATTTCTAAAACTTCAGATTTCATGAGGCAGCGGAAATCCCAATTGGTATAGTGTATACCACACAAAATTGAGGACCTGAGGTCAACCCCAGTATCTCCATAAAAAGCTGTGGTGCTGTCGTGTGCCTGTAACCCAAGTGCATGGGATTTCTAGCCAAATGGTCTAGTCAAATCAATTGTTCAGTGAGAGACCCTGTTTTAAAAATAAGATGAAATTGAGGAAGACCCCTGAACTATATACACACATGTACATACACATACATATTAAGCTTCACATGAAATTATGGCATCTATGACAGCATGGATATACCTGGAAAATTCTGTGTACAGTGAAATATGCCAACACATGGAAATAGATGTGGACTCTAAACTAGTTCTCGTAGAAACTGAGTATAGAATAGTGGTCACCAGAGGAAGACTGTGGAGAGGTGAGACCAGGTTACTCAAGCAATACAGGGTTATTTATGCTTAGATCAGAGTAGGGTCTGGAGTATACTGCTAATTCACACTGTATCAGCAGTGTGAATTAAATCAGCAGTGATCCATTATAAAATTTTAAAAGGTGGATTTTATTGGCTCATCATAAGATTATTAATGTCTAAGATGATAGATAGGCTAATTACCTCGAGTTAGTCATAAAAAATATATACATGAATGAAAAGATCAATTTTGTACCTTATATTATATACAAATAATAATATACCCATAAAAACAATGTTAAGAAATAGAATTTGTACTTTCACCTTTACTTCTAAAACTCTCGAGTTCTTGGAATTTTTTTGCTAAACTGTTTGGTTTTTCAGTCTGACTTACAACTAAAATACATGGAAGATGAGTCTGAAGAGAAGTTTGTGTTTGTTTTGTTACCCAAAGCATCTGGTGAGATACTCTTAGAAACTAGTGCTTGGATTTGCGTAAAAGCGAGGAAATGTACTTTGAAAAAACTGCTGACATTTTATAGAAATTCTGGAGAATCATTTTGCATGTACTTCTGTCAAAATCACTTCATTCTTAATACTGAATCCTTTAAAGGCCTCGTAGTTTAGAGAGGGCTTAGAGGCGTGAATAGCAAGCTAAGACGTGTAATTAGGTAAATAAAAAAGTAGATGTCTAGAGACGGTAGTGTTCTAGACAGAATGAACCTGGTTTGTGCAGAGCAGTGACTAAGAACGGACAGTACCTTTTTTTAGGATTATGCAAAGAAGACAGTCGACCTCAACAGTCTGCTGAGGATGTCTTTTTTCCACTTGAGGTTATTTAGAATAAATGTGACATACATTCTTAGTAGAAATACCATGGGTAATAAATGCCTTACATTTAACAAGATGGCCTTAGGATCATTCCCGTTGGGCATCTTAAAGGGAATGCCTTGTGTTTCAATCTCTCTGTTAATGCTATTGATTACTGAGTTTATTAGATTAAAACTCTTTTTCTCGAAGCTTAAAGATGCAATCTTTTTTTTTGGGGGGGGGGTTCGTTTTTTGGTTTTTCGAGACAGGGTTTCTCTGTAAAGCCCGAGCTGTCCTGGAACTCACTCTGTAGACCAGGCTGGCCTCGAACTCAGAAATCTGCCTGCCTCTGCCTCCCAAGTACTGAGATCAAAGGCGTGCACCACCACTACCCAGATCAATCTTTAAATCTTTAAAAAAAATTTTGAAACAAAGCTGGGTGTAGTGGCTCATGCCTTTTGTCCAAGTTCTTGGGAGTCAGGGGCAGGTGGATCTTCATGAGTTGGAGGCCAGCCTGATCTACATCATGGTTTTCCCAAAAGAGCATTACATGGTGAGACTCTATGTCAAAGTGAAAACACAACAAAATAAAACAAAATCCACCATGACCACCATCATTACTAACAAAAAACACATAGCTCCCTTTCCCTTAAGAATGAATTTAAACAAGAGTGCCTCTGTGTGACTCCTTCATAAATAGAGATTTACTTGCATGTATTTACATGGTTATGAAAGAAAGCTTTCTAAGATATACATTTCCAGACAAAACCTGACAACAGGCATCAAAGTTGCTTTTATGAAAGCAATTGAAACTTCAGAACACCTGCCCTGCCAGAGCTCAAGGGAAGACCTTATAGAAAACTATTTGGTGATACTTTACAAACCTTATAAATTATTCTGAAAAAAAGCTTCTTAAAGAAATGTCTTCCTTCAGAATGCTAAAAGTAAGAGAAGCTAAAACCCAGGCTAATACACCTCCTGTCTATGTTACCTTTATTCCTGAAGGGACTCTGAAACATTTTGCCACATTAAGCTTATATATAAACCATTTGGAGGTCAAATGCTATCACTTACTACTAACTAACAGCATGGCTAGGCTGTTTGGCTGTCAGGTGTCCTGGAGAGTCTTCTGGGTGCTTGTTAAGAATGCTGTCATCTGCAACAGAGTGTTTGTGTTGGTAGTGACGGGGAGGAATTATATAACTAGCCTGTGGCCTTGTGCCTGAATTTGTAAGGTAAGGCTAACATTTTTCTCCTTTGGTTGTTTGGAGATTAAATGTGTTAATGTTTATAGGTGGCTTGGCACAGTGCCTGGAACAAAGCGTTATGTGTGTTACTGACTGGAACTTTAATATTTCTTCTCGGGAATCCATTATTATGTCCGCTTTAACTTGCATCACATCACATCAGGATGCTGCCCAAAATGGCATCTTTCATAATTCCTTATTATTGATTTGAGAATTTCTTGAAGCAAACTAAGTTACTGAATGCATAGTTTTGCCCTTCTATGTGTGTGTGTGTGGTATGCATGTGTGCTGGGCATATTTGTATAGGCACACACGCATGCTTGTGTGCACACCAGTGGAGGCCATAGATTGACATTGTATATGCTCCTTGATCACGTTCTGTCTTTTGTATTGATGCAGGGTTTCTCCTGTGAACTCAGAGATCTGTGATTTAGCAATTGTGGCTATCCATCTTGCTGTGGGAATCTTCCTTTCTCTACTTTCCAAATGCTGGAATTACAGGCAGGCTTCCACACCTATGTGTCATTTGTGTGGGTGCTATGAACTTGACCCCCCCTCGTTTCCTGTTTGAATGCCAGATACTTCCCACTGAGTCATCTCTCTAGTCTCTGTTAAATCAAGCTCAAAAGACAGATGTTTAAGTACTTTAAGATGTTACAGTACTTTAAGAGAAACTTAAAGTAATTAAAATAGGGGATGCATATTACTAGTCTGCCCTCCAACTGTTAATTTAGCCTCAGCCTCCTGAATTTATTTATCATACACTGTCATGCCTAGCCAAAATTAAGTTAAATTTAAAATTTGAGACTTTATATTGGAATTTAGAAGCAAAAATACTTCTCAAGATCTTCCTTTAGTTATTTAGTTGTCATTTGAATTTATAGGATTTATAATGTTAAATTCAATTTTATATTTGCTTTGAAGTAGCATAAAACAACAAAAGAGGATGTAATTCTGTCTTATCTTATTATTCTGTCTTGACTTATTAGAATTCTGAATTGAAGTTTACATTGCAGAAATAAACTCATTGTATGTTGACACATTTAACAGTAACATAAATTATTCAGTTAAGTTCATTTTAGATATATCTTATATTGATTATTTTATTAGTGAAAATATCAATAAATATATCATATAACCATATTTAAATTTCATTCCATACACACACACACAGACACACACACACAGACACACACACACACACACACACACACACACACACACACACACACATATATATATATATATATATATATATATATATATATATATAT
>NW_021604608.1:16777237-16849237 GCF_004785775.1 Grammomys surdaster | reverse complement strand
ATATATATATATATATATATATATATATATATATATATATATGAGGTAATTTGGTACATGTACATACTGTGAGCCAGTCACCAGAGATCATATTTATATGACTATCATTATATGACATCATTTTGCATATTATTAACTATAATCACCAATCTGTATGTTAAGGATCCAGAACTCATTCTTCTTGAAATTGCAAAGTTGTTCAGTTATGTGTGAAAACTAAACTGTTGAATCCTTTAAAATTGAAAGTTGAATGGTGGTTTCCAGAAACTGAAGAGACGAGGTTCAGGGAGTTGTTGGTTAAAGAAAATACTTAATTCTAAACTAGTACTTGTAGTTATTTTAAATTAATTATGAGCTTTTAAAGCTTCCTCTGGGCTCTCAATTTTTCTTATAAAGATTTTGTTTTCATATAATCAAACTGATCTTTAGTATTACAAACCAAAAATATAACAGTTAGGAAATCATGTTTCTGTATTCATTTCTGCTTATAAAATGCAAGTTTAAATATATTTTTTCGGTGCGGTACACATTTACTCAGTAAACATTTTATGAGTGTATATTGGGTACTAGGAGACTCTGTAGTTAGTGGATTTACATGGACAAACCAGACAGAAATGGTTTTGTATCTAAGGATGTCAAATAGAATATGGGAGATGAAAGGTACAAAGAAATATGTAATTAAAGTTTTGCTGAGTTTTTCCTATTATTAGGGAACTGAACAGGAGAACAGGGGGCGATGAAAGACCTCTGGGATGGCTGACCTTTGGATAGAGTGGCTTTGAAACTGAGAAGTTGAGTATAGGAAGGAATGAGCCAGGTAAAAACCAGGCAGAAATTTCGAAGCATTATATATGTCTTTCCAGGAAGGCTGAGAGGCAAGGAAGGTTCTAGGGATAGACAGAAGGAACTGTCCACAGAGTAAGCTCCCACAAAGACTTAATGCAAGACAGAAGTGACATTTCTGTAATAAGATAGCAAAATGCCTCATTTGTGCTCTAGAAGGCCAGTTCTTTGGGCTACTCATTCCACAATTTCCAGGTTGGGACTGAACTGTTAATTCCATGAAGTCTCGGAGATTTTGGAGAAGGGACTGAAGGAGCTGAGGCGGTTTGCAGCCCTGTGGGGAAAGCAACAGTGTCAACTGGCCAGAGCCCCGGAGCTCCCGGGAACAGGACCACAACCAAAGAGTACACATGGAGGGAACCATGGCTCTGGCCACATATGTGGCAGATGATGGCCTTGTGGAACATCAGTGGGAGGAGTGGCCCTTGGTCCTGTGAGGGCTTGATGCCCCAGTGTAGGGGAATGCCAGGGTAGGAAGGTGGGAGTGGGTGGGGGTGGGTGGGGGTGGGTGGGGGTGGGTGGGGGTGGGTGGGGCAACATCGTCATAGAAGCAGGGAGAGGGGATGGGATGGGGATTTTCAGAGGGGAGACCTGGAGAGGGGATAACATTTGAAATGTAAATAAGGAAAGTATCCAATAAGAAATGTATATTAAAAAAATACCAGAGCCTCATTTAAAATTGATGAGCACATGAAATAACTACCTACAGTTGAAAATATTCTACTTAATGTGAGAGTCTTTCTATGCCTTAAGGTTCTAAGACAAGAGTAAAGTTCTTTGTCTTTTCTCAAAGCAAAGCCCTTAGTCTAGTGGGTACTGAGCTGTCAGTCTCCCTACAACAGCCCTGCTGCCCTCCACAGGTCCCTCCATCATGCTCTTTGATGATGATGCCGCTGGCACTTCTCACAGGTAGGCAAGGCTAGCCTGAAGTACAGTGGAGGTCAGCTGTGAATTCAGTGCAACACTGAACCCTAAGCTGACTTTAAAATTAGGAACGTTGTTGCTGTTATTTTTTTTTTCCTTGTCTGTCTGTTTGTAACCAAAGGGCATTATTTTTGAGCTTGAATTTTATAGATGACAGTATACACAGTCTCACAAACAGTTGGACACCTCTGGGTTTTGACAGAATTCTGTGAGAGCTTGTGGATCTAGGTGGGGGAAGTGGCTTTAGGCGGAAGAGTTTGCATTCAGACTGTTCCGTGCTCATTAGTGCCCATGTTAAATGTGGGAGAGTGCGGCATGACCATTCACATCTGTAAATCCAGATCTCAGGGTAGAGATGGGAAGACCCCAGGACTCCATGGCCCACAATCTAGCACAAATGGCAAAATTTAGGCTCAGAGACACTGTTTTAAGAACTGAGATGAAAAGCAGTAGAAAACTGCTTTGGGATTGACCTCTGGCTTCTACACGCATGAATACAAGTATACGGATGCACATATACACATGCACGTCCAAGAGCAATACATGCACACATACACCTCCACATACACAAACAAAGATTGGAATCGTCAACTAAATGATTTGAATTATGGCATGTTAACATAATCTCTGAGCCCTTTTCACTTGCTACTCTTTCAGGCTGCGGATTTAATTTTGAGTTCTCAGAAATTAACTCGTCCTTCAGCAACTATTATTTTAAACGAAGATTGTGTATGAGCCTGATGTGGGCATATTCTGTCTTTCTGCTGGGTTTTAAAAGGATCATCCTTAGTCGTATTACTTATTCATTCAACTGGTGTGTGTGTGTGATGGAAGAGAGAGAAAGGGAGAGGGAGATGGAAAAGGAGAGGAGAGGAGGAAAAAGAAAGAGCGAAAGGGATAGGGGAGGGGGAGAGAGAGAAAGAGAGAGAGAGAGAGAGAGAGAGAGAGAGAGAGAGAGAGAGAGAGAGAACCTATTTAGGTCTTAGTATTCATAGTTGATCATAAATAGAGAATGAACCATTTCTGGACTTTGTCCCTGTAAAGAGTAAGGTCCATTGTGGGATGTTGGCATTGCGAAAGCCAACAAATATATCAAGAGATTGCATTAACTGCTACAGGGAAACTAGCGGCACTTTCCCAGGAAATGTCTGGTTGGGTATGTACTAATTTGTCAGAGAAGGAATTTTTATACAGGTGTCTTTGGGATAATCCTTACAGTTAGTAAGGAAAGAAAAGGGGGATTAGGAATGGCTTTTTAAAAAAATTTTTCTTAAAGCCTCTTCTACCTATAGATACTGACTTTTATATCTTAAATCGAAAATTACATGTTCTATGTTCAGTTTCAATGGCAGTCAGGTGGGGCTCCGCACAGACCCCCTGCTTTCCTTAGTTACTGTTGGGACCCTAAAGGAAGAACTGATTTGCCTGCCTTGTGAGAATTGGAGAGAGGAATTAAAAAACTGAGTGGAGAGAGGATAGGTACATAAGGTATGTAAGAAGTAAGGAACATGTGTTTACTGACTTTTGCCTTTCCTTCAAACTGCTAGCACTGGGGATGTGGGAATCCTCAGATTGTTGGAAGTGAACTGTCCCATGACTAACTGTGCAAGCATTGCTGGCAGAATAGATAGGACAAGCCAACAGAGGTTAGGAGGGAGCAGATGAGGGGTTCAGATAGAAGGAAGCTGTTGACTAGTGTGGTTAGATGAGGTTAGCACCCCGAGTGTTCTTACTAATCATTAATTCAGTGTTTGTATGTGAACTTGCTGTATGCACTAGGAAACTTCATTTCTTTCCCTGTTTTGTCATTAGAGCTGGCTGGCACTACAGATGCATACATTTGTTAATGATTAGTGTGGGAATCTTCTGTATTTTACACACAGAATAGCCCTTTGGCTGGAAAGCAGAGAGAAAAACTCTCCTAGGGCCAGAACATTCTTTTTCTATCTTTAACTCTCACGAAAGCCACAGGAAATGATACTAACTCTTTAAATGTGTTTTAAAACTGCAAGGGAGGGGGAGAGAGAAGTGCCTGATGTTGCCTGGTTTTACTGTCTGCAATAGAAGGTTAGTTTTGGTATCTATTAAAAGCAGAGATATCTCGATGGCATCAGTCCAGGCTGAAAGTGTATAGAGAAGGGTGTGTTTGTTGGGAAGAGATGGGTGAGGGACTGAACCAAAACAGAAACCAAATGTGTCCACATAAAAGCCATTTCAGCAATCCACTGTAAAGTCAGAAAAAAAAAAACGGTCTTTTTAAAAGTTTAAATATCAAAATGGGATTATCTTATTTTCCCTTGATTTTTGTGTCAGAATTTTAAACCGCATTTGCATTTTATATGATCCTATTTCAACAGTGAGCTGTTCAAAGAGGTTATAAATGACTCCTTAGTTTGGCAGGGAATTTTCAACATCTTTACTTGAAATAAATTATTTATATGTATAAATTCAATTAACAAGGCCGCATTAGGTTAGCAACATAGTATTCATTCACCAAAGATCAAAGTAAAGTAAGATCCCCACATAAGCTTACCGAGGGATGAGCGTCATGTCATGCATCCAGTGAAGGATTATCTTCTTGATGGCCTGTGGGTTCAGTGATGGCAGGTGGCTCCTCGTTTTGTTTTGCAGTGACCCTCACAGCTGCATATGAAGGCAATATTGATATTATTATTCTGTAGGTACCTAAATCATCTAACTAGAATGTATTACTATATACATTTTCCTGTATATAATAACTAGAAATCTAGACCTGAAAATTGTAACAGCCTCTTGTTACCTCTATTGTCTAACCACACAATGAAATGTACTCAACACAGGGACATTACAAATACATTTAAATTCAAGTATTGGGATGTAAAATAATGCTTTCATGTATTTTTTACAGAAAACGCATGTTTCAGAAGAGATGGGTAAAATTTGATGGCCTTAGCATTTCTTACTACAATAATGACAGAGTAAGTACATTTACCATCTTCAAACGTTATTTTACCTACACTAAGTATGTAGGAAACAAGGAAATAGTTGAACATATTTAAGAGTTGAAAATAGATTATCAACATGAAAAGAACAGGAATATGACATAGTCACTCTTCATGATTTAATTTCACAGAATGTACAGATAAGTTTTAGCTTATGCATCTAATAGTTATTTGTGGAACATCTTTTATAAACCATAGGAGATTCTGTGAGCTTTGTAAAATGAATATAAAATTGCTTTCATCCAGCAGAGCACCAAGGGATGTGTACAAACCATACCATAAATAGAAAATTGAAAAGTGAGGAGGGGTTGCCTCGTTCTCTGGGAGTGAGAAGGGTTTTTCATGGGATTCTATTCTTATGAATTTGGACTAAAAGAAGTTTGTATGTAAAGAAATGTTGGAAAATAAGATTATTTTACAGAAAGAATATGCAAGAAGCTCACACGAGAAAGTTTTGGCTATATCACAAAACTCGTTGTGTTTTCTGGTTATGTTGGGAATGAGCTTTGTGAAAGGGAGATATGGGAGGTAACATTGAAAGAATTGTGTGATTACAGTCTACTGAATGTCCTATCTGTTGGTGAGAGTAACAGATGAATATTCCTTGGACAGAGTTCTGGGAATATCTTCTTAACCTTTGGCTATAGGCTGAAATATTTGTGGCGATTGTGTTATTATATTTGAAAACAGTAAAAACAAAATTGCCTGTATATATATTTTATTTGCCAATGTATACATGTATTTGTATGTATGAATGGTTAAGTATAACAAATTCTGTATTTTATACAGTGACATGATAAGTCCTCTGTATCCGAGCTTGTGCAGTGGTGTGGATGAAACCATCAGAAATACATAAAAAGTCCCATCTGTACTGAACATGTGCATCTTCTTTTCTTATTCTTTAAATTATATATTAAAGCAACTGTTTACATAGCATGTCCATATATAAGATACTATAAGTAATCTGGAGTGATTAAACATTCAGAAGGATATGTGTAGGTCATATAGAGGCAGATATCATTATAGTTAAGGGCTTGAGCATTTGTGGGATCTGGTGTCTGATGAGGTTCTGGTCTCAATCCCTCTCAGATACTGAGGGATAGTGTTATCAATTGTTAAACTTAGAAGATACATAGGTAACCACTGTACCACCCTTCTGACTTCAGTTTGTTAATTTCCTCAGTGAATAGGTGAAACGAATAAATGTACCATCTTTTGGTTAATTAAAATGATATACTTTTCATCCTAATTGTATTTTATCTTTAAAGTTTTAATTTTAAGACATAACCATATTCTTTTACTTATATGTTCCAGTTCAACATTGTATTCTCATTAGAAGTTTATACTGCATCGTATTTGTGACTTTTTTAGTTTTGTTTTGAAAAGAGATGTGTCTACTGCTGGAAGGCACAAGAGTTTAGATACTTACAGACAGAAAATAGCACCGGCTGCAACAAACTCTTGCTGCCATGGTGAGAACAGTGGAAGGCTTCAGGTTGATTGGATTCATTTATACACTGACCTACATAAAGTAAGAAGTTGGTTTAAACAAACATCCTCATGGCTTGCAAAGTAGTGGGATGAATGTTTGTAATTATTACTTGGTTTGTCAGCTATTTCTAGGTCGTTTATATATTTCACCTTAATGATGTATATCACGTGTATCCATGATATCCATTGGGAATTCTGTGTCCGAGACCAGAGGACAGACATCATTTTTGTTGTTGGTTTTCTCTTTTATTATATTTTTCATATAACCCATGAATCTTGTCTTTTGCCTCTTTTACATCTCCTCCCAGATCCTTCCCACCTCCTTCTGTACCAAATTTTAAGTGTATACTCTCTCTTTACAAAAAAACAAAACAAAACAAAAAACCCAAATGAACAAAAAAAAAAAAACAAGTAGACAGAAACAATGACAGAATGAAACAAAAACCTACAAAAAAACCAGCTTTGTTGTTCAAGATTGACCTCATAACCAGAGTGACCTGGGAGAAACTAACTGCCACTTTTCCTCAATGTCTGGTCTTGTTATTGGTTTTATTGGAGTACAGAGGATGTGTATTCAGGAGTGGGGAAGCTTTCTTGTCTCATAGTTGTGTTGGTATGGTTTTTCTGTACTCTCATTTAAAAAGGGATTTCTGCTATGTGTTCAAGCAGACTGGCTTTCTCCCTATCATTTCAGAGCCCACTTGTACTGCAGTGAGTCTATTGTCATTTCATATATTTTTGCAAAAAAATCGTTATTAAAAGATTATATTTAAAAAGTTTATATTCATGTGGATTTTTAGAAATATTTTAACCGAGCATCACTCTTGAAAACATATTCCAGTTGTATATCTCTTCAGACATTTCAATCACTTGCATCCAGATGATTGGTTTCATCTTGCCACAACGTTCCACCCTTTGGGAGTTGTTTCTTAAAAGGGCACAGTTTGTACCAGAGCCCCTCTGAAAAGACACATGCTTACTGATCACGGTTAATGCTCTGGCCAACTGTGCAGTTTAGCAGCTGTGTGAATAGAACATTTGGATCATGAATGTCTCCATGTGCCCCTAAGTGTGTGGTTGGGCATCAGGAGGTGATATTGCAGAAGTGTCATTTTCTGGTTTTCTTCCATGTGCCTCAGCATTACCCAGTGAGGCTTCCATGAGGATGTCCTCATCATATTACAGAAAGTATCATCCACACAGCCTTAATAGCTGAGGCCCTGCTAAGTAACCTAAGTCACCCAGATTCCCACTCATCGGTGGGCAGAATTGGCCTGTGGTTGTTTCATCATCTGAAAGTGGCAGATAAGTGACAGATTTGACCTAGATATCTGTGTGGTAAAACCTCAAGGGATGCTTTAAAATTTCTTTAAGGAAAATTTCACACTTCGGAAAACAGGAATTTTTGAGTCTGCTTTCCATCTTTTTTTTTTTTAACTATTGTCTTTATATTGTTGCTACAAGAAAAATATACAATCAACCCTACAGTGTTAAAAAAAAAAAAAAAACACGTTTTACCAGAGATCTCAAAATAGATTGTAAATGAATCGTTAAGTAACATCTGGCTTCCTGGGGTCGACCTGACACAGTATTTAGTTTGCAAAATACTTTTGATCATTTCTTTGTTTTCTACATGTCTCTAAGAGAAGTTATTATCTGTTAAATAAAGTATCATTGTTATTTATAGGCATGCAGTGTTTTTTTTTAATGAACTGCCTGCTAGTCTCTTCTTCCTTTTCTTTCTATTTTTTATCTATTTTTTCAGTGTTGTTTGGGTTTCTGTCACTGACAAATGTGTTAGAGGTAGCACAGAACAAACTGTTAATTATCTCATTAGGGAATTTTTTTCTAAGCTATTTTAATTCTTTGGAAATTAAAGTTTTGAAAAAGAACACCTGGGTAACAATGTGTAAATGATTTTAGACATTTAAAAATTTCCACTGTCTGGTGTCAGCCACGGCATACTTATAACAAACATTTGTAAGCTTTCTACAAAAAAAAAAAGCCCTGCTCCTTCCACCTCTGAAGGTTGCCTGACCATGGGAAGATGTTCTCTTCCAAATCTCTACAGTGTCTAGTGGTCTAGATTTGCCCTCATTTTGCCATAACCAATGATATTATGCATTTCTGTGTAATCACATTTGGTAAGCCAATCATATGATACTTCTTTTTGTAATAACCTCCATGATCATTTGGCTACATTCGTTGGGCAACTTGAGAACTATTCATTTCCCTGCCAAGTTTTCACTCTTTATGTGTTCCTTCTCGTCTTCTGTTTGAACCTCTTTAGCTATTTCATCCATTGAGACTATTGTTAGCCATTGAAACCTACATGAGGACCTGCAGGATGGCTCACCATGTAAAGGCAATTATACTCAAGTGTGAGGGCTTGAGTTCAATTCCTGGGCCCATACAATAGAAGGATAGAATCAACTCCAGCAAGATTTGCTCTCACCTACACATACATGCCCACACACTTATAGCTAAATAAATAATAAGAAAATAAATAAATTTCCATTTAAAGTTATATGTAAGTTTTTACCATTTTGGTGTTCTCCTCCATAAACCTTTGCCTTGTTTTCCTGCTGGATGACTGTTGATCTGTAATGTGTCAGGAAAACAAGGTGAAAGGAAAGAGGCAATTTAGGAGAGTGTTATAATAAATGAGGCATTATAATAAGGTGTGTGGTAATATTTAGGTTTAGTAGAAGTGATAAAGGATATTTAAACATATTAAAAATGAGATGCCTGGTTTGGTATAATTGTGATTAGACATGAGATTCAATCATTCAAAAAAATTTTTGTAGCAAAAACGAAAAGAAAGTTGGTAAGGGAAGTATTTGAATGATCTAAATCTACATTGGAAGACATCATTAATAAGATTATCACAGGTCATGACAACTTAGATTATTATCTAAGTTTCAATGTATGTTTATGATAAAGCAAATATACAGATCACTGTTAAACTGGGATAATTGCACTGATGAGTGCCACTGCTTTACGAATGGTAGGGCCTGAAAGAATGGAGCCGATAAATGAAGCAACCGCCATTGAGAGCCTCAGACAATTTATACTCTGAGAGTGAAGAAAGATCAGATGAGTAAAGTTCTTATGACTTCAAGCTGTGTAAACTTGCCAGGACAAGACTAACATGGCAATAACATGTTTTTCCATAGAGGGATATAAAAGATAGTTTAAATACTTAATGGAATAACAATAGCAATCAATAATGAATAATCGGAAGTAAAATCACTCCTGTCCACTACACCTAGGAAGAGCACAAAAACACATTCCAATAACAAGTCTGTGTTTTGAACAAACCCAGGTCACAAGATTCTTGTCCTCTATTTTTTGGAGAATTCTCACAAGCACTCAGAATTTTTCTCATCTGACTCCATTTCCGGATTGTGTTCCCAGAATGAGGATTAAGGTTCTGAGCAGAAATAAGTTGTTCAATAGAGTGTAACTATGTTGATCTATGAAGGACTCATTTGAAATTTGAAGACCATTCAGATTTGAGTATAGATGGGAGCCATCCATACTTTTCTAAGTCACATGCAAATGGCGTGTTCACTGTTGGCTACATGAGAAGATCTAGGAACTGAAGCCTACATGCTATATGCCTTTAGAATGTTTTTAGTGTGTGAATAGGATTTTGACATAAACATTGATTCAGGGAAGTGATGTTAGAATAAAAAGTGAAGGAAAAGTTGTTAATAACACTAAAGAAGATACCTGGTCCATAAGGTGCACGTTAGTAAGCAGAGAGAGCAAATCCTTCCTGAAGACTACAGTGTTGCTGATCTCATCTGCCTGTGAGGGCAGAGGAGTATTAAGAGAGGAGTGCTCTCTGTTTTGTACATTATTCTCCTAAACTGTTATCTTGAGTAGAGTATCTGTGTTCCCACAGAAGATAACTGGAGCCTCTAACTTATGTTAGTTTAAAACAATGGTTCTCAACCTCCCTAATGGTGTGACCCTTTAATAAATTTCCTCATGCTGTGGTTACCCTCAACCATAACATTATTTTTGTTGCTGTTTTCATAATTGCAACTTTGCTACTGCTATGGATCATAATTTTTTTTTTTTTTTTTGAGGACAGGGGTTTCCCCTAGGGGTCACAACCCACAGGTTGAGAAACACTGGTTTAGGCTTTGTGTTTATGTGACAAAATATCTGGCATAAGTGGGAAGTGTTTTATTTGGGGTTGTAGTTTTGTCATATTTGACTCCATTGATTCTGAGCTAATGCAGAACAGCAGGATGGGAGGAATGTGTCGTAGAACCCATGTCACAGTAGCTATCACGCAGAGATCAAGGAAGGACCAGGGCCAGGTGTAATCTTTAAAATATACTAGTGATGACATCCATGCTTTTCCCAATTAGTCTCTATTTAAACTTACAACCACCTTCTAAAATATTGTAGCCAGCTGGGTCCCACATTCTTTATACATGACCTTGGAATGCGCCTTAAATATTCAAACTATAAAATGTAGCTACTGCCGTGGGAAAGAATGGAAGTAAAATCCATAAAGGATCTATGTAAATTTTTCTGAGATTCAGACCTTTTGGATGTGAGGATGGCTTTACAGCCTCATTTATTTTTTTTACTTTTTTATATTTGACAACTCTGTGTTCTTTATTATTTACTGTTTTTTTTGGGGGGGAGGGGATTATTTCTCATTATTCCACTCTGTCCTTTTTTTTTCTTTCAGTCTTTCTCAGAATTCTGTCTGCCCACTTAGCAATTTAGTAAAATTTAAATTTTCTAACAGTCAGGATGAGATTTCACCCTGTTTATAAAACATTTCTGGGCCTGTTAAAAAGGAATTGAGGATTTATGTCTTGATTTACATGTCCCAAAACTTGAATTCACTTCTGAACTTAAATTACCTGGTTTCTTGAATGTATAATGAGTCTGAAGTTTCTGACACAGGACACTATTAATATTTCACTGTCAGTAAATTGTTGAAATCATTGATGGTCATTCTGCCCAGTAGATTGGGAGTTCTAAGGAAAATGAAGATTGAGAGAAAGCAGGCAGGGTTTTGATGACCTTGGGAGCCAAATTATCATCTGTGTGTGAATGCTGATTCCCAGCCACAGATACACATTTCTTCATTTGCTGTTATTGTTTTTCAGGGGCGTCTTCTTACACGGTAGCACAGGTTAGCCTCTAATTCATGGCCGACCTTTCATCTCAGCCTCCCAAAATTTTGGGATGAAAGCATGAACTACCATGCTAAACTTTTTATTACCCATTATTCATTAGGGAATGAAAATAATGTAACTCAATATGAGACCAAAGTTATCATCATCAGAGCCTTGAGGATACGGTTAACTAACGAAGTCTGACAGGCTGCTTAGGTAGGTTTTGTTCTCTGTATGAGACAGCAGTGTTTCAAGATGGTTCTGTGACAGTTCCTGTTGTGGCCAGCAGATGCCTGCAAACACCATCGAATCTTTGTGACCAGATTTAAAGAATATAATTCTGGGTTTAGGAAGTGTATATTGCTGGTCTATCAGTGTTGCGTGTATCTGGTGCTTTGCCTTTTAAATCTTGACAACTAGAAATTTGAAAGGATCATTTTCTTTTAAAAGCACGGGACATTTTATAGTTTTTTACAGTATTGAACATCAGCGTGTTTGTCGTTTTAAAATTTTACATAGAAATCATGGAAGAAAAAAATGTTGTGAATACTGAGCTTTTCTTATTTAATAGTCTGTTCAGAATTTCATACTTACCTGTCTTCGTCATCTTCTCTAACTACTACAGGAGATGTACTCAAAAGGAATAATTCCTCTCACTGCGATATCCACAGTACGGGCTCAAGGAGACAACAAATTTGAAATTGTTACAACACAAAGGACTTTTGTTTTTAGAGTAGAAAAAGAAGGTAAGATGATTTTTCCACCCCTCCTTTTCTTTTCCTCCCTCCTCTGTCTCTCCTGTAAGAATCTGGCTGTGTTACCCAGGCTGACACAGAGCTGAGTGTTCAGTCCATACTGACCTTGAACTCGGAATCCTCTGCCCTCATTTCTCCAAGCACTGGGAATTCAGGCACTCACCAGCATACTTGTGTCTAAGATAATTTCATTATCACTGAAAACATACTTAGAGCCCTTCGCTTCTCACAAAGCAGGTTAATCAAACAGGTAAAGAAAACTATTGCTTTCAAATAATTTATATCTTAAAAAGAGTCTTTTTGAATGCATAATGTTAAAACCTAAATTGACAAGTTGCTTTTTTTGTGGTTATTGTTATATACAAAAATCATTTAGTAGGGAACTATTAATTATGGGACATTTGTTTAAGCTATAGCTATATAACAGTGAAAAATGGACAAAAATATCTTCTCAAAGAGACCATTTCAATGTGTGATTTTGATAATGCAAAGTTAATACTAAAAAGTAAATGTCCTAATTATAAACAAGTTGATTTTAGGGAAATGTAAACAAAGAAATTCTTAGCCAAATAAGCTGGCACAGTAATATTTGGATTACAGAATTGTGCTGACTATAATCACTATAGTATTTTTATGGGAATCATCAACTATGTGACTCTTGACACAAAGGTGACATGTGGGGGAGAGAGAAATGCTTGCTGCTGAGAAACATGATTCAAGTTTACCCCTGGGAACCATACCATGGGTGGAGACAATTGATTCCTACAGCTCATCTTCAGACTTACCCATGGACAAGGCACATGAGTATATTCCCACTCCTGAGCACACATATTTGTATGCATACACATAAACACACACAGAGACACACAGACACACACACAAATGTAGACATGACAGTAGAAATGTGACATGTGCTTTGCCCTGAGTCTAAAAGTGTACAGGAAAATACTTTCTGAAGTTGGTTAGTATAGGAGGGAAAAGTAATGAGAAATGAATGTTCTACATCATACTTTTGGTTGGTTCTCATGATGTGGATGGCTGTAAACCACACTAGTTTTAAATAACACAGGTGAGGCCACAGCCTGATTAAATAATAAGGGATTTACCTTGTTTTAGGAACTATGTTGGTAGAGATTTATAACTGATCTGATTTTTAGCAAAGTACGATCCCAGTATTCTTGCCCCATTTCAATAATGATTGTATGAGGAACTTACTGACTATTGTGTTTATATCAGGCATTTTGTCAAATTCAGCATCTTAACAACCTTGTAATGCACCTTGCATGCTTATTGTTCTGCTTTAAACATGAGAGCATCTACCAGCAGATGGAGACTACCCTGATGCTAACCGCTGAGTAGCAGCATTGTACTTTAGACTACTCCAATCCCAGGAGATGTGTTAACATACAGCACCAAGAAAGTGTTCAATAAATATATATTTCTAGAGAGTTCTCGCTATTGCTGAAGGTAATCAATAGTGAGTGTGTCCAGCTGCCTGTCAGGGAGCAGTGTTTTTCAGACTTTGATTACTGATGATTTATGAGATCAAACTAGAAGCTTATGTTGCTGCTGAAAACAAACACCACATTATGCCCCCCAAAACATAGCATACAAATACCAAATAGCAATGTTTACAGGACATATTTTATTGTATAACAAATCTATGTTGATCTTGTATATGGATAACATAGAAAGCATTTCATATTTCTATTATTTTTAATTTCAAATATCTCCTCTCTTATTCTTTATTCAGCCCCTCCCAAGTGCCTGACCTCAAAGCCTGACCTCAAACTCCTTTCATGTTCTACCCTTAAGCTCAAGATAGCCTGTTCTTCCCCAGTTATTATTGTTTTACACATGCATACACACACACACAGACACACACACAGACACACACACACACATATGCATGTGATGTAGATGTGGCTGGACTCCTCACTATCCATTGATCTCTGTATTGTGTCTAGTTGAGGTTTCCTGCTATTGTCTCCATTTACTTTAAAGAGAGACTTCTTTGACAAGGGGTGGTAGCTATACTTATAGATGTGTATAAATATAAAATTTAGAGTGTAGTAAGTAGTTATACTAGTCTAGCAAAGTGGCTATAGTAGATTATCTTCTCTTTGTTACCTCCTGGAGGTTGAAGGTTAGCCCAGGTTGCTGAAGATACCACACAGTTAGGACACAGGACTCAGATTATTCAAGTTTTCTTGGTATTTACAAGAAAACAACACTGGGACAGAGATCACTAACCTGGCCTACAGCCACCCTCATTCCTTTATAAATTATCCCATAGATTCTTGACAGCCTCTACCCTGGAGCATTTTGTAGGGCACTGTGTATGTGTAGCCACTTCTCTAAATCATACCTAAAATACCATTACAGTTTGGCATTATTCACATTCAAAATATCTAATGTTTTGATTTTTTTGGGTTACTTGATAAAATATTGCTGTTTTCTTAATTAAATGTTCATTATGTTAAGATAGTATTACTTTGAAAATAGTCTTCCTCAGAGAGAAATTTTATAGTGACTCCTCTTGCTCTGGGATAAGATGGGTGTGAGGTTCATGGCATTATGGTCTCCAGTCCTCTGTCCTATTTTTAGCTACACATATGACACTTTCCAGACAGGTGATGCTATGGGGACCCAGTCCTCAGGGTTAGAGTAGAGATGAATAATTCTGATGGGGTTCGTGTCCAGCACTACTCTCACATCTTGGCTATCATTTGTAGGTGATGTGTTTCTGTCCATCTGAGCACATTGCAGACACTGGATCAGAGGCTGGACAGTCACTCAGCTCCAGGCCTCAGACAGTCCCTCAAGGCAGTTTTGACTCAGAGACCAGAGACGCTTTTAAATTACAAACAGTTTATTAGATCTGGCATAAGGATAAGAATTATAAAACTAACATGGTCAAAAGCATGACATTGTGAAATCTTTTCTAAGTCTTCTATCTTTTACTCTCCTTGTTCTCGTTAAAGGTGATTCTGCTTTGTTGAGTACTCTGTACTGTTCTGGAATCTCTTAAAGATGTTTTAGGACCATGCTAGGACTCCAAATTCTATTAAAATACTATATTACAAATAATGTCGTTTGAACAAAAAAAATGCAGAAATCTCTCTTCTTTTTACCAGTAATATTAATAATATACTTCTGGGATTAAGGAATTTACTGCTCAAGGGCAAGAACCTGTGTTCCACCCCAGAGTGCACCTAAAGCCAGGGGTAGAAGCAAGTTTGTAATTCCAAGGCTGCTGTGGCAAAATATGAAGCAGATAAAGAAGAATCGGGACATTGACCAACAAGCTACTCTATCAGCAAACAAGAGCCTGTCGTAAACAAGACAAAAGGCCTGGCACCACAGGCTGTGCTCTGACCTCTACACGCAGAAGATGGCAGCCATTTGTGTACACACACACACTCACACACACACACACACACACACTAAAGGTGGCTGCTACTCAGAACTACTCAGACATTTGCCCAGTTTCAAACTCTATATGTCTGTAAACTTTTCTGATATTTGAATGGCTATTCTGAAGCAATTAGTGGCTTCTTTAGCTCTGTGATGTTTTCTCTTGCAAATATAAATCAGAATAAAGTGATGTGTGTGTGTGTTTGTGTGTGTGTAAAATTCTCTTTATTCCCACTCCCCACTTCTCATTTCCTCCTCCCAAGGTTCCCTTCTCACATTCATGTCTTTTTTTGTGTCGTTTTATGACACACAGATTTTAACCATGATCATCTGTGTGTCCATGTGTATGGAAGTATCTATTGGAACCTGATGGCCTAACAGTTTGGTCCACAACTGAAGATGACTCACCTTCTCCCAGAATCCAACAGTTTAAAAAAAAAATTCTGCAGTTAGTCATAGGGCTCCCTGGGGCTTTCTCCATCTATGCCTGCCATTTGATACACCAATCTTGTCAAATCCCAGTGCACATAACAGTAGCTATAATGAAATCATGTTTGCAATGGCTATCCTGTGTTTAAGATAGCATTTCAAATCCCCATGTTCCCCCCCACACACACACATTTGCCTCTTACATGCTTTCTTACCACTTTTCGGAAATTTTTTCTGAGCCTTATCAGATTGAGGGCTACCCCATATTAAGGAATGCATGTCTGATAATGTAGACCTGGTCCAAACCCCATGACTGGGATGGTCATAGACCATCACTGCTGTTGTATAGTTAAACAGTCTTGGCATAAAACTATAGTCTACATTTTTAGGTTTATATCCATAGATTCTATTCTTCTCAGTGAACTGTAGTGAATGTGGAGACACATGACTGCTCAAGGTATTGAAAATAAATGAGAGATGAGTCCTCATCCCCAAACAGGACAAAATTCTGTATCCTTTGCTAATTTCTCATTATTCTTAGAAGCCTCAGGAGGTAACTGATCCTAGGGATCGATAATCTATAATAGTACTGCTCTAAAATGTATACTTATAACATGTAATTGACAATTTCAAATTAATTTCTGAGACATTGAAATAACATGCTAGCTGTGATCTAAGTCCCACAAAGCTTTGATTTACTTTATTACATTATAATTATATTTGAATCATTTATGGATATTCAGCAAAGCAACCATTCTTTAGATTATTTGGCAGAAATACCTTGGATGAAACCAACATTCAAAATGATAACCACAGTAAGGTGAAAACTCTTCCCAAAAATATAGCACATTTTTCTAGAGAAGGCTGGCCTTGTTGCTGAAGATGTCACACTCTGGGGGTGTTGTTGCTTTTTGATATTAACTCAAGATTCCAGAATGCTTTCAGATATATAATAGCTTTGGGGTATTTGGAGTGTACTTCATCCAGATATGTAAGAAAACACTCATTTGTGGGGATTATGTAATGCTTGGAAAAATCAATATTGACTTTGATCATTGAACTCTTTTTTGTACATTAGAAGTTGAGCAAGAATTGTGATAATTTAGAAATTAAAACTTATTTCGAAGTAATCTTCCATCCTTTATTAAATATGAATACATCTTATATGAAGACTTATTGTAATCCACAATGAAGTTCCTGTGGGTAGGCTTGTAATAGAAGCTGGCCTAAATCCCAAAGTTTGGCCCTGTTTGAAAAATTTTGCTACCTGAGATTCAGTCTGATTTATTAATTAGTTCATTCATTCATTCATTCATTCATTCATTCATTCATTCATATTTAGCTTTGATAGTCCCATTGCTATCCAGAACATAAAGATTTCCTTTTGGTCTTGCATTTTGTTTCATTTCTATGTATCTATCGGTCCTTTCTTGTACAGGTTGTCTATGCTCATGTTGTTGTTAGTCTACTAAGATATGTCAGTGCTCTGAAAATGGGCAGAGTTCTGTGAACTGGATTGCCCTGCCACTTTTCATGTCAGTTTATGAGACCAAAGTTCCTTATATTCTGGGCAATTCATTTCTGAGTTAACATCCACGAATCAGCTATGCTTTACTCCCTTTAAGACACAGATACTTTGAATGTCCTTACATTTCATTTTAATTTTCTTATATCTCTATAGTCTTATTCCTGAATTCTATGCTCTCAAATTATTGTACCAGTCATAAACACAGGCATCTCAATTGTCTTTCCTCCTCACTCGTTATCCTGAAGTGGTTTGGGATTTTCCTTTTCTTCTGTAATTCAAAGTAGTTAATGGATGTTGTCTGTGCATATTTCTCATAATTGCCTTGTAAGTTCAAAGGTATCCATATGCTCCTTTAAAAGTTGAGTCTCAGAACTGATGTTGGTTCCTGATGCTTTTTTCTTGTGTTATCCTTGTTCAGTGTCCTGATCTGCCCTTCTTCAACTTTTTAAAACATTGTTCTTCATTCTCAAGATCTATCATATATTTCCCTTTTTGATGGTGCCGAATGCAGTTGTGTAGGAGTTGAACTAACTTTCCTAATAATTTCAGCAATACCTTTCTCAATGACCTTCAGAAAACCCCTTCTCTCCGTTGAATGGACTCATGTATTATTCGATACAATTTGTATGACATTTATTCTAGTCTGTGCTCCATTATCTGTTCAAATCTAACGTGACTTACTGTCTTGGTTACTCCTTGGAGACTGTATCACACTGGAGACTATATCGTATTTCTATGCCACCAGTAGTGTGTGGTGCATAACTGAAGGTCATTTAGCTTTTATGGAGGGAGTGTGAAGACCATGTTTTTCTTTGGAAGCTGGGTTACAAAGCGTTGTTTTAAGTTATAAAGAATCGTTTGTTGAGTATTGTCCTGTTTAATCCACCAGTTGTGTAGTGATGCTGCGTGGCACCCCCATGCATTTCTGATCATGTAACCTGACAGACAACTTAAGGGAGGAAAGAATTATCTTGGCTCAGGGCTTCAGGGAGTTCATTACATAGTAGCTTGGTCTCAGGTACTTGGGAAGATCCATGTAGGGGGCGTTATGTAAAATAGAAGTTTCTTCACCTAGCAAAGAAAAAGCAGAAAGGGAGAATTGTTTGCCCTTCCGAAAGAACTCCTCTTTGTGTAACTACTCTTTCCACCTCTGACTCTCCACTCCTCTCTCCATAGCCTCCCACAATACCATCACCAGCTGATGGCCCCAAGCTCAAACCAGGACCCTAATGGAAATATTTCATTTCAAAATTATAGCAGAGAGAAAACCCAGTCTCTTGAATCATCTCAGATGTGAATATGGTATTAAGTCTCCTGGAGGTCTTTCTAAATGCAGAGTCTTATTTGGGGCTGAAATGGTACCTGATATATAGCATTTCCTGTATGATTCTAGAAGTAGCTCATCATCAGGGCATCTGCATAGTCTTTCCTGTTCTGCTAAAATTTAAGTCCTGCCTTTGCTAACAGTGAAATTTAGGCTTTGGTTGTGATAAAGAATTTGTACATTATTTGCTTCAGAGCATGAAGATCTTATGTTGATGTTCTTTGTATGTCTTACATATTTTCTCCTCTAATTTCAGAAGAGAGAAATGATTGGATCAGCATATTATTGAGTGCGCTGAAGTCACCATCACTTGCCTCACAGTTGCAAGCAACTGTGGCACCTGAGAAATGTGGATATCTTGAATTGAGAGGGTATAAAGCCAAAATTTTTACAGTATTAAGGGGCAACAGTGTGTGGCTTTGCAAAAATGAGCAGGTGAGCTTTGTTACATTAACTGTGAATGACTATTCCTTAATGATAGCAACTGTGGTGAGCTTTTCAGAGCTATGTGTATTTTTATTTATAGTTTTTGGTTTTGTTTTAAAAACTCTATTAAGTATAACAAAGAAAACTTGTTTCAGAAAAGTTTCTTCATCAGATGTGAGAATTTTGTTTTGTTTTGTTTGTTTTTAGTGGACTGAGAAAGTAGCATTGTTGAAATGTATGCCCAATTGAAGTAATGTATAGCTGTCAGAGAATAATTGAGAATAAATACGGTTGTTTATGAATGAGCTTAATTACATTTCATTGTGATAGAAAACCAGAAGGAAATAATAAGTAACCCAGTGTATTAGTTGCTTTTCTGTTGGTGTGAAAACACCATAACCAAGGCCCCCTATAGAAGCAGCAATTGATTTTAGCTTAAGGCTCTAGAATAAATAGGGAGTCCATCATGACAGTGAAGCATGACAGTAAGAAAAGGAAGCCGAGAGCACACATCTTGAACTATAACCGTGGGCACAAGTCAGAGAGTTTTAGTGGGAGGTGACTAGGATTAAAGATCTCTCATCCCACCACAGTGACTTATGTCTTCCTGCAAGGCCACACCTCTCAACCTCTAAGAGCTCCCCAAGCAGTGCTACTGACCAAAGAGCAAGTATTCAAAACTCTGAACCTATGAAGTACATATCTCCTTGTAGCCACCACTTTAAGTTTTATTATCTTTATTTTTCTTTGAGAATATATTCTGTTTGTCATGAAATTGATTTGGTAATAGATGGATAGTATAGAGAGGTAAGTATAGAAATATGTAGGCACATATACTTGCAACCATATCTCTATCTATCTATCTATCTATCTATCTATCTATCTATAGATATAGATATATCACATATGCACAAGTATATGGGGTTTAAATATTAGATTATTGAATTTGATTAAGACACTAACAAGATAGTTTATTTTTGAGAAGGCTTGTGGATAATTAAAGTGTTTTTCTAAGTCTTATGAGCTTTATACTTGATTCCATAGTGCATATTTCCTTTTCTCTACTATTTTAGACTTTTGTATGTGAAAGAAAATTCTTCCTCATTAGATGCTTAGTTCATATTTGTGATATGAAATAGTATATTTTGAATAGAAATGAATTCTAGCATGAGTTCATTTAATAATGGACTATGGTACGTTATAAACATTGACTGTTTTCCTATCAAAAGCAGAGTTATCAACTCAAAATAGCAGTAGGAAAAAATAAAACTACAGCTCTTTAACCAAAGGCATTCTCAAAGTTGTGAATGTATTCATTATTTTGGGTGGGATATGTTAGCCAATTAGCTGTGGCAGGCACCACTGAGTAACATCAGCAAACTAATAATGCAACTATTTAGCATAATCCTAAAAGACAGTGACATACAGCTTAACAGTGTGTGTGAACTGGATGTGAATATTGTTCCTGAAGTCTCTGAAGATAGGTGATTAAAACTTTTCTCATTGGAATTCAGGTCAAAACTCATAATTTGCATCTATCTGTGTTGAAGTTAACTCTGCCAAATTGAGGTATTCAGTTTTGTCTTTTCACAGACCCAAGACAATTCCTATAACTCATTTCATTGCTCATATTAGCTAGATATTTGAGTGTGGTTCTTTTCTAGAAATAATGTGTTTTTGAGTTTTATTAACACTTTGGTAGAAGGAAAGTTTTTTTTCTTTTATGAAATCGTTGCTTTAGTAACAATTTTGAATGCAAAATCTAAAATGTTTGTCCCTGGTTGAGTGCCGTGTACTATGCTAATTAATTTATAAATACTCCCTTTTAATCTTTCCTATAATTATAGGAAGACAATCCTGTCATCTGTGAATTAAATGAGTAAAATGAGGTTTATATAATTTGTACAAGGCTAAAAGTTTCCTATGCCAAGCTTAATTTATAACTAGATTTTTTAACTCTTAAGTGAGTCTTCTTACTAAAAGCTTGGTTTAAATCTTTTTACAACTCCTATCTTTTAGAAATAAGCAAGTTTTTTTTTTCAATTGCATTGCCTAAGAATTTGGGGGCAAGCGCTTAATGTTGTGTTGGGCTGTACACTCTCAAAAGCGTGTGCGTATCTAGCAGGGCAGTTTCATCTGTAAGGTGAAATGGCAGACAAGAGCAGCTACAGGTAATAAGCCCAGTGCTTTTGTTGCCTGTTCATTTGCTTTGCTTTCCAGAGACAAGATCTCTTGTAGCAGATGAGCTTAAACTCTCTGTCCTCCTGTCTCTCTTCCTTCCAAGTGCTGAGATTAAAGTAGTGTGCTTTTATATCTCTGTCAATGCTGTATTCCATGGGAAGGCATTGTGGAGTGGTTCTAAACACAGGGCATCAAAGAAATTTGAGAACTAGAAAGAATTCCATTTACACAAATGAATAAATTATTTTTAAAAGAGAGGGTCCACCCAGAACCCCTCTGACTGGCGATCTGAATTCTTGCTTAAGTTTCAAGGCTAAGCACTGCAAGGGAATATGAATAAAACTTAAAAATATCTCTCTGGGTTCCCTGAGGGACAAGCCTGACTGCATAGGGGTTGATGTCAAAAGTATCCCCTCTCCATGAAAAAGACATCGGGATGGGTATGGCCCTCATGCCTCACTGGACAACGACAGGGGGACCGGAGCCATTACAAGGTCCCCTTCAAATACTGGAGGTCAGGCCTCTATCCCCGCCTTCACAAGATTAGAATCGCCACAGCCCTTCTATACTTAGAGAAGGGAGGAGATGTCAGGGGCAGCCCTGCTTACACACTGAAGGCCTAAAATCAGCCATAGGCCTAAAATCATCAATAGGCCTGTCATACATGTATACTAACACCAAGTCTTGGGTCTCTGTGAAAAAACATTGAAACAGATGGCCATAAGCTATTGTAAACAGGCAGCTTTTGTGGAAATTTACCAGCCCGAGTAGTCATAGACCTTGTAAATAGGTAGCCTTGGCAGACAATACCAACTTAGATAAGGACAAGTGAGTCATAGGCAGAGTCATAGTGACCTGTCCCCTGAACCTTCACCCAGCCGATACCCGGTTCTGAAAGATATCTGTATTCCCCCTGAACACCCACACTCCAGTGTCATCCCCTTCCCCACAACCTGCCTTTCTGTGTTTATAACCCCTGTGTGAATGCAGTACGATTTGAGAAAAAAAAAAATTATTAAAAAAAAAGAAACAGAAAAAAAATAGGTTACCATCTTTAAGTAACCTATTTTTTAAATAAACATATTTTAATATGTATTTATTTAGGTTGTTTCCTCTTATACGTTGAGGTGGTTATATTTTACCTTTAATGATATATTTTATTGCGTGTGTTCATGTGCATGTGCGTGTGTGCATGTGTGTGCGTGTGTGTGTGTGTGTGGTGTTTGTATCATCTTATATATAGTCTTCTTGATAGCATAATAGTGGACAAGTTTAATAAACCATGCATGCAGTACTATTCCAGCTTTTGAGCCTTTCCCATTTGGAATTTGCCTTGATGTCCTGAGGAAATCTGTCTACTACTGATTTCATATAGGGAAGCAGTTAATGGGAAGAATTTCCTAGGCTGCTGAGATAGGACAGACTTTCTACTCAACGTGCAGGGCTTCGCCTAGGTGATGGTATTGTCCTGCTTTAGGAAAGTTCTGGATGATGGTGATATATATCGATGAAAACACAAACACACACATGCACACACATGCACATATGCACACACACACACATGCACACACACACACACATACACACACACATGCACACCAGTAATTTTCAAAGATTATCAAATAAATGTATTCCTTCAAAAGTGTGAAATGCTTATTTTTGAAATTTTGTATAATTTGTGTTGGATCTAATAATAGCTGTATAACAGAACATAATTGTTTGATTATTCATACGGAACAGACTCATTGCCCATGTAATTTCTTGGCATAAAGACATATCTTAAAAAGAGATTGACCTGTAGCACTCTATGTATATTAAATGTATATTAAGTGTGCTTTCCATTAATGGATATATAATTTTGCTAATTTGTTGATTGTTGCAGTGAGAGTGAACAGACACTGGATAAATGATAAAGTTGGCCATTACAGAGAAATATCATTTACCCTAACCACAGGAATTAGATTGGGAGGTTACAGCTAGGGGTTTGCATTCTTGCTCTGCTATGGCAAACTGTTAACTAGTGTTATTCTGAAGGGAGATGGAACACTGCCTCTAAAGTTGTCATTCCTTTGTTGAAATTTCCTATTTCTGGCCCTATCCCCAGTGTGTTAGCTTACCCTTTGGGATATGTTGTGTATACACATCCATGAAAGTACCAAATGTGGTACTTCATGTGATACACGAGTCCCAAACCACACACTCAGAAATGCTGTGGAGGGTTTTACTTCTAAAGCTATAAGCATCCAGCTAAAGGGAAGATGAAAATCCTGGAGTAGGAAAACATATAAAACTTCCCTTTGCCACAATAGCAATGGGTCTTTTATTCACTCCTGGATGATATACAGTTTTTTTTCTTTTTTTCTTTTTTTTTTTTACTATTACTCTATTGAGGATAACCTTTTAAAGTTGAATATTTTGAAACATTGATGTATGACCTTATAAACATTTTAGTAAACATTAAGAAAATCATTATCGTTGTATAGTTTTAGAATTGGAAGGACTATTCTTAGCATACTGTACATAATTCTGAAAGACTCTACAGCTTGTGCTTTGCTACTTTTGCACACTTACTGAAATGTCAGTGATTCATATAACAATTTAAAATGTTAAGCCTTTCTTGAAAAGTTCCCTTACTGGAATGCAGTTCACTTCATGTAGAGCTGCATTATCAGAGTGTCTTCTTCAAAAGGTTTTTGAAAACTCCATTTGTGTCATTATAAAAAAAGGGGGAGAGGCAGAGAGCTTTTGGGGCTGCTTGGCAAGAATCTGACATGGGCTAAGACAAGGAAATGGGCTGCTTGGCAGGAATATGACATTGGCCAAGGACAAGGAATTGGGCTTCAGGCAGGAATCTGACATTTGGCTAGAACACAGAAGTAATTTCAGGTAGGAATCTAAATCTTAGGCTAGAATAAAAAAGTAATTTCAGGTAAAAATCTAAATCTTAGGCTAGAACAAAGAAGAAGGCTTCAAACATGAAAATGACTGGGCTAGGACAGAGAAGTAGGCTCTGATAACCCTTAGAAACAGTGATCATGGGAGTGATCATGGAACTTTGTTTATTGCCTTGCTTGTTTTTTGACTATTTGTGTTGATTGTCTTGTTTGTTTCTTGACTATTTGCATCTATTGTATTGCTAGTTCCTTAACCAAGAACTGACCTTAATACTTACATGTAAAAGCAAAAAGGAGAAGGGGGGATATGATAGGGGATTTCTGGGGGCGTGGAGGATGGGGGAGGGGGATGACATCTGAAATGTAAATAAATAAAATATCCAATAAAAAAAGAATTTAGGAAAAGGGAAGCTATTAGAGATCACTTTCATTTGCTTGATCCGTGAGTTTCTTTCACTCTGTTTGGCCAGAATTTACTCTGCTTTGAAGATTGTTATGTATCTGTCCAGAGCCTATACTCTTGTCCTCATAGATGCATTCTCAATGCCAGCCCGCCTGCAGAAGTGTCTTCAGGAAACTTTTTTATTCATTTTCTGAATCTGTCTCTAGTACTGAGACAAGAACATGTGTTTTCTCACTTATATTGAACTCAGTTACCTTGAACTCACTTTTGCCATAAACACATTTATGGTTTTTGAAATTCCCTCTCATTCTTAAGGGCAGCAGTGTGAGCCTGCTGGCAGTCTTGCTGTCCATCTGTATTGTGTTCTCTGACTGGTCTGAACTCCATGAATAATATACATCAGCTGCATTTAACACCATCTTCTGGTTTCCTGGCTGCTCAGTTCAAATGCTCTCCTCCCTTGCTTCGCACACTTCCCTTCATTACTATACTGTTGGAGCCAAAACCCAGAGGGGCTCTCAGGTTGCACAGCAGAGAGACTGGGCGGGATTCATATAAAATATTGCCTGAGGTGTTTTTAGTATTTCTTTTTTTTTTTCAACTAGGCTCTAAGATGTGAAAGAGGAAAAGACATGGAAATTGAGCGAAGCCCTTTGTTAGAGAAGCAATAGCATCTTGGAAAGCAACATTAATTAGAATTCTTCGCCTAATTACCCAGTGCATTGTCCTTACCACACAAATTGAATATCAACCCTTACATACTTAGCTCCATATCAGAAGCCTTCCCTGTTTCAGTTTTCACTATTTTCTTCTATTCCTTATACCTGCAGTGTGTTATATTTGTGACCAAATTTTTATATTTTCACTTTCAATCTGTTTAAAGGGGCTTCTGTAATTGGGTATGTATATGGGTTATACTAAAGTCTTTATATTTCAAGATCCATCTGTCTGCTTAGGAAGTATTTAGCCGGCACTTTTGTTTTTCTTTCTAGCTGCTATAGAGGCAAGCTCGCCTTGTGGAAAGCCACCTGAGAGCTCTGCTCTCTGGAAGCTTTGTGATGAGAATAGCAAAGAAAGTATACATTCCCAGGAAACTTCTGAGAATCTCTGTGCAGCATTGTTAGCCTCCGATTTGTGTCCTGTGTGTGGTGTGTTTGTGTTCATACCTGTGTGGTTCTTTGTGAATGTATGATTGTGTGTGCAGTGTGTGAATGCATGAGGAAACCAGTGGTTAACAGCAAGAGTCTTCCTGTATATTTTCTATCTTACTGAGACAGGGTTTTTCAGGTAGAACCAAGGTCTCACCAGTTTGGCTTGTTTCAGTAGACAGCTTGCTCTGGGGAGTTCTTATTTCTATATTCCACACTAGCATGAAAATTACAGGCAGGGTGGCATTGACATGTATTTCTGGGTTCTAAAGTCTAGTCCTCATGCTCTCAGAATATCTGGTACTTTAACCACTGAGCCATATCCCCATTCTTCCTCTAGCTTCAATCAATTTAAATCAGTTTGTTCTCTTTCTCTCCCTCTTTCTGTCTGTCTGTTGTTGTCTTTCTATCTCCCCCTTTCTCTGTCTGCCCCTCCTCCATGGGTAGATGTAAATTTAGTACTTAACCTCACAATCATTTTTCAGGACTGAGGAAATGACTCAATGAGCAAAATAGCTTGTCAGGCAAGCAAGAAGACCAGAGTCTGTATCCCCAGAACACATGTAAAAACAAGATACTTAACCTGAGCATCAGTATTCTAGTTTTCCTATAAGAAGATGGGACATGCTGAGAGGAAAATCCTCAGAAACATACGAGCAAGTAGCCTGGTACGTGGAACACCAATGCGACAAGGAGACCTTGTCTCAAACAAGGTGGAAGTAGAGGATTGACACCTGAGATTGTCCTTTCTCCTCCACAACTTCCCTCTGGCGTGAACAGTCCTGCATTCCCAGACATACATACCTACAGGTAGACAGGCACAATGGCAAACACACAGAATTCCTCTGACATTTTTCATCAAGGCCCATTTCCATTTAAAATGTTGTCTACTGTGGTTTAGAAAAATGGCTTAGCAGTTAGGAGCCATGGACTTCCCTTCCAGAAGACCTAAGTTTGAGTCTCTGATCACTTCTAAAGAAACCATTCTGGGATGGGCTCGCAGAAAACATTTTGGTGCTCACAGCTACCTGTACCTACAGTTCTAAGGACATCCAATGTCCTATCTGACCTGTGCTCATATGACATATTCTTTCCCTCACCCCTCTTCTTCTTCCCCTCCCTCCCTATCCCCTTCTTAACCCTCCTGTCTCCTTCCCCCGATCTCCTTCCCTCCTTTCTTCCCCACTTTCCTCCTTCCCTCGTAAACACATACTGAAATTTAAAAAGTCTTTAAAAAATGAAATACTGTGCACAGTATAATAGACATCATTAACATTTAATTTTTAAAGATATTTTTGAAGATTTATTTAGTGTGTGTGTGTGTGTGTGTGTGTGTGTGTGTGTGTGTATGAATTACTATATGTAAGCCAGATAAAGAAGCCAGAGGAGGATGTCGGATCTCTTGGAACTAGAGTTAATAAAACTGGTACTTGTAGTTGGTTAGATTTCAGTACCATGGATGTGAAGGAAATTTAAGAAAAGTGGCTTTAGCTTCCATTTGTTATGTTTCCCTGATAGTTTCCCATCCCTTCCTCATGGGTTTTTAAAATATCACGCTAATATTAGCCAGTTCATTGCAACCAGATGTCTTGCTTGGTGAGTTTGGGCGTCCATTTGATGCTGATTGTGGCATTGAGGCTTTAACTACATAAACTTATTTGATTAAATATCCTCAAATCAGAGTATAACAGAGGCTCTTCTCTGCCCCATTCCTGCTAATATAAAGTCTCCTGATGCTTCAGACCGGGGATGGAGTACTAGCAGAATTCAAATTGGCCTCCAAGGGGTTGGTTTATATGGCACAGAATGAAGCCACAGGATGTAGGTGGTGACCTCACATTCTCTGGGATCTTTCTCTGGCCAAGCTCTGCATCTGGTGTTTCCTAGAAATCTAGTGCCAATGTCACACAATGCCACATCTGTTTTCAACAAATGTTTAAGCACCAAATTCTTAAATTCCTGGCAGGAAAACCTAGCATTCGTGATTTCTAAAATTAGGTTTTAGATTTGGGGTTAACAGACTTTTCTTAATTTCCCTCTCTAGGGATGAGCATTTTCTTTGCTCTTGCACTGAGTGGTTTGATCAATTCAGAATTACTCTCATTGGAATGAATTTATATAAGTGACTCATTTCAGTATCTTGGTCAATATTTGTGATAAATTCTTTCTGAATATTTAATACAGAGTCATTCCGTGATTACAGATGAAGTGGAATATTTTATGAATAACAAATTCTGCATGTAAAACTTTTAAATGAAAGAATTATCTGGGCATATTAAGCTTTTAACTCACATCATTTCATTTCATTTTTATAACTATACTTTAAGGTAGAATTACTCTATTTACAAACAATGTGATTGAGGTCTAGCTAGGCCAGGTAGCTTGCTAAGGCTTACCCAGCCGGGTTTCTTCCTTAAGCCTGTCAGTGCCAGGTCATTTGCACATCTGCACTGTCTGGTTCTGCTAGCAACACCTGGGATCCTTGTTGCTAGTGGTAATTGTCTGCCTTCTGAAATTCTGTGTTGGCCACAGAATCTAAATATAGAATATTGCTTACTCTACAAGCCCTCTTTAGTCTCTTAAATTAAAGACATTTCATTTAGAGTTCTGCTCTTTTTCTTGTTGTTGTTTTTTGATTTTTTTTTGATGCTGTATATTGTCAGGATGGGAAAGAGAGATGAACACAGACCGTTGTGATAAACATCCAGGAAAGAGACATCATCTGAACATGTACTAATAGTCTGAAAGGAGGCTAAATATCACCAAAGTATTCTTAATAAGAACTGCAGTTGTTTCACATTCAATAGCTCTCAAGAGCACTGACATTTATTTTGTTACCCTGCTCTATATTTTACAGTCAATTGGTGCTAGGGAGCTGTGTGCATCCTCTAATTACTCAGAACCATATGGCCATGCCAGATAGTTGATAAATGGGATATCATTTTTCATGATAAGAAAATATCATCTTTACCTTGCTGGAGCGAAATTTAGAATGCCAAGCTGACCCTCACTTTCCCAGGAATTACAACTGTACATGTCGAAATTTTATGACTCGTGTACAGCGATGAGGGGCCATCCATCCAGGCAGGAACTGTGATGAGCCTCATCAGTTCCCATAACAGGTTGTCATCCCACCATCTGCTAGGCTGGTGGTCAAACCATTATGAGCGTCTGCCCTTAGTATCACACAGTACTTGCAGGCCAGGCACCTCACAGAATACCGTGGAGTGGCCTGATATCTATCTCTTGTCAAGAGCCTCATTGTGCAGAATTGTTAGAAGGCCATTTAGTGAAGGCACATTGCTCTATCTAGTTTATTCCTATAGCAAGGTTAGACAGAGACCTCAGTTTGTTAGTCTCACCTTCTTTGTCATCTATAAAAGAGGGCTCCAGTTTCCAGGCATCCACATTTGAGGATATATCCAGCAGTTGCATGATTCAGCAGGGACATTTGTATAGATAATTGGGAACTGATATTTCCCATTTACAGAGTAAAGTCAATCTGGTACTGATATGTCTTAATGTGGCTGATTAAAAGTTTGATGTTCCCTCTCATTTTGTATAGCTTGTTATCCTAGGGTAAGTATACAAAATGGAAATCTATCACCTCCAATTCTAATTATTCTACAATAGTCAATATTTTATTGTCTTTGCTTTTACATTCTTTCTTTGAAATTATAATATAATCTTATATTTTTATTCATATATTCTTTCCTTGTACCTTAACATTATGAGCCATTTATTATTCTATCAGATGTAACATTGTATTGATTTATTTTATCAATAAATAATTTTTTCTCATTTTACCTATGACTGTTCATATTGAAAAATAATAAATAGGGGCTAAGGAGATGCCTCAGTGCATAGGAGCACTCACTGTGGCAGGATCTTTGGATTCATACTGTAGCAGGCACGTCCACACATATGCATGTATCTCCAGTCAGGCATGTACAAACACACATATATATATACACAGAGACACGCACATCCACACACACAGAAACACCCCCCCACAGATTATAATATATATGTATATGTACATAAATACACACACAGACACTATATATATGTATATATGTATGTAGAGCATACATAAGTCTAGATACACACACACACACACCTACACAGACACACAGAAAGAAACACCCAGTGACACACAAAAACCATATATATATATATATAATATATATATTTATAAATATGTATATTATAATATATATATGTGTATATACCTCTAGCTACACACATACAGATCCTCTCTCTATAGATATAATATATGTGCATATATATATACACATATATATAACTATACACATATATATAACACATATATATACATATATATAACTCTAGCTACACAGACACACATAGACACTATATATATATGTATATATATTTATACATATATATGTATAATTCTAATTACACACACACACTCAAACAAACTCATACAGTCACACTGACAGACACTATATATGTCTATATACATGGTATCTAACTACACACAGAGATTCTCTCACTATATTATGTGTGTGTGCGTGTGTGTGTGTGTGTGTGTAACTCTAGCTCCACATATCTACATGTAACTCCCATACTATGGAGAATGGCAACAGGAAAATTGCTGGAGCCTGATTGGCACTACTTGATTATAGCTTCTCTAGAGGTTCAGTGAGAGACCCTGTCTCAGGGGATGAGGCACAGAGTGATAGAACAGATGTCCTGGTGTCCTCCTGTCACCTCCCTCTATGCAGAAAGACATGTGTGCCCCACACCCCATACCCCAAACATATGCAAACTACATGAATGATATAATCAATAATAAATGCCTTTCTACAGTGTGTCACTAATTTTCCCAAATATATACATATTTACACACATAAATATGTAAAATTTGGTTCTACAATTATTTTTCTATAGTTTTATCAAATAGGAGTGCATTAGTTATAAGCACAACGACCTACAGGAAATCTAAGAGATAGTGACTTCTCATTGAACTCTGGTGAGATCAGAGAAGCCCTGGTGCTTACAGGATTCTTCTCCACACTCATTTGTACACAGATTTCTCAAAGATTACTATATTCTAAGCAACCTCTGTGTTTCTAAATGACAATGCTAGATGATATGGAAAGGGAAGGAATGAAATGCAGAGGTATCTATATGTTCTCACATGTAGTATTTTATGCCATATTGATCAAAAATTGGATATATGTGTTATATATAGCCTTACGTCTTAACAGAAATGCTAACATAGTACTTAAGACATAGTACTCTCAACCGGGTGGTGGTGGTGCACGCCTTTAATCCTAGCACTTGGGAGGCAGAGGCAGGTGGATTTCTGAGTTCAAGGCCAGCCTGGTCTACAGAGTGAGTTCCAGGACAGCCAGGGCTACACAGAGAAACCCTATCTTGAAAAACCAAAAAACAAACAAAACAAAACAAAAAAAAAAGACATAGTACTCTCCCTGCTCACGTAATAGTTACAATAGAATAAAAAATAAATTGGTTTTTCCCTTTTAGCAATTTTCTAAATTGAATTTACTAAGTTTCTTATTGAAAAATGAAATAGTGTTTTTGTATTTTCCTTTACTATGAATGTGTTTTTCACATCACAAATTAGGAGTTCTGGGCACATTTAACCTGAATTTACTCACCCCGATCATTCCTTTCTTGAGGTGGTAATTTAGCAAAATATTGAGCATATTTATTCTGAAGTTACCAAGCCCATATGAATAGGCAGAATAATACCCACACTGATGCTTTTAGAATGTACTCTTCCTTGTTTCTATTTTCCAACAAGACACAGTAAGCTCAGTGATTTCTAGTGTTGAGCAAAGGGTTGTTTGTGGATCACATTGGCACTGGATGCCAATGTTTAAGAGTCTGATTGGAATAGTGGGAATGTGAACTTGTACAATTTATTAAACTGCAAGTGCATTTGAATGTAAACAAAGAGGAACACAGTTCCTCAGCAGGTACAGTGTAACAAGATTAGGTAAAGATCAGCAGTTACATACTTAGTTCCTTTCCAACGTGTAAGACTTGATGCATATTGCTTGTAGCTATCACTTTGAGTCTCAATTTCCCTAGCTTCTCATATTTAATTTCATAATTCCTTTTGTTTTCCTACCAAATCAATACTTTGCACATGTTAAAAGGTTAATTGCCCGTTTTTGATTGGATACAGGTGAAGATACTGCCAACTATTCAAAGCAAGGCACATATATTTATGGCATTGCCTCTCAACTTCTGGGTCACAAGCCCTTTGAGGATTTGAAGGGCACCTTCACAGAAGTCACATATAAGATATCCTGCATTTTGGATATTTATATTACAAAATCAGTAGCAAAACTTACAGTTATGAAGAAGTTACAGAAATACTTTTATGCTTAGGGGTCACCACTGCATGCGGAAGTCTATAGTAATGGTTTGTAGCATTAGGAAGGTTGCGAACCACTGATCTCATAAACTTATCTTTCATACGAAAGACATCAACTTTCAGGGTAGCTTAGGCTGGTTCAGTGTTATCATATACTGGAATGGTCTGCCTGCTGTGAGTAGAAGCGATGGTTTTATTTTCTAATTGTTCAACTGCGTCTGTATGTGTAGTAACGTTTCTAGGCGTCCCTCTATAACAAAGACATCGTGGCTGTATTTTCAACAAATGGTTTTGTACTTTTGCTCCATACTAGGATTTTAAGAGTGGACTTGGCATTACCATAATTCCTATGAATGTTGCAAATGTGAAGCAAGTAGATCGAGCAGTGAAACAGTCTTTTGAGATAATCACTCCCTATAGGAGTTTCAGGTAAGCTATTTTTAAACAATTGTGTGTGTGTGTGTATGTGTGTGTCTCTGTGTGTGTGTCTGTGTGTCTGTGTGCCTGTGTGTATGTGTGTGTTTGTTTTTATGACTACTAAATGGCCTGGTGGAGGTGTTGTAATGCTGGAGGTATCATATTTTATAGAACAATTATAATCATCTTTTCTCATTGTCTAACATTGTCTAACTAACTAGGCATGGAGGAAATCACTGAAAGGGGCTTGGCTAACTGCCGCAGGCAAAGATACTTTCTTCGTGAAGCATGGATTTTGTAGTACCTTGTTCCTAAGCTGAGAATAGCAAATATGTTAATTCTTTCACAATTAGAAAGAGTGAAATAGTGTTGTGTTGTTTTCCGATTGTGCTTACTTCCTTTTAGCCTGTTCTAATGAATTCCACTTTCAAGTTGACTTTAGTTACAGTTGCTGCATGTGATTTGTTCCAGTGCCTCAGCTTAGTATCATGCTGAGTTTAATGGATCACATGAAGTCATCGATTGAAGTATTTTGACATCTTGATGTATATGTAAAATGTATTTCGCTATTTGAGTATTTTCATCACTAGGACAAAGGACTTACCACATTTTAATCATGTGTAACAATTCCTTAGCTTCGGTGTATAGTATAGACATGGGTACACTTGCTGAGTGCAACTACAGTGATACATTTGTCGCAAATGATACACATCAGGTTGTTTGGGAGTCAGAAGCAATTGCTTTAGACATGTAAATGACTTAATTATTTCTGAGATACTCAAACATTTTCTTTCTCAAAATAAGTTAGTAGGTTCCAATTTTGATTAAAATGATCAAATAAAGACTGATAAACGTTAATTTCAAGCTTGCAGATCTATAGCTTGAATTGTAGCCCAGTGGCACTGTGCTTGCCAACTTGCCTAGCATGCACAAGGCCTTGGCTTCTACACTCTTCTCTCTCTCTCTCTTTCTCTCTCTCTCTCTCTCTCTCTCTCTCTCTCTCTCTCTCTCTTTCTCTCTCTCATTCTCTCTCTCACTCTCTCTGTCTCTCTCTGTCTCTCTCTCCTCTCTCCCCTCTCTCTCCTTATCCCCCCCATTATTCTCTCTCTCACACACACAGAAGCAGATTCTAACCTCAACTGAATATAGATGCTTGCTGTAGCTAACATCTAGGAGAACATGAAATCAGTAAGGATTTGTCAGCATTGTAGTAATGAAAGAATCATCACATTCTCTGGAAAATATAATTCCTATAAGCCACTTATTTTACTGAATGTTAAGAATAGTCTAACACCAGTTTCTTTCATTATACTTCAAGTCATGATAGTTCATGGAACAAAAATTTTAATGTGACAGATAACTTACAGTAGATTTGTTTTATGTCATTGTGGCAGACCTGGATATTACCTATAATAAACAAATAATAAATCTTTCTTGAAGGGCAGCAATGCTGTTTCATATTTTATCCATTCAGTGAGGCATCTAGCCAACACTAAGAAATCAGACTGTATCAGAGCTGGCTCAAATTGAGTTAGTAATCCTTTAAAATAGTAACCATTTAAAACTTTTCATGTTTCTCAATCTCTTAATGCCATCTGGCCAGTCTTCTAATTTAAAGATTTCCATTTTTAAATCTGACAAAAATCACAATTTCTGGTGGGTTTTTTTTCCTTTTGATTATTTTAGTGTTAGAATATGATGGTATAGTTGCTTGGCAAAATACCCCAGCAGTCTTGAAACCCTGCCAGTCTCTTTTTGATTATTATATAACCCATTGCTTAAGAGACATGGCTTGCATTTGTTTTGACCTACCAAGGCAATTTCTGTATATCTTGATCAGAAATAATAAGCATACTAATTGTAGTTGAAGATATTTGAACAGGGCCATAAGCAGCATGGAAAAAAATCAAAAGAAAAAAAGAAAATGATTTGTTAAATTAGATAATTTTTAATAGAAAAAGACAATCCAATACTGCCCAGAAGGCATACTTTTAGCTGCTATTTAATTTGTGGATGAAATGAATATGCTAACTGAACACCCTGCTTAATTGGCCTTTACAAGGGAGATCAATAATGCAGAAATGTTAATTGTTTCAGCTTCACAGCAGATTCAGAGAAAGAGAAACAGGAATGGATTGAAGCTGTGCAGCAGTCGATAGCAGAAACTCTCTCTGATTATGAAGTAGCGGAGAAGATTTGGTTTAATGAGTCCAACAGGAGCTGTGCAGATTGTAAAGCCCCAGACCCTGACTGGGCATCCATCAATCTCTGCGTCGTCATCTGTAAGAAGTGTGCAGGTAATTAGTGATGAGCTATGCTCATCTCGGCTTGGTGGTAGATTGGCACTGATTGTTCTTTGTTATCATACATAATGTGTCCTAAGTAATGGTTGTGAAATGTGAAAGGGAGATAAACCTTATCAAATAGAAGTCCCATTTAGAAATGCAATCCTATCTTCAATTCTATCTGGATCCCAGACAAAAAATTAAATTTTAAGTATGTAATAATATTTGGGTTTACCGGTCCATGTATAGATTTTTTTAAAATAACATGGTTAAATGAATGTTTTTGATATTAGACTACACCCAGAACAGTTCTGTGTATTTGCGTGCATACTTTTGGTTATGATCTCATCATTGCCTTAAGGTATCTTTTTTATATTGAAGACATTCTAGGCTATTTTCCTGCATGATGGACCTAGCATCTTTTATAGTATGAATTTGAAGCATAGTGTTTCACAGTAGAATTAATGCTTATGAAAAAAGCTAGTGTCATAAATGCCTTTCTTCTTGTGACCTTGGAGAAACTTAGCCAATTTCTATCTCCCAGTCTTCTCCTCCACCCCATCTTGCCTCCTATTCTACAGATACCACTAACTCCTATCCACACACACATACAAGTCCATACACATGCACGAGCACACATATACAAACACCTGGAACACCAGCTGTTCTGATGCTCCTCTACAAAGGTAGAAAGTTATATGACATAAAGTTCTTTTGACAAATGCAGAAATAGTTGTTACAATAAAGGATGGTGAGAACAGTATTAGACTTGACAACCAAGTCTGGGATAGTACCAGACAGGAGCTTCTACCCTGGTTTGAGCAGAGCAAGTGAGGAACCCAGCTGCAATAGTTGTCTAGAACCTCGGGACTTTTTGGAGCTCTGTTCAGGTGGCTTTCCTGACCACTAACTGACCATCACAGGAGCAGAATCAGCAGCCTTGCTATGACCCTGCATTAACTGTTTTCTCCCATCTTCCTCTTCTCTTCCATCTCTTTGAGAGAGAACGCTTTGTTTGGCTCCTAGCTATTATCTTTCCTTCCTCCTCAAGGCCTTGTATCATCCATAGTCTCTTGAGTACGTAAACTGCTTTGTTTGTGCTGTAAACTTACACCAGTCTGTTAACCCTAGCTCTCCAGTCCCCTCTTTACCCTTTCAGACTTGAGCTGCTTTCCTGACTACATAGTGAGCCGCAGAAGCTCTTCTCATCTCTTTACCTGCATTTTCCTTCAGTGTTTTGTAATCAGTCTTCTTTTCTCTCAACCAGTGCAAGAATTTATACTGCATTTACCAGTCTATTTTACTTCTCAGTCTCCATTTGGGCTATTATTTTTTTCCTGTGTAAAAAATATTTATTTTCAATTAAAAACCTAAGTATTTGAGAAGTTTGTGAAAACTTTTTTAAAACCACCCTCCTATTTTATGCTTAGAAAAAAAATTAATGTTTTTTTATTATTTTTTAACTTATTCACTTTACATGCAATCATTGCCCTGCTCCTAGTCAACTACGATTCTTCCCCCTATCCGCCTCCTCATCTCCTGTGAATTGGTTGGGGCCCTCTAGGTATCTCCCTGGCACTTCAAGTCTCTGTGAGGCTAGGCAGTTTCTCTTCCTCTGAGGCCAGATAAGGCAGCTCAACTAGAAGAACATATCTCACATACAGGCAACAGCTTTTAAGATAGTCTCTGGTCCAATTATTCAGGACCCACATGAAGACCAAGTTGCACTTCTGCTACATATGTGTGGGGAGGCCTAGGTCTACCCCGTGAATATTTTTTTGGTTGGTGGTTCAGCCTCTGAGAGTCCAAAGTGCCCAGATCAATTGATTCTATTGGTTTTCCTATGGAGTTCTATTCCCATAGGGGCCTGCAATTCTTCCTCCTCCTATTCTTCCATAAGAGTCCCCAAGCTCCATCCAATGTTTGGCTTTAGGTCTCTGCACCTCTCTGAGTCAGTTGGTGGATGGAGCCTCTCAGAGGAAAGCTATGCTCGACTCCTGTCTGCAAGCATAACAGAGTATCACTAATAGTGTCAGAGATTGATGCTTGACCATAGGATGGTTCTCAATTTGTGGTGGTTGTTGGTTGACTGGTCCCTCAGTCTCTGCTCCATCCCTAATCCCTGCATTTCTTATAGGCAGGATAAATTTTGGGTTGAAAAATTTGTGGGTTGATTGATCTACCTATCACTCCACCAGGGTTCCTGCCTGGGCAATAAGGAGGCAACCTCCCCAGGCTCCATATGCCCAGTGCTGTGAATCATGGCTGAAGACATCCCCATTGATTCTTGGGCACCTCCTCTATCCCAGGTCCCTGTCCCTTCCTGGAGATACCCCCTACCCCCACCCCTGTCCATCACACATTTCTCTTCTGCATTTTTAAAAGATTTATTATTTATACAATGTTCTGCTTGCATGTATCCCTGCATGCCAGAACAAGGCACCACATCTCATTATAGATGGTTATGAGCCACTTTGTGGTTGCTGGGAATTGAACTCAGGGCCTCTGGAAGAGCAGCCAGTGCTCTTAATCTCTGAGCCATCTCTCCACCCCCATTTGGTTTACTCTTATCTTGTCTTCTTTGTAATATTTGAGAACTGAAGCTAATAAATCTCTTTGATGTTGGTCTTCCTCAACTTCAACAATCCAGTAATCTGCTGTCTTGCTTCTTAGAAGGTGTTGTCCATGCTTGTATGACCTCACAATTTTATACTGCTGACGTACATTGTGTGCCTTAGGCTCTGTTTTCAATTCTTTTTTTTTTCTATCAATGTTATTTATCACTTGCATTCAGCACACATTTTTTTTAAAAGATGATTTTCACTCCCTATGAGAATCTCTGATCAGTTTTTCCAAAGACAATTGAAAATTCCCATATCAGAAATAGAGCCATGGTGCAATCTTGTATAAGCATGCCTATTTTTGCTTGTCTTACATTGGTGAGAAGCTGTATTGCCTACCATAACTTAAGCCTAAAATGAGAGACCCTCCTAAGCCTCCAGCCTTCCTTAAAGCCCACAGTACATCACTGGCGTTTCTGGTTCTGTCTGGTCCTCTTCAGCTCACATATTCTATGTTTGCATTTTTATTTTATCAGTATTAGTATTTTGTATGCATGTATGTCCATGACCATGTATATGATTGGTGCCATTGGAGACTAGAAAAAGGCATAGGGTCCTTTGAAACTAGATTTACAGATGGTTGTGAGCCCTCCTATGGGTTCTGGGAATTAAACGCTTGTCTTTTGGAAGAGCAGTTAGTTCTCTTAACTGCTGAGCCATTTCTCTGGTTCCCTGAGCTTATGTGTTCTTTCATAGGGTGCATTAATATATCTGTCTGTAACTCACAGGTATCCAACGTTGTCTTTAGGTCATAATTAAAAGGATATAGCAGTGTGAACTCCGGCTATGGGGCTTTGTACCCTAAAATATTTTATACTTCCTCAATAAAGGAAGAAAAGAGCTTCAGATTTAGTATAGTACACAGTCAAGAATATTTACTGCTCCTAGGCAAAGGTCTCTTTAAGATCAGTGTAAGCTCTTATACAGATGGTTTTAATTTCAGCTTACTCTTGACATATATTGTGTAGCAGTTAGGAATGAAAGTTGATTTATAGTGTACACTCGATGATACAGTTCTATTCTTCCATTCTTCAGAGGAAGCAGGAAGTAGGATAGAAAGTCTACTTTGTATCTCTCTGCTCATTTTTATTATAGTCAATATTAGATTGTCCAGTATTGATACCTATATGTACATGCATGAGATTTAACTGACCATAAATATTTTCCTTGTTTTTTAAAAATAGCTCAAGAGTTGAACACTATTTGCAGGTCTAAAGGCCTAATTTTTTTCCCATATAGCCAAGGGAAGAAAAAAGGTTTGACGATCCCAAACTGATTTTACACACAAACACACACACACACACACACACACACACACACACACACACCATACATAAATGTATAATCTTTTTAAAGTATATTTTTATGGCAATAAATGATTGTGATAAAGCTAATAAATATTGCCATAGCTTAGTTATCTATGTTGTTTTTATAATGAGCACCATAAACACTCTTAGTATTTTTGGCTTTTAGAATAGTAGGTACTGGGATTAATATGGTATAGTCACTTAGTTTGTTTGCTAGTTAATTTTGTGAGAAAAGTTTTCTCACTAACCTAATTTGCTAGTAGGCTACGCTGGCTAACCACCAGGCTGAAAGGATGGATCATTTGTCTCCCCAGTGCCAGAATTCAAGCACATACCTTCAGACCTAGCTATTCTTGTGTGGTTTGGGGAAATGGAGTTTAGGTCTTTACATGCAAAGCAAGTTCTTTACTGACTGGATTATCTGTCCATCCTTCTCCCACAGACATCAGTGTGGAGGTTGTGGAGGGAAGGGTTTGCTAGGAATTGAAGATAGGGTCTCACCTTTGAGCGATATTCCTAGTCCTTCTATATACATTTAAGAAAATAAAGTAAAATCAGTTCACGTTCAAATTAAAATGAAATGTAATTGTCTCTCCCTTCAGGACAACATAGATCTTTGGGACCAAAAGATTCTAAAGTTAGAAGTCTGAAAATGGATGCCAGTATTTGGAGCAATGAGCTCATTGAGGTAAGACCTGTCCATTGGGCACAGTGAATGTAGACTGGATGAGAAGGGCAGTGGGTATCAGTTACATTTTTAAAGCTGTTCTTAGATGAAATTCTCACTATGGTATGAAAATGTCATACAGCTTCCCAAATTAGAGAGTTATTTTTAAAATAAAGACTACAAAGAACTTTAATGATACTCAGAATGTAAAAATGTAACAACTCTGACGAAAGTGAGAACTCAGTTTCTTTTTTTAACCCTTACAGAAAAGTATTAGAAAAGGGAATGAATAAAGTAGCAAAAATTTATTATTCTCTGTCTGGGCTGAGCCTGGTCATTAACCCACTGGGTCTGACTTACTGTTTCTTGTCTTTCTTTCTTCTCCTGTTCAGCTTTCTCTTGTTGAGACAGACTTGAGCAACCATTTAAATGAATTTGTCTCCACATGAGTTTGAAGAGTAAAGGGACTTTGATTGCATTTGTGTGGCCTGTGGTTGGTTTCTCAGATGATGTTGCATTAGAAATGGGGTCTCATGTCTCTTCAGTTGCCTTGAGAGTTCAAGACTTTATGCTTTTTCTATATTTTATATTGAATTGGGTGTTTAGTTTAGAATTGGAATTATTTTTGAAAGTTCATGTATATTTAATGAAGTTGTACTTTTTTTTTTTTGCCTTTTCCATTCCAGCTATTTATTGTCATTGGAAACAAGAGAGCAAATGACTTTTGGGCTGGTAACCTTCAAAAGGATGAAGAATTACAGATGGATTCACCAGTGGAAAAGAGAAAAAACTTTATTACCCAGAAATACAAAGAAGGAAAATTCAGAAAGACTCTCTTGGCATCTCTGACCAAAGAAGAGTTAAATAAGGTGAATATAATGTAGTACTTACTCTACATGGATTTAAATGTCATAAATCAATATACGTCAGCACTTAGTGTAGATCATTTAGTGTGTATGTATACTTTATTATGACATTTGAAATGTTTTAAATTTCTCAGCACCAACCTTTACAGAATATTATCACACCAAATCTTCTAGCGCATCCATGATGAATTGGAAGGTTCAGAAGGAGAACGTTGTTCAACTAAGACAGTGAACTGAGACTCAGAGGCCTTGACTTATAACTTTAACCTATTCAGAGTATACCTTTGATATGCACTACTGATTCATGTCAAAGATGTTATTAATGTAGGAAAGAAGGAATGCATGTTTTGTGCACATATTGTCAGACTTGCAGTTCTTTTAAGAGCTGGACTCACATCCACTTCCCATCCATGTTCTTTGAATGGACAGGCTCTGTGTGCTGCAGTAGTGAAACCAGATGTGCTGGAAACAATGGCCCTGCTGTTCAGTGGAGCAGATGTCATGTGTGCAACAGGAGATCCCGTGCACAGTACCCCTTACCTGCTGGCCAAGAAGGCTGGGCAGAGTCTACAGATGGAATTTCTCTACCATAACAAATTCTCAGGTTTGTCTGTCACCCTGTACTGACTGCTCTCTTCAGATATACCTCTGAAAAAAAATGAGGCACATATACACTAATTTTCAACCAAGAAAAACATGAAATTAGTAAAGTGCTGCCTTATAGCAGAAAAAGAAGCGTAGGATGTATATCTTTTATAGTCCTTTAATCTTATAAATGGGAGATTAAAATAGTTAATTCCACATTATCATTTCTTCCAAAATTAAATCCGATTTTCATATTTGAATAATAAGTAAGGCTTAAGTATGTGCTTCTTTGCAAATTTTACACAAAGTGAAATAAATCTCTGTATGTATTTGATCATAAATCAGGATCTTTTTTTCTTCTAATTCAAAACTTGGTTACACATTCCAAAAAAAAAAAGGAACTTTATTATCTTTTTGATTCAAATGTAAACCATTGCTTTCACCTTTCTAGATTTCCCTCAATATGATGGTCATTCGGAAGGTGGGTCAAGTCAGGATGCTGCCCAGTCCATGTTCCTCTGTGACTTCTTGTATCAGGCTGCCGTCTCTGCCTCTAGAGTCTCCACAGAGAAGAAGCTACTGGAAGGTATCCTCTCTGCTCCTCTTAGATTGTGTTTTTGGATTAAACTTTTTCCCTGGCATATGTTCATCTGTGGTGAATATTAAATGTAAACTCTTTGTACTGTGATTATCCCAAACCAGAAAAGCTTCAGACCAGAATTGTTTCAGATTTCACTTTGGTTTTTTGATTGGATTTGGGAATATTTTCTTAGCTTTTACCAACTAAATGTGCCTTACCCAAAACAATCTCAAATGTAAAATTCTAAATTGGGAAGAAATTGAGTCTATACTAATTATTTTCCAGATGTTTGGAACACGTAATTTCAGATTTATTGATAAAGTATGTTAAGTTTTATTTAATTAAATTTGCATAATTCTAAAAACAGAATTAAGGTTAAGCTGTGTATCATTATATTTTTCTGAAAAAAGAATTCTATTCTGTCAGCTCTGCTTTAGGGACTTTGTGCTCAGTAATTGGGGGCACATAGAGTCTAGACCAAGCTGATGTACTAGACTTCTCAGGAGAAGGAAGGAGCAGTTCAGTAACTCAGTCCTGACTGTGTTGTAGCCTTTTCTTCTTGACAGCAATCTGAGAGCATAGCAGGAAAGAATACCATTTTCTACTTTACACTTATGTGGTTGCTTTTTCCCCTAGTAGCACAATGATTTTCATTATTTTCTTTTACTTGGCCTATAGTATAATAATTGACAAGTTTTACAAAAGGTTTGCAACAGTAACCCATAAATCAAATCTAACAATTACTAAAATCTTTGCATAATACCAAGAATGAAGAACTTGCCAATAACTTTCCTGATTTTTCGAATATTCTAGAGCCACTTTTTTCCATTTGAAATATTTTTTTCTAAAAGCAATTTCAAACAAGATCTAAGGTTTAGTTCCACAGCACACTAGAAGTTATCTCATTAAAAAAAAAAAATCTCCCAGTAAGTATTCTTTGAGTGTCTTTTTCTGGTCCAACTCATCAGCGTGTTTTTTTGCTTCACACTCAAAACAGAATCTGCTGACACCAGTCCAGCTCTTCTCTCCATCAGACCCTCTCCATGCTATGGTGCCACCTTTTTGTCCTCTTACACCTTCCCTAGCTTCCCTATAAATTTTTTTATATAAAGAAACAGACTTAATTACCTTCAGAATAGTAATCAGATCCTATTTGTCCATTACTCAAGGGCAGAGAACAGGATCCCACTCCAGACTGCATCCGCAGTACCTGTGTTTAGGACCTGCACTCTTCAGGACATTCCTTGTAAACTCCTATGCCTGGCCCCAGAGCTCCATCTGTTTCTGGAAAGGCTGTATTCTTTACTCCTGTCCTATGTAGATGTCATATATCCAGCTTGATGCTTTTTCATCTTTTCACGGTCACTTCATTGCTACATAGCAAGGTCCTTTAGTCACCCTACCCAAATATTCTCTGTATTGTATGATCATCATCTTCTGGGAGGCTCTGTAGTCCCAGCATGCCCCTTACGAAGTCCAGGATACCCACTTTGCCATTCCTTTGTTTACTCCTTCCCTGAGGAGTGAGGATTCACTGATGCTTTCTCAGTTTTGTCAGGTTCATCAAATACTTGGTGCCCAAATCAGTGCTAACACATAGTTACTGCACAATAAATATCTCTTGAATGACTTACTATACCTTTAAGAAAGTTACTAGCAGCTTAAAAATATCTAAGTCACTTGTTAGTAGTCTTTGATTGTATGTGTGTTTGGATCATCAGCCAGTGGTTTGACTAGAGTATGAATTATGAGTAATCAACTAACATTAAAAAAGTAAATGAATAAAATCCCAGGAAAAATGCATAAATTTCCTACAATACCTAATTATAATTGAATATTTCCATTGAAAAACATGAATTCGGGGTTTAGTACTTTGTGAGTTTCAGACAGACAATGAAAATCTTGTTATGCATTTCCCCACTCCTACGCAGAAATGGGGAACCTTGCAAATTATAAGATACAGTTGCTGGCATGAAGCATATTTTGTTAAGAAAGAGCTACCCCAAGAAGCACATGCTGGACTCTGAAGAAGCTTGTCTTTCTGGTCCTGATTCTTGGCCCTCTCAAGATCCAGCAGTGCCTTCCGGTTATTGAATGCCAGCTTTATAGAAGGAAAAAATGAATTGTTTGGAAAGATGTAGAGATTAAAGTGTGGCTATCACCTTTGCTTTTGAAAGGCAAGCACTGGACAGTACCTCTCTATCAGGCCTTGTCAGCACAGGGAAGAAAACACAGTGATTAAAATTGTAGGCAGGAGTCTGGGAATGAAATGCACGCATCCTTCAGAGTTGCGAGGCTGTGCATTGTCAGTTCAGCTTTTCCCATCTCAAGTCTGTGTAGCTCTTGCTTATGAAGACAGATCTGTATTTTGCTTTTTCTTTTCTCAGTTTAGTGTTCATGAAAAGAAAGATTGATAGCCCTTGTTAAACCTCCGCGCAGAGCTGAATAATAGCATCCTGGTTTTGTTTTCCGTTTCCCCTCCTCAGCCCTGTGTTTCCCCTGGTAGCTGGCTTTGATTACTTTGTGCAACCCTTGCTTTCTAAGAAGAAAGTAGTTGATAGGGTTTACCAGAGACTCCTATTTTCATTCTGTTTCTATTTAATTTCATACATTAACAAGGGATTTATTTTTATTCTGGGCAAAACCTCAGTTGTTTACTTAAAAATATTTTTTTTCTGAGACGAAAAGCATATTTATTTAAATGAAAAAATTTACTGGTGCGTATTCCTATCATAAGTGGAAGCTGAATGCCATCAATTTAGGAAATTTACCAAATGAGTTCATGGTTTTGCAAAGTAATAGTGTTGCCTCAACTACCTCGGATTTATTGTACACACATGCATTAGACTATGGGACTTCTCTACTGTGACACTTTAAAAGTGATTATGTCGTGTAATTGTGTAATAAGCATATAGGTATTTTACTCAGTGTTATTTGTTTGGATTCTCTCCCTCTTATATAGTGACCACTCATGTGACCTTTGCCTGTGAAAAGGGCACACAACAGTAGTTTCAGCACAGTCTGATGTCATTCTGCAAACTCAGTGGATTCATACATATAAACTATGTAGAACATGTAAGACATGTAAGCATGTTCAAGACTGAGAGGAGGAGCTCTGCAGCGGGGCAGAATTACTATAAGCCTGGGACCGCTGGATTCCTGCTAACTTCTGAATTTAGGTGCATTGTCCTCCAGACTTCAATCCCAGTCCTAAATTAGAACATCCACATCACTCCATGGAATACGGAAATACATTGCCTGAGGAATTACATATAGGGTTTAGATAAATCTCACATGTGTGTTTGTCTTCCTTGATCGAAACTTCACAACTGAAGAGAAATTAATAATCCCTCTTTCACTTTCCCCTCATATACTAACTCTTCTGCTAACCAGCCAAGGCCTGAGAATTACCCATTATGTGGTCTTGCTTTCATTTTGGTGGAAATCTTACAAAAACTACTTTAACAGTATGGTTTCTGTAGTAGAGAGTAGGTTCTCTGGGCTTATTGACCACCGCAATTTCACTGTTTTTCATTGCTTCCCAAATCCATAGGAATGTCAAGATTTCCTATCACATCTTTGTTATTCTAGATATTCAAAGACAAGATCAGTGCCTAGTTGTCAGAACTCTGGCCCATTTCTAAAGCATGGGAAGTTATACACATGATAAAACTATTAGCCCACATTTCTAAAGTAAATGGAGCCCCCTTGTAATGGCAACAGGCCATCCACAAAAACAAGTATCACTGTGTACCAATAAAACTTTATTAGGCCAGGTGATAGTAGTCTCATTTGGCTTCTATCCGTGATGTGCTAATCCCTGTATAATAAGAACTTGAAAACTCCCAAATAGGACACTATGGACATTGCAGATTCTCAACACTTTTTTTACATCCTCCTGAATCAGTGGGTTTGGGTATTTGTTCTGAGTTTTCACCTCACAGTGCTCTGTGCAGACCTTAGTCTCTGTGGTTCCAGAGGTACTTTGAAGCTTTTTAGTTCATGAATTGGCCTGCTTCTGTGGTCATGAATGTCATATTTATTTTCATCTGGTACATTCTTTACAGTTAGATAATGTTTTTGAAAGCAAAAGTATATCAATGTTATGGCTTATAAGGTAGGTAGTTTGATGCACCTTATCCAAAACAAAAAAATTGTCAGTTTTTTTATTTGAATGCAGTCATGCTGTCTTAAAAAGTTTAATATTATAACTCTGTTTTCTACTTACTTTGTTTTAAATTCTTAGAGACAAATAAAAAATGGTGTGTTTTGGAAGGCGGCTTCTTGAGTTACTATGAAAACGACAGGTGTACCACACCTAATGGCACCGTTAACATCAGCGAAGTTATCTGCCTGGCTGTCCATAAAGAGGATTTCTATCTGAATACTGGGTAGGTCCACCCGTGAGCAGCTGTTTGGGAGATGAAAGGGATTGGTAGTCACTGAAACAGTTAATGAGGATTTAGTTATCTTTCATGTTCTTCCATTGCTTTCTGTGAAAGGGTTCTATGTCTCTTTAAGCTATTTTATTTGAAATCTCCACAGGAAATTCTCTAAAAGGTATCTCATAGTGTAGAAATCTATTGTTGACCATTGAAGTACTTTTGTTTCTATGATTAATTTAAGTAGTGGGCTAAAAGCAAAAATCATATATTTGTTTAAAGGGCATCATATAATAAAACATGAGAGAAGAGAAGGCTCTGTGATTATTGGCTCATATTAAAATAAACATAATATCAAAGTCTTCAAGTGAAGACTCTCCCACTGTGCTACGTCTAGAACCCTCAGAGATAGTAAAGAGCAAACTCAAAGATATATTTCACTATTATTTCGGTACTTTAATGGTCTGAAAATGTTGAAATTAAAAGATTAAGAATCATTTATATAATGTATTTTACTTATTTAAAAACTTCAATGAACATCTGAGGTATTGAAGAAACAGCCTGAAGGATGCTGACCTAAAATATCTTACTGTTTGTTTTATAGTATAATTAATGAAAATGTATGAACAGTGACATAAAAATAGTTTTAGGAACAGAGATTTTAGTAACTTTTGTGATAGAGATTTGCAACAATATCATATATATTAAATTACATTAAGTCTATTATTATTATTATTATTATTATTTATTACATACTAACCAGGATATTTTACTTGAGAGTCGTAGTTGAAGGTGCTATTTTTTTCTATTCAATATTTGTTAATGTTATATAAACTGATTGTTGTTTAATTTGCTTTTCTTTTGACTTTTAAAATTTTAAACCACATTTATTTATTCTTTGTGATGGGCTCTTTTTATTTGTGCTTGCTGTAGGCCCATCTTTGTCTTTGAAATCTATTTACCTTCAGAACGTGTCTTTTTGTTTGGAGCCGAAACATCTCAGATTCAAAGAAAATGGACAGAGACAATAGCCAAGGTATTTAAATTTTATATCTGCTAAGTCCAGGAAAGATCCTTAACTTGCGATCTATGGTTGAGGTTCAAAGCTCCGTGAACATTTTACCTACAATTCTAGGATGAAAGTTTTTCGTACTTTCAAAGTTGGTCATCAAAACCAGTTAAAAGCAGTTTTTCGAGGGCCTGAAACAGACAAGAAATCCATGTATCACATTGTATTTTTGATGATTAAGGTAGTCTTCATATTGTAAATACATGTTTATTCCTCCCGTGCCTTCTCATGGGTACGTTACTTACCCATGTACAGGAGGAAAGAAGCACACACTGCATGGAAGTTCAGAAGCTGATCTTCTCAAAGAGTGCACAAACCAAGAAAGAAAATTCTTTACATTATATACATACTACGAAAAAAAAAAAGCATATGGTGCTGCTGCTTGAAAATATGCATGACCTGTTTGCTTTAATTCTCATAGGATTTTTAACTAATTATTTTGATTCTGTCATTTATTTGGAGTCTTTGGGAAAACCATAATTTTTTTCCAGCTTCCCTCTATCTGTAGCTAGGGAAGGGCTTTCCTATTGTCACTGTCTTTCTTACTTTTCTGTATTTGTTTTAACAGCGTTTTGTTCCCTTTGTTGCTGAAAACTTAACAGAAGCTGACTATGATCTGATTGGTCAACTCTTCTACAAAGACTGCCATGCCCTGGACCAGTGGAGAAAAGGCTGGTTTGCTATGGACAAGTCTAGCTTGTGTTTTTGCCTCCAAACTCAAGAAGCTCAGGAAGAGAGAATGCACCTAAGAAGACTCCAGGAGCTAAGTAAGGACCCCACCCTGATGCTTGTTGCTGGGATACACCTCCTGACTGCATGTGGGAGTGGCAGGTTCACCTGGAACTTGGAAGGCTTATCCCCAAGACTTGTGACTAAGTTATATTAATTGTGTATCTATGCATATTTTAATATTAAAAAGAAATATTCATCTTTTGTCTCTCCAGCTATCAGCACAATGGTTCAAAACGGAGAAAAAGTAGATGTATTACTCTTGGTAGAAAAAGGGAGGTAAGTGGTTTTTGTCATTTTATTTTATTTTATTTTATTTTATTTTATTTTATTTTATTTTATTTTATTTTATTTTATTTTATTTTTTAGAATTTAGGAGTAGGGTATTTCGGATAAGTTCGTAAGGGAGAAACCATTATCTTAAAATTTGAGAAACTCATATAAACTGTTTTACACTTTCACATACAATTTTTTATGTCTTATGACACTGTAGCATGATGGTTCTTTTTAGGCTCCTGCAGACCTGAAACATTCTCGTTTATGTAATAGGAGTTTGATGACTATGCATGTGTTTTTAGGATCTACAAATGGCCTACACTACAGATGGCCTCTGCATGTGAGTCACTCATAACTAGAACTGGACTTCTTGAAGTCCAGTTTGATTTTGTTTCAAAAAGTATTCATTAAGCTTCAACCATGCATCAGGATAGTTTGACCTGTTGGGGGTAACACGATGCAAAAACAGACAGTATCTTTATTCTCATAAAGTATACACTGTAGCAGAGGAATTATACAAATCAACAACAGAACCTCCACACAGGTACACAAACAGAAGCATATGCTTTATCACTGTCCATCAATTACTAATCCTCTGAAGGACAATAATCAATGACTGAGAAGAAATGAGTACAATATTCTGTGCTACTGAGGGTGAGAGCACAGATATTGTAGATGAGGAAAAAATGCCTATTGTCCTATGATTTAGCACAATAGATACTATATTCTAGACATGCAGACACTGATAGTTGAAGGTCCTGTTAAAAGGCTGAGCTTATATGCTAAAGGGGTTCTGTAGCTAATGGAGGCGAGAGGTTGAATGAGTGAGAGAATGGGAAGAAATTATTTCATATATATGCCTAGGGCCTAATTATACATCTAACACCCTTCACATCATAGTATAAAGAAGTCTTTTTTGTTATAAGCACAAAGATAAATGACTCAAGCTGGAAAGTGGAATTATCTCATTTATGTTTTTAAAGAAATCTTTCATTCTGACTCCTGATGAAGGACTCTGGGGGACAGGAGTCAACTTTAGTGTTCAATTAGAGTTTTGTCAGAGTCAAATAAGAGATTGGTTATCTGAGACTCTGAGCATTGACAAATGGTTGGTTGTATCAAGAAAGAATGATATGCTCGTAAAATAGATAGTTGTTCTACTCAAGGATGGCTCCAACGTTTTGAGTTACCCTAATTATGGCACTATTTTGAGGTAACAATACATACATAATAAAGATAGGATTTTAGTATAATTGGAATAGTTGAAGAACTCATCTGGGGAACTAGTAACATAGAGATTCCTGTTAGATATCAAGATGGAAGTAAGAAATATGGAAGAATTAGAGTAAACAAAATGTGCTGAAACATGCATAGCTAATTCATTTTCCTTGACTCGCCTAGAAAGGTACTGAACACAGACCATTTAAAAATGACTGCATTTACCACCAATCACATGTGTTTGTCCTCATGTGAGGACAAACTTTCAAAAATGTCTAGAACAAAATGAGATTATAGAGGTAGGATATTTGCTCTAGGAAGGCCCTACGAACACAGTTTCTTTTATGATTGTCTGGGTGTATATAAGTGTAAGAATGAAAAGAAACCAGAAAAGGGAGTCATTAAATGTTGAAAGAGGCAAGCTGAAGAATGATGTGGAACATTGAACCCACTTGCCCTGATACCCAGATGTTGCTTTGTGAGCTGAACATAAAGGTGAGTCCTGGGCTTTTAGTCTGGGTGACTGCAGGAAGAGTGTGAGCTTGCTTGGTTGTCCCACATTGTGTTAACTATGAGCACAGCTATTGAAAAGCTGTTTGAATGCTGTGCCAGAATAAGAGAATTTCATCACATTGTGTATTTTTTCATCTCCTTTGGTCTGTCAGATCTTTGGTAAATAATGACTATAAGGTAGAGTTTGGCAACTTGATAAAATCATTGCTTTGGAAATAAAACAACTTCCAATTACTTGTGTTGGTGGTGTATAGAGATAGTATGAATAAGCCAGGGTCTGAGGAATCAACCAGTTGCAAGTCTTAACCTTTAGGGCTTTGTTGTTGTTGTTGTTGTTGTTAACAGCTTCAAATACAGACATTAGTCATAAATAATCTTAATGAGTTAATTTCTTATATTCTTTGTTATTGTATATCCTTGGTTAAAGTTTATATATCCACTGTTGGTTGTTATTTTTCTTTTCTTTTCTTTTCTTGGAGGTGGTTTATTTCATCTTGCCAACTCTCAGGTCACATTCTATGCGTGGAGGAAATATAGAGCAAAAATCTGGAGGCTGAAAGTGAAGCAGAGGCCAAGGAGAAGCATTGATTACTTTCTTATTCTGCATGGCTTGCTTGGCCTGCTCTATTATACATCCCAGGACCACCTGCACAGAAGGCACTACCCACAATGAGCTGTACCATCCCACACTAATTATCAATTAAGAAAATGCCCTATAGACTTGCCCACAAGCAATCTAGGTGGAGGCATTCTATAAATTATGGCCTTAACAACAAAGGTGGAAAAAGAATTCCTTGAACTGAAAAACTTCATATATTGATAATCACCCACAGCTTACAGTCCCTATTTAAATATACAGTTTAGTCTTCCTAATAATTTTCTCTATATGCATAGCATGAGTGTGTTTAGAAAGAGGAATATTGCAATAATATTTTCCACACACAGAGCAAGTTTGCTCTAAAAAGCTCTAAGCAGAAGGTATACCAGATGGCCTCTCTTTAATGTGTATTCTTTGTGTTCTTTAAAAATTACTACTTTGGAAAATAAAGCTTTTGTGATCACACTTAAGGGTTTCTGGTATGCTAGCTGATGCTGTTACTGGGATATAGACTCTATGTCCTTTACAATGTCTTGTTGGAATTACTTTGTATGAAAAAAACAAACATAGTTTATGTAGATTTTATGTTAGTGCATTTAGAGACCTAGAAGTCAGAAGGCATTTTCCTAGACAGTCAATCCTATCTCCACTTGCCTGAAATACTCAGTAGACAGCAACACCTTTTCTGAAAATTAAAAACTGTCTGTGCTCTCTAGCCTACACTCTCTGTTCATGTCTTTCAAATAAGCCACTTTCTTTCCTGTCTTTGTGTTCCAAAACTGCATGCACACTTGTCAAGGACACCTATCACTGAGCCTTTGCTGAATGCCTTTGGTTATATTAAACAAAAGAACTAACTCAGCTGTGTTATCAGAAACAGGAGTGAAGGTGGTATATTTAGTGTGTGTTTTTGTTTTCAGTCCATTGGCTGACCTATAAGAAAGTACATTGTGCTTGATGGCTCCCAAGGCTGACTGCATTTCAGTTTTAACTGCAAATCCCAGACATAATGAACTCAATACTGGGGGAGAAACACCATGTCAATATTTTCCACAATTTTGGAACTGAGTGCTTTGCTCAATTTGGGAGATTAGTACTCTAAATTTAAGGTCCTTATTTTCTATTAAATTATTCTGTATGTTCTTCCTTCCCCCTTGGAATTGTGCTTTATGGGAGAGGTTGTGTTAGTGATCCTCCTGAGGGTAAATTATCTTAAAGTGGTTTCTAAATTGTGCATGTAATTGCTAATTAAACAGTAGCCCATTGCCCACAATATCGGCTTCACTGCTTTTGTAAAATTTGTGATTTAATTCTGAGCAATGAGTTCATCTGAACTTTTCCCAGAAAAAAAACCCAAAGAATCGCCCCCCACAACCAAAAAACAAACAAAAAAACAGATTCTTTTCTCTCACCATGCATACAGATTTTTTTGATTAAAAATAAAGGACTATTTTATTGTATATTTAAGTGATTTATGGTAAAGAAAATTGCAATTAATGGAGTAGTTGTTATAAAAGATGGATTTTGAATATATATTGTTTTGTTTTAACAATTTGTTTTCATTCAGAAACATTCTCCATTCATCAGCATATAACGTTATAGAGAAAATCTGGATGTAATGGTTGATGGCTGTACTCCCAATACTTAAAATGCTAAGGAAAGAGAATTGTAGTAAATTTGAGGCCAGACTGGGCTGTAGCATGGGATTTCACAAAGCATAAATAAATTAATACATATATTAATCAATAAATAGTTGAGAAAACTTGAGAAAGTAATGAGACTGTCTTTTCATGGCATATGTGAACAGGATAATCTCCCCTCCAAAGGAAAAGAATGTTTTACAAAATCTTGATTTCTAGTAGAAACAGTGTGGGAACCGATAGAGCAAGGTTTTGAAGAGTTAGACACTGTGGGGTTATAGAGAGATCTTGTGTGGTACAGCAACAGATGCAGACCAAGTAGGACTTAACCTCGAGAACCTCCAGACAAAATCTGTGCCAGTGGCTTGGAAAGACAGGCAGATGGCATATTGCATTTCCAGTTAAATTAATTCATAAGATTTTCAGGACCTTTTCAAGAATGCAGAGAGCATCCTTAAAAGAACATTTTAAAAGTTATTGTTAAATGTGGGGATGTGAGGATGCATTTTGCAGTCAGTGAAATACCAGCAAAGCTTTGAGCAGACTTGTAACAAAATTCTCTCTCACATTGCACATACAAGTGTTTGTCTGATAGTGTGAGATGAGGGTGGGAAGCTAGCTTTATCATCCTTGAGGAATCACGTGGCTTGAGGCTGTTTACTGAGCTCTTGGCTTCAGAAGAAGCAATCTATTTATAATAATGTTTCCTCATTCATTATTCTTGCTGTTGCCACCTCTGCATCTGCATAGTCTCTTAATAATTAGCTTTTGTTTTTACTAAAATTCTATCTCTGTGTCCCAATTTCTTACATAAAGGAGTAGGGGGAAAAGTCTCTAAATGGAGATGCTACAATGCTAAATGCAGTGTGCTAGACACCTGCTTCTGGCATAATGGAGGCACTACGTGGCACATGCTGTTCCTCTTTAAATAACTAGAAAACTCCACAGACTAGCGGAAGGAACTGTTTTCAGATTTTGTAACAGTTGGTGTTTCTGGAATGTGATTCCAGAAAGTGTTAGGTGGTCTTGGATTTGTCCACCACTTATGGCACAATGGGAAACTCAGGCACAATATGGCGGCTTTCCAAGAGAGGAATCCCATGAGCCTGGATTCACAGGCATGTCAAGGAAAGGTTATTATTTTCTTGGGACTCAGTTTGCAGTGTGGACATCCAAGAGCAGCTCCTGGAATGTCACCAATCAAATAACCTTTGGTGTGTACAGTAGATAGTAGTAGAGTATGTTCAAACTCTTATCCACCTTAGTTAGAATGATGGGTTACCTATGCAGGACATTTAGCAAGGATCCACAAAGACCAGTAGCTGAGTATAGTGCCTGAGACTAAAGGATGCTTGGCTTTTACTTTAAACTTAAAAATCCATCCTTAGAGGCTCATGGCTTCACAGATGCTCTAGTTCTCTGGGCTGAACAAGAAAATGATGTGAAAACATTCATTAATATTCTCTGTGGGAAGGCTTTACAATCTCACGAAAAAACTCAGTGTTCATGGTGTTTAACCTTCAGGTAAAATTAATCATAATTATGAGCGATATAAAAAAGCCATAACCAGTTCATAGATATAGCAAAAAATGTAAAAGATAATATAATTATCAAAGACTATAAACATGATTTTTAGTATTATACATATATTCTGAGATGTCAAAGAAAACATACACATAATTACAAATATGTATAATTGAAAGGAAAAAAACATTGAATTCAATTTTGGAAGAGAGATTTCATGAGTATAGCAAAGTCCAGTCTTGAGCTGCTAGTCTCATGCCTGGCTTCCTGAGTCAAGCTGAGCTTAAAAACAAAGCCTTTGAAAGATATATTCAGTACAAGTCTGGATTATTGGGCAGGGAATCTATCTCAAAGATATAGCAGTTGCTTAACATGCCAGCAGCCATGTGCTTGATCCACAGTACTGAAATGGAAAAACCTATCATAAAACCAGTGAGCTCAATAGAAGCAAGGACAGCAAATACACATTACCACCAGCAGGGATGAGAAGAAATTTTACTGTGGGTCATCCTACTCTTTAAGATGGAATTTTATATAATAGCTTCAATAGTTAAGATACAGTTGAACAAAATAGATGCATGAACTAGGCAGTCATGTTCACCTGTTTTACTCAGTATTTTATCTGTAGATCAGCATGATAAACAAACTTGATAAAAGTTATAAATATTAGAGTGATAACTGAAGTATAGTTGCAAATCTCGGAACTTTAGTTGAAAAATAAAATCTGTGATATCTTTTCAAATTTAGAAACTTATATGTGGACCTGATCTCTGTTATCCTAGCACTTAAAAGACTGAGGCAGAAATTTTATGAATTAGAGGCCAGCCTAAGTTATATTTAGGATATATATAGGTTCTAACCAATCCTTGTCTCAAACCCTTGATCCAGCTCCTCAAGTTAGAAACTGTGATCCTCCAACCAGCTTATTAATGGGGGAAATAGCCTGGCAGTTGTAGTGTATCAGGTAGGCCACCATACCCATTATCTTCTTCATGGCTGCTGAACTTGGTCCTCACATCTGTGGGGCAAACACTTCATTCACTTAGCTGTCTCCCCAAGGACAGATTCATGTTTACAATAAAGGTAATAAAATAAAATAAAATAAAGGTAATGGATACTTACTCAATATTCTAGTGAGTTAGCTTTAGCATGTTTACGCAATATGTATCTTGACATGTAGCCATAACAATACAAAGTTCGAGTCAAGTCAGTTTCTAAAATTAAAAAGTGAGACCAGGTTAGGTGCTCCTTAGTGAATAAATGTATAAACAGTATGATGGACTAATTAACTACTATTAATTAATTATAAACAGATTTGTAGTAACAACATAACCAAATGGTAAGACCATTATGCTGAGTAGATGAAAACAGGTGAAAAAGAGTAATGGCACGGCCTTTTATTTATATAAAATTATACAACTAATAGTCTAATACCTAATGACAGAGGACCAACCAGATTTTTCTGGGTGATGGATAGAAGAAGGGATTCACTGCAAAGAATTATGAGGGTTTTGTAAATGATGGACATGTTTTGTGTATTGATTTTGGTAGAAGTCATATGGGAATAGGCATTTGTAAAAAAATGTTTTGACCACACAATTAAAATGAGTGCATTATAAATCTAACAAGCAAATATCACTCACAGCAATAAAATGCTTCATCTTTTTCCATTAGAAACAAAAAAACTGCCAGTGATGATTAGCATACTCTTTGGGAGCCTGCTTAGGAAGTAGAAAGGAAACCACAGCACAGCGAGCATTTCCAAAGATATCTTACAGCTTTATCCCTTGCAGATGTAGAATACTTTGCAAGGCAGGATATATGCTCTTCTGTCTCTGTCTGTTGAAACGGTCTCTTCCAGTAATGTCTTTGAGCCAGCCTCTTTAGGAAACTGTTTCATGATCCTGTCATAAGAACACTGAGAAGAAGTGACACAACAATGTCACTTCTAGCACGAGCGTGCCATGGAACTGAAAACCAAGAGTTTTGATTTTCATTGTTTGAGTACAGGATCGTGGACAATGTGACAGCTGGTGACTTAGAACTGAGTTATTGGAAGTTGATGGCAACTTAAGGAGAGTCAGTTTTCTTCAGAGACATGGCTCCTGAGAGGCTACTCATCTCCAGTAGATGGCCCTATATCCATGCACATATGGTCAGCCCTAAGTAGACTCAGTGGGTTTACATTTAAAAAGCACATGAAGTTGGGAGAAAAAAAGTGGTGTATGGTGGCAGGGTGCAGGGGACAAGGGCAGGGGACAAGGAGCAGGGGGCAGGAGGCAAGTAGGTGAGAATTTATAAGGGAGGGAAAGGGGATTGTGTGATCAAAACAAATTAGATGTATGTATGAAATTCTCAAAAATAAAAAGAAATTAAAAACGCTAGCTTCTCAGCCCCTTCGTTATCCTTGATCCTGAAACAAATTTCCTCTATGTTTTAGTTTGCTTTTCATAAATGAAGAGCTTGGCAGTCAGATCTTCCTCTCTCTGGCTTACCGCTCAGTGTAAAACACAGGTGATGTGCTTTAGAAGTCTGTCCCACATGCCTTACCTTCAAGGTATGAGTAAATACTTAGATTTGTATCATCTGTTTCTTACAGCTTTTTAAAACAGAAAGAGACAAAATATTCTAACTAGAGACTGTTTGATGTTTTGGAAAACATGACAGACTTTATACATGTCTATAATGATATATTCTGTCTGTGTATACATTATCCAGATGTAGGGGATAATATATTCCAAGTCAGTTGACCTTTCCCCAAATTTGGCAGATCTAAGCTTATGTCCATTTACAGATGCTCTAGTAAATATGTTTACTGTCATGTACACATGCATGACAGAGGAACAGAAGCAGATATTTTTTACCTTCACTTTAAATTACGTGCTTGTGACAGTGTTTTGTGCTTGAAAATACGTGTCAGAACTTTGCAAATTCATGTCAAGTTTCTTGATACATATTACCAAATGTCATTTCAGAACATCTATGCTCTATAAAATACTTTGTCTAGTTGTACAATCTTCAGCTGCATCTCCAATTATTGGAAAACTTCTGACATTGCTGTATTTGTGTGTGTGTGTGTTTGCAGGTGTGTATGCATGTGTGTATATGTGCTTACACACACACAAGCATATAAACTTATGATTGTTACACTAGTTTGTGCCTATTGTCTCTTGGTATTTTTATATGTATTAATTTTAATGATTGATGACCATATTTCTGCTGCGACCTGGAAGTTGTCATTTTTCTATAAATACTTAGGCTATTTTTAAGCCATTTTTATGGTATATGGCATTTGCTTCTCAGCTTTAGTTATTTATGGATAAATTTGTTTTTTATGTAGTCTGATTTATTGATTGTTTATCTCAAGAGACCTCAGGAGGCTCAAATCACTATAAAAACCAATTCATTTGTATTTTGCAATTTTAACAGAATTTTATACATTAGTCCTGGAGCCTGTCTTGTAGAATTTATTGAGCTGCCTTAATAATAACACATTAAATGTTTACATGTCTTAGATTTATTTTTGTTTAATTGTCAATAATAATATATAAATCTGTTGTAATTAGAGTTGATCAGAATAACTTTTTCATATATTGAGTACAGAGCTGAATGTTTACTTAAAATCCTTATACAATGTAAAACGGTTGTTTAGTAGCACTGGAAGATGCAAGATTGGTCAGCATGTGCATAGAAAATATTTTATGATACCTTACTTGGTATGTCTACAGTTTAAACAAGAATCAGAATGGATAGTTTTGGAATGAATACAGTGAAATATCAGGCATCCCATGGGCTGTAGTAGATGATACATTTTAAGATTTACTGTTTGACTTGTTGACACAGGAGTTAACGTGTCATTACATGTTCTGCACCACACTAGTTCACAAGCAGACAGCTAACCTTCCATTGTTGGGTTTCTTTTGACTAGAAGGAAAATTCAAAGCCTGCCATCACAGCTAGTGACAGGGCTGTAGTGATCTTAAAGGACCATTGCTACATTTTGGATATGTTTCACTGACTACTAGAATACACACCCATTGTATTTTCAAAGATTTTAAGTCATATTAACGACTAAATTATGAATTAAAATCTATTTAAATAAAATCAGGAGAAAAGACACTGTTACTGTTTTTACCTGGATTTAGAAAAACAGAATTTTAACTAGGTATATATACGCAAGGGCTTGCTACTTCTGAAGATAATTTGCTGTAATATTTTCATGGAGACACATACTCAGAAGTAAGATGCTTTGGGTGATGTACAATAAGTGGAAAAGCTAAAACATTACAGAACTATTGGACCATTTGTCAGAATTCTTCAAAGAAAGGAATTACATACTCTGTGGGTCTGGGAAGTGTAGGTAGACTGGAAAACAAAAAACAATAGATGAAGATGTCAGAAAGTAAACGCCAAGGAATACAGGCACAGACGTTAGGAAACAGTAGTTCTAGCAACTCCAGAATTGTGTTGGAGTGCTGGTGTTGGCTTTGTCTTCCTGAAAGCGCATTGCAAGAAGAGAAAAAAAAAATAGGAAAGGATGGGAGACTCTCTTTTTCTTAAATCACAGTCAATGATGTTCGGAAATGTGAAAGATCTCATTCTTCTACCACAACTCCCTAAGGAAGCCCTAAGATTTCATCAGTTGTTCTTTTCTTGCTGTTGGTAAATGCAAAGTATCTAATTTTGCTGAAAAATAAATTATGGTAGTGTTTTTTTAGAGCAGCGGTCCCTCAACCTTCCTAGTGCTACGACCCTTTAATACAGTTCCTCATGTTGCACTGAACTCCAACCATAAAAGTATTTTCATTGTTACTTCATAACTGTAAGTTTGTTATGGTTATGAATCCTAATGGAAAGATCTGATTTTCACTATGTCTGATATGTGACCCTTGTGGAAAAGGGTCATTCCATCTGCCATAGGGTTGCAAGTAATTGGTTAAGAACCTTGGGATGGAGAGATGGCTCGGTGATTAAGAGTACTCACTGCCCTTTCAGAGGTCCTGAGTTCAATTCCCAGCAACCACATGGTGGTTCACAACCATCTGTAATGAGATCTGATGGCCTCTTCTGGTGTCTGAAGATAGCTATAGTGTACACATATACATAAAATAAATAAATCTTTAAAAAAGAACTGACTACCTTAGAGTAAATATACTTGGGGTATATTGGTATTTCACATTTTAAATTTTGTACTGTGGATAATATTTGGAAAAAATATATCAGTAAATGCCAGAGACCAGGCTTAGGCAGAGACCAATTTTTTTCTCACAAGTCTGTGTAAAGTTTGACATTTGACAAGTAAGTTGTATAGGAACAGCAGAGGGTTAAAAAAGAGGACAAAGCAACTGTTGGTCAAGACAGGAACCCATGGCCAGAAGTGTGTGGCGCTATCAGAGAGCATTTAGGAACCTTACTGTGTTTATGCCATTGGCCAGGAGGGGGCATCTGTGCAGCCAACACTGAGCTGTTACAAAATGACAGTGGAAAACTCAGGCCAAATCATGAAGACCCTTCCGTTTAAAAGCCAAAGCTTTAAAGATATGACTAATATCCAAAACTGGTGTCAGCAGCCCCATCTTGTTGAAATAATGTCCTGGTAATAGTGGGGAATAGAATTATAAAAGAGGAGATCAAGAAGATAATCCTGTCAGGGGCTTTGGTGACCTTGGAAAGTTCTGGAAGAGCAGAGAGGAACACCAGAAAGAGTGAATATTACAGATTATAGGAGCAACAGCAATAACAAAAAGTGCAGAAACGTGGAAGTGATTAGCGGGGGATGCTAAGCTACAGGAATAAATCCTAAACTTCAGAAGACTCATGTAGAGTCAGGTAAGTTGAGACTTAATGTTTCCCAGAGCAGATAGCTCTCACAATAGTGACAGTTTTCACATTCCTGGTCCATGGTGGAGGTATCCAATACATTGTTTCTTAGCAGCATGCTTTAGAGGAAAGATAGAACATCTACAGGGTGCTTAACTGTGTGCAGTTATGATCAGTTCTCCAACAGAGAAACAGAGATCTTATTTGAATTATGTACTAAGTAGCTGTGCAGCTAGGTTTCCCTTTTAGCATACCTGTTTGCAACATCATATTGTATTTTGTCTTGATTCCTTCGAGCATCATCTTGCTATATAATTGCTACCACCCAGGAATTCCCTCTTTATCTTTACCTTGTCTTGAACTTGTGATGCTCTTGCCTTCCCCTGCCTCTCCCTCTATCCCCCAAAGGCTGGGGATCAAACATGTGCCACCAGACCTACATTTGCCCTTGGTTTTAGCAAAGGTGTCATTTGTGAAGACCAGTTCTAGCCTAGAGATCCGGATTGGGACTCACTAATATGTGTGCAGGACCTGATAGCCTCACCCTGATGACAGGAATCTAGATCATCCCTAATGTCTGTAGATGAACTGAGATTATGCATAATGGGGCTATTCAGAAAGTTGAAGTAACATTGGGATAGAAGCGACAAGTCTCAAAGAATGAAAATCCGAAAAGAAAAAGCAAATCACATTTGGTTTGCCCCCCCCCTTATTTTAAAGCAATGAAATTGACAATTGCAAAATATTTTTATTGGCCAGTAATATATTTAAAGACACTGGTGATATTTGCCAGAGTAGTTTTCATTGAACTATTTAGAGATGGAATTGGAGACTTAGGGAATTGGGAGAGGATGACTGAATTGGTAGCGCTTCCTCTGTGCTATATGACCTTAACAGACAACAGAGGGAGAAGAGAGGGAAACACACCTCGTAGGGTGGAAGGTAAAAGAAAATTTTTTTTTCTTAATGTGTGAGACAAGATCACATACATGTGTATTTCCGAGTAATCTATGTTGAAAATACATCTTTTTAAAAAGCAAAATTATAATATGATGTGCTTTTTAAACTTCACAGAACACTATACATCCATGGGCACTCCAAGTTGGATTTCACAGTCTGGCATACTGCAATTGAAAAAGCAGCAGGTACAGATGGTAACGCATTACAAGATCAGCAGCTCTGCAAGAATGACGTCCCCATTATTGTGAACAGCTGCATAGCATTTGTTACACAGTATGGTAAGTATCACAGGATGTTTATTCAGCTCCTAGGACTTAGGGCATCACTCTTAGAGCTTCTAAGTAGTACCTCCGTGGGAACGAATTAGTGCCTTTCCCTTTGTAAGTATACCAGTGAAACCTCAAAGCCCATCACTGCTCAGCTGGCCCACCCCTTTCTCCAGCAGCTCATTTACACTGGTAATACTTTCCCACCATTACCTTGGTCCTTCATGCCCACGAAAATACTAGGTAACCCATTAAATAAAATAGTATAAAAACGTCCCTAAAAATAGTAAAGACTATTTTTAGCGATAAAAGTTCTAGAACAAAGCCACGAGCAGCTCACCATGCTTAAGTATGGTTTTTAGAAATAGTAAACCTTGGAACAATATACAAAATGATGCGATTTCTGTTAGCAAGCACAAAATGTGTGTGTGTGTGTGTGTGTGTGTGTGTGTGTGTGTGTGTGTTTCATTCACCATGCTATTGGTCAGAAGTTTACATCAACTGTGGCCATTCATTTTAATGATGGGCTATTAGCTATAGACACTTTTATGAGCAAACTAGCAAACCAAAAGAATTGGATCTGTACCTACTTTGTTAAGTCTCCTTTTAATTCCATGTGATAGCGTGGGTTTTATAAGTTTACCTAGAAAATAACCTTTGTCTTCATATTTATTTTCAAATTATTGTAAATCCTCAAATTCATTCTTAGTTGCATACATCATTCAAATTTCTAAAAGATAGAAACTTTCTATTGTTTGTATGTATGTATGTATGTATGTATGTATGTATGTATGTATGTTTGTGATTCTGGGTTCACATCCAGGGCGTTACTGCAAGCTAGGCTAATGCTCTTCTGCCTGTTTATATATACCTTCACTTATATTTTGAATATATTGTGTTTTCAACCTTTTAAATGATGGATAAATGCCATTTATGTAAAAAAAATCTGGAGAAGGATGAAGTGATAGACGTAGTATTTCTGAAGTTGTATTAATGCTTTATTCTTTAATATTATAGGTATTTGGGGTGTTTTAACTTGAAAAGAAGACAGACAAGGTAGTAAGAAAGACTTAATAAAACATTGTCTTGTTTCATAAGAAACATGCAGCCAGAGTGAGCAGCTCACCTGGAATATGTGAATATTTTATGTATAAAGCTAATGACATGATGGATAACCACATGTCCAAAATAAGTATTCTCATGTAAAGAAGTTAAATTCTTGTTTTGGAAGTTAAATTTATGGTGTGTATTCACGTTTTTTGGGAAAGAGTGTCATCTTAAGTATTTTACTTCAGATGTAATCCAATAATATTTTTTCAATTATATGTTGTATTTATGCTGAAGGTATATTAAGGCCTTCCACTTAACCGTATGTGCAGGAGTTACCTTGGGGACATCTTTTGGATCATAGTGTAGGTACATCTTACTTACCAGCTACCCTGTTTAATTGAGTACTGGAAACAGTTGTCTTTATGTACTGTGCTCATCCACTTTTCCTTGGCTGCATTTCGCAGGGATATGTGAGCACACACACTGTGTTAGGAAGGGCATAAACTCACAGGGAACTTTCGTATCATGTTAGTTTTATGGCGGCATAGCATCTTTTTAAGCTGGCAAATGATTAAAATAGCATGAAGAATTCTAGTGTAACCATTTGAAAGTTTCTCTGGAGCAGTAACAAGTTTCCCTTTGGTGTTTATGTGAATTTAAAATTATTAAGCACTTAAGATTGTTAAGATTAAGATTGTTTCAACTATATCCCACAGATATTAAGAACTTTATAACTAACACAAAGTGTATTAAGTTCTGCTTTAAAGTAAAAAAGCCAATAAACAATTGTTTATATTTTAGCAGAATATGGAATAAAACCTTTATGTTATACTCATTAACATAAAGATTTGATAGGAACTTGGGAACTGCACAGGGCTCACAGGATGCAAGTGTTTGCCTTGAAGTCTCTATAGTAGCAATTATTTTTGAATATCTTAGCATCTGTGTAAAGGCCAATTTTCTGTGCTCTTCATGTTAACATTTTGAGCTTTACCAAGTTCAAAATGTATTATGAACTTAATCTTTAAATAAAGTGTAGTAATTAATTCTTGGAGGATTCTTTTCAATTTATATAAAATTATATTCTATATTTTTAAGTGTATGTTTCTGTCTCTGTCTTTCTGTCTCTGTCTCTGTCTCTCTCTGTCTCTCTCTGTCTGTCTCTCTCTGTCTCTCTCTGTCTGTCTCTCTCTGTCTGTCTCTCTATCTCCTCTCTCTCTCTCTCTCTCTCTCTCTCTCTGTGTGTGTGTGTGTGTGTGTGTGTGTGTATGTGTGTGTACATGCACTTACAGGTGCACATGCTTGTACATGTATGCCACATCATGTATGAATTGGTCAGAGGACAGTTTTTTGGGATTCACTTCCCTTCTGTCTTCTGGGTCCTTAAGATGAAACTGAAAGATGCAAGCTTGGAAGCAAGAAGCTTTGTTCACTGTACCGTATTTCCTGCTCTATTCTTATAATTTCATTCAGTCTGCTGAAGTTGTTTAAGTATCAGATATTAAAAATATCTTCAGTGAGGAATATTGCCTCTCAGGCACATAGTTAAAATTAATTGATAACAATTTATTTACCTTTGCAGTAAATAGTCATTCACCAAATGCCTTTTGACTTTTCCCATGTACTATTATCCTGACAGATAAAAAAGAAGACTTAATTCTTGCCTTCTTGTCCTTTAGGACATCATAAATTTATAGTTGAGAAGCAAGCGCATGGACAGGTAGTTACATCTTAGCATGTAAGATTCTGTGGAGAGAGGCTCATTGTTCTAAACTGGGCATAGCAGTTTACCCCAGAATAGAGGGTTTAATAGACAGCTATGTGGTTGTTTAGGAAAGTGTGTTTGGAGTTTACTGTGCCCAAAGTATAGAGCGCAAAGATAATACCTATACAGGAGACAGGAGGTTGGGCCAGCTCTAGTAGATTTTTAATACATCTTCATAAAGTTGTGTTTTTCCTACAGGCATTTGGGAAGATGTATATAGATTATTTTTTTAGGCTTTTGACAATAAGACTAACTGACCTATATGTTTTGTCACATCATTGACATTGTATGGACAAATTTGGCCTGATTAAGCATAGGGGAGGGAAGCTATATAATGCAATGAAGTAATACAAGACACAGATGATAGCATATGAGCAGAAAGAAGACTGATTTGTTTGATATATTTTTAACGAAGTGAGTTGCAAAGATTCTGACTTGGCATAAGGTAAGGAGAAAGTAATGTCATCTATTGAGATTGAGGTGCAGGCTTTTAAAATATGATTTGAAGATAAGCTGATGAAAAGAAGCAAAAAAAAATCAGTTCCTTCACATTTTTATAATGTCCTATAAGGCTATGTCTGTCTCTGTGTATGCATGATGCCATATGTATGTGTCAGTGAATCAAGGTTTAAGGATTAAAACCCAATTAAAGATTGGAATGTTGTATAAGGAATGGGAAGAGTGGATAGATTCACTCTGGGAATTTTCTAATAGGCCAAAAATAAAATTGAAGTGAGGTTGGAAAAAGAAAATAAATAAACACTAGGAGCTATTAGAAGGGGAGAAATGTAAATACGGTTATGATACCAGAAAAACCTGAAGATTAACAGAGAGGTTATGATACCAGAAAAACCTGAAGATTAACAGAAAGGTTATGATACCAAAGAAAACCCATGATAGACGGAATTTTGGTAGCAGATTCTGGAGGCTTCTCAAATGCTGCAATCAACTGTCAATATCCAAAACTGACAGGAATCTGGATAGTACTATTGATATATTAATGACAGTGCTCCAAACCCAGAAGAAAATTTCTAGGACAGACTATGCAGTAATGTGAGGACATTGAAAAAAATAGTGTTTCAATGCTATCCCCATCAAAATTCCAACTCAATTCTTCATAGAGATAGAAAGAGCAAGTCTCGGGCCTTTTCCGCCTGCTCCTCCCTCCCCCCCAACCCCCCTCAGCTCTGCTCAGGCTGCACCGCACTCTCTTCCCACGCTGTCATGCTAGCGCAGCTGTCCTCAGCCGTCACCATGATCATCTACTGGGACCTCATCAGCCATGACGAGCTGTTCTCCGACATCTACAAGATCCAGGAGATCGTGGATGTGCTGTGCCTGGAGGTGGAGGGCAAGATGGTCAGTAGAACAGAGGGTGCCATCGATGACTCATTCATTAGTGGAAATGCTTCCGCTGAAGGTCCAGAGGGCGAAGGCACTGAAAGCACAGTAGTCACCAGTGTTGACATTGTCATGAACCATCACTTACAAGAAACCAGCTTCACAAAAGAGGCCTACAAAAAGTACATCAAAGACTACATGAAATCACTCAAGGGCAAACTTGAAGAACAGAAACCAGAAAGAGTAAAGCCTTTTATGACTGGAGCTGCAGAACAAATTAAGAACATCCTTGCTAATTTCAATAACTACCAGTTTTTTATTGGTGAGGACATGAATCCAGATAGTATGGTTGCTCTCCTGGACTACTGTGAAGATGGTGTGACTCCATTCATGATTTTCTTTAAGGATGGCTTAGAGATGGAAAAATGTTAACAAATTGGATCTATCACCTGTCACCGAAATTGGCTGCTGCTTACCATCCAGACAACACCAGAACTTAGGACAAATGGGACTGATGTCATTTATTTGGAGTGGAGGCATTGTTTTTTTAAGAGAAAAGCATGTCATGTGGGTTGTCTAAAAATAAAGTGCATTTAAATTTAAAAAAAAAAGAAAAAGAAGAAAGAGCAAGTCTCAAATTCAGTTGGAATAACAAAAAACCCAGGATAGCTAACACTATTCTCAACAATAAAAGAACTTCTTGGGTAATTACCATCCCTGACCTCAAGCTGTACTACAGAGCAATAGTGATAAGAAACTGTATGGTATTGGTACAGAGACAGGCAGGTAGATCAATATAATAGCATTGGAGACCCAGAAATGAACCCACACACCTATGGTCACTTGATCTTTGACATAAAAGATAAAGCTATCCAGTGGAAGAAAGACAGCATTTTCAACAAATGGTGCTGGTTCAACTGGAGGTCAGCATGTAGAAGAATGCAAATAGATCCATTCTTATCTCCTTGTACAAAGCTCAAGTCCAAGTGGATCAAGGGCCTTCAAATAAAACTATATACACTGAATTTAATAAAAGAGAAAGTGGGGGAAAGCCTCGAACACATGGGCACAGGGGAAAGTTTCACAAAACTTGTCAATAAGACAAAACAGCAACCAACAGATTGGGAAAAGATCTTTACCAATTCTACATCTGATAGAGGGCTAATATCTAATATATACAAAGAACTCAAGAAGTTAGACTACAGACAACCAAATAACTCTATTTAAAAAACAGGTAACAACTAAACAAAGAATTCTCAACTGAGGAATATTGAATGTCTGAGAAGCACCTAAAGAAATGCTCAACATCCTTAGTCATCAGGGAAATGAAATCAAAACGACTCTGAGATTCCACCTCACACCAGTCAAAATTAATAAGTTCAAAAACTCAGGTGACAGCAGATGCTAGCGAGGATGTGGAGAAAAAGGAATACTCCTTCTTTGCAGGTGGGATTGTAAGCTGGTACAACCACTCTGGAAATCAGTCTGGCAGTTCCTCAGAAAATTTGACATATCTGAGGACCCAGCTATACCTTTCCTGGGCATACACCCAAAAGATGCTCCAATATATAACGAGGACACATGCTCCACGATGTTCATAGCAGCCTTATTTATAGTAACCAGAAGCTAGAAATAACCAAGATGCCCCTCAACAGAGGTATGAATACAGAAAATATGGTACACGATGGAATACTACTCAGCTATTTAAAATAATGACTTCATGAAATTCTTAGGCAAATTGATGGGACTTGAAAATATCATCCTGAGTGGGGTAACCCAATCACAAAAGAACACACATGGTATGTACTCACTGATAAGCAGATATGAGCCCAAAAGTTCAAAATACCCAAGATACAATTCACAGACCATATGAAGCTCAAGAAGAAAGAAGACCAAAGTGTGGATGCTTCAGTTCTTCTTAGAAGGGTGAACAAAATACTCACAGGAAGAAATATGGAAACAAGTTGTGGAGCAGAGACTGAAGGAAAGGCCATCCAGAGTCGGCTCTTCCTGGGGACCTATCCCATATACCGTTGCCAAACCCTGGTGCTATTGTGGATACTGGGAAATGCTTGCTGTTGGAATTGTGACATAGCTGTCTCCTGAGAGGCTCTGTTAGAACCTGACAAATACAGATAGAATGCTTGCAGCCAACCATTGGACTAAGTGCAGGGGTCCCTGATGGTGGAGTTGGAGATGGGACTGAAAAAGCTGAGGGGGTTTGCAGCCCCATGGAGGGAGCAACAGTGTCAACTTGCCAGACCCCCCACCAGAGCTTCAGAGGACTTGACCACCAACTGAAAAGTACACAAGGAGGGACCTATGGCTCCGGCCATGTATGTGGCAGAGAATGGCCTTGTTGGACATCAGGGGGAGGAATGGCCCTTGGTGCTGTGGGGGTTCAATGCTCCAGTATAGGGAAATTTCAAGGCAGGGAGGTGGGAGTGGGTGGGTGGGTGGGTGAGGGAGCACCCTCATAGAGGCAAGGGGAGGAGGGGTGGGATAGGGGGCTTGCAGAGGGGAGATCTGGAAAGGCGATAACATTTGAAATGTATATAAAGAAAATATCCCCTTAAAATGAAATGAAAAAGGACAGTGAGTTCACTTTGATTTTACAAGGAGAAAGATCTGCAGATGAAGCAAAGAATGTGTGCGTGTCTATCAGCACTGCCATTGTTACCCCTGTCCTGTTGCTTAGTTCTACTTCGACTTATGTGGGGTGTCTGATGATTAGGGGAGTTGGAAATATTGGGGAAAGGAATAGGTTGACGCAGCAAAAAAATCATGGTCGAATATGTGCTGAGAATATGAGAAGGTTTATACCAGATTTTATATCGTTGTGTCCAATTGTAGACAAGCTTGTTTTCTGAGAATAAATTTCTCTTCAGGTAAAAATACATTTGAAAATTATAATCTGGAGAACTAGAGAGAGACCTGAGGGATGTTGACTGAGGACGGGTTGACTTATTCAGTAGGTTCTTATTTAAATCACATTTGAGGAGTGCATGGTCTTTAAGCTCATCACTGATGACTTCTTTTGTTCATGATCCCACAGAAGAATCTGCTCTGTTCCTAAGATATCAGAGTAGATTTTGACTGAAGATACTACTCATATAACTTTTTATTTTTTTTTTAATCACAGGGTTAGGATGCAAATACATTTATCAAAAGGATGGTGATCCTTTGCACATAAGTGAACTCCTGGAGAGTTTCAAAAAGGATGCAAGGAGTGTTAAGTTGCGAGCTGGAAAACATCAACTTGAAGATGTGACAGGCGTGCTGAAGAGTTTTCTGTCTGACATTGATGATGCTCTCCTCACAAAGGAGCTCTATCCATACTGGGTCTCTGCCTTAGGTAATGTCCTTGGTCCAGATATCATGCCAGCCTTCTAATTTAATACTTAAACTTGTCTTTCTTTGGTCATCTGAAAATTTGTGTATAGCTCTTGTTTGGCTTCTGACTAACCCTAATTCATATTCATATAACAAAATATGACAAATTAATATGACAAAAAATTTATTCATTTTCTTGGAATTCCACTTAATAAGGTAAAGTTGTGTTACATCATACAAAAACATAGAAAATAAAATTATTAATAGACCAATTACATATTAAAGTTTTTATTGGATCATTTTTTAAAAAAATTGTTTTATATGCATTTATTAAAACTAGCTCCTTTGCTAAAGTATCACAAGAATATTTTAATACTTTTACCTTTTATATTTTTATAGCTATTATTCCAAACTTGTTAGACATATAAGTATTCTTATTTTTTTAGTAAACTATTAACATGTCACATATCTAAAGTGTTTTCAAAATGCCTATTCTCAATCTGTATATTTCCAGTTTTAGCTTTATATATACCATAATAATAAATACTTTTCATATATATAAAACTGTTTTGAAAGGTTTTTTAAAAAGACTCTTGAATTTGAATAATCTGTTAAATCTTAAACTGAATTAATGTTTTTGAAGGGATTGATTTTGAAATTGTATCACAAGAAATGACAGTTTTAAATTTTTCTCTAATACCCCTGAATAATATTAGTAAGAAGAGACTAGAATTGTCACTAAAAATATAGTGTTTTGAAATTTAACTGTCTGATTCAAAAGTTAGTCCTTGATTTGCTTTCAGGCATTTTTCTAACAGGGTTAAATGTAATCCCAAGGACAATATAATTTCCTGGGTTGTAAACTATTTCATTAAATAGTATGTCTCCATGTAGCTAGTATCCTGCCAATATTCATTTTAAAGATAGTTTTAGTATGAATAAGTGAAATTATATCTAATTTATGAATAAGAAAACTCTGTCTTCATGTATAATTATTCATCACAAAATAGACAATAACTTTATGCTAAAATTGTTAAATGAAAAGAAGTCTGCTGTCAATTGACCAGAAAGAGAGGCTTAGCAAAAATGCCTGTTTCAGAAGGTAGTTTTATCTTTGACTTGAGGATGAGTTATTTGAGAATTTTCTTGGAGACATCTTTTAAAAGCCTGTAGGTCTTTTGTTTATAGATGCAACATGTCCTCTTAGCCATTTCTGAATATATATTATTGGATCTCACTGAAAACCATGATTTTGGTGACCTTATGAGAAAAGTCTCAACTGAAGCTAAGAAAAAAAATTTATTTATATATTAATTTATTTATTGCCCAAATATTGCCCCCTAGCTCTCTTTCACAGAGTTCCTCCCCTCATCCCCTTTCTCCTTCACCTATGAATGTTCAGTTCCCCGCCCCAGGCCACATGCCCCACACCCCATGCATGCCCCATTCCCCCACCCTGATCCCCCTACCCTGGTTCACCACATCTCTTCTAATTAGTCACACCCTCTCTTACTGAGACCAGAGATGACAGCCCTCTGCTACATATGTGTTAGGAGTCTCACAGCTCAGTTGGGAGAGTGTTAGACTGAAACTAAGAATTTTTTTAGTGTTGCCCACTTCTTCTTCTTTTTTTTTATTTCAAAATCGATTAACTGTACATAATACATACATATATATGTACATATTTTAAGTTACAGCGAATACAGTTTATTTTGGCAGGTAGTGTTAAACAAAATTAAAGTTGCATACATTAGTAACAGAACTCAACATCCTTAATTTGGTATAAGTCTGACACAGTTCCTTGCTTTCCTGTGTTCTGCTAAATCAGCATATCTAAACTTAAAAAAAAAAAACTGATATCCTTAAATCTAACTTTACTGTTTTCACTTGTGCTCTGATTCCATACAAAACTTTTCATAAGCTTCTTCAATCTCTGGGTCCATTTCATCATCGATATCATCCAAATATGGGTCACCAGCCCCTGATAAATCTGTTCCATTTTCTTCATAATCTGAAAAAAAGTCCTCTCTTTCAAGTAACTCTTGATACTTTTCTGGGTAATCTGGGTCAGCTGCAGTGAAAGGAACACCATCAGATGTATAAAATGTTGGTTGATTCATGAAATAGTTAGGGTCATTTTCAGGGGTCGCCTCTCTGTATGTTGACGTTGCATGAACCCTGCCCCAGTTACTCGATCGAAGTTCAACAAGCTTCAGGAGCATCTGTCTTACATCTCTGCTGCAGTTGGCATCTAGGACAACATTTTCAATTTTCTGAATTATTTCTTCCATATCAGTTTTCCCCTTTCCTTCTAAGTATCTTCTAAAACTGACCCTGTCAACTTTAGCAATTTTACTGTACAAATTAAGTTGTCATCCATAGGATTAGAGAACAGAGCATTCAGCAGTTCCCGAAGACCAACCTGAAGAATATCTGCTCTTGTAGCCTGTCCATTCATTCCTTTAATCTCCAGGTTAAGATATAGTTGTCCCAGAAACAGAACAAATGAATGAAATCATTTTCGAGTCACTTCATCCCTTTTTGCGGCTTAGTCTTTAGCTTCATACTCCGTCTGGCACCTTTGAAGTAGCAATTGACAATTGACGGAAGTTGCCACTCTGTGGGCTCTCAGATGATGGGACAGGTAATTACACAGACGAGCTCCCATGTAAGAGAAATTTGGGATAGACCTGGCCTGTTGGTAGATAAGTTCCACAAGTTCTTGCAAAGCATCATCTGTTGTGACCCATCCATTCAGGGTTTCTGCAAACTGTTCAATTTCTGTTTCAAAGCTTCCAGACTGTTCTGTAAGATGATTCAGAAAATCCTGAACGTATTCTGATAGAGTGAGATAATCCTCACAACTATCTTCATAGGATTCTGTATAATTAGAAGAATAACCTGATGGGTAAAATTCGGGGGCGTTCAATGACAGCCCCGGGGCCACGACCACCTGGGGCTTAGCCATTGCTGAGTCCTGGTATGGGGTTTTATCCTGTGAACTAGGTGGAGCTTTCTGGGGCCTCCTTTGTTCGGGCAACTCTGCCCTCCTCGCTGGTTCCTCCAGAGAAAAGTCCTGTTGCCCACTTCTAATCCTCAGACTTGAAAGGCAGAGGCCAGCAGATCTCTGTGAGTGAAGCCAGCCTGGTCTACAGAGAGTGTTCCAGGATAGCCAGGGCTGTTACATAGAGAAACCCTTTTTTGAACTAGTCTTCTTTCCCCAAAAAATATTGATTAAAAATTTTTAATTTTGCCAGGCAGTGGTGGCATATACCTTTTATCTCAACCTTCTGGAAGCAGAGGGAGATAGATATTTGATTTCAAAGCCAGCCTGCTCTACAGTTCTAAGACAGCTAGGGTAAAACAGAGAAATAAAAACAAAAGAAAGAAACAAACAAAAACATAATCATAAAAAAACTTAAAAATTATAGTAGTATCATACCAACTGTTTATAAAATACACGAATGTTCTAAGAACACTCTTGAATTATCTAAGTTCTTTTTATAATTAATTTTTTTATTTTTTTTATTTTTATTTACTTACGTAATATAATCTTTTGCTCTGTAATTAAGTTAAAATATTGTATCTTACATGTCCAGTTTAATGGAAACTCTAGTACAAAATTGTAGTTTTAATCACATTTTTAGTGTACATTCCACCCTGATTTCAATATCAGGATCATCTAAAGCTTCCATAATATCACGTCACCACATAAAAGTGTCAACCACTTTTATCCATGTGTTCTGAGTTTACCTGTGCTTAGGCACTGCTCAAGAATTACAATCCCAAGATTTTCCTACTACTGTGCTGATAATGGAATGATTTAGACAATATATTTTGAACTGTTCTTTCCCTCTCCCAGATTTTTCCAGGTCCTCTCAACCTCTCGTCCCACCCAACTTAATATATTCTCTCTAT
>NW_021604608.1:16745239-16776837 GCF_004785775.1 Grammomys surdaster | reverse complement strand
GTATATGCATATCAGAAATTGGTGCCAAGTGCTTTACTCCATTACTTTCACCTCATTGTTTTGGGACATTGTCTCTGACTGAACTCTGCATTCTAATTGGTTATATCAGCTTCCCAGAAAGCCCCAGGGATCTTGTATCTCTGCCTGCCAATGCTTGAATTTCAGGCCGGCACTACCATGCCTGTATTTTTTACATAAGAGTTCTGAGTGTCCACACTGAGGTGTCTATGGTTGCACAGAAGACTTTCTATCCACCAAGATACAACCTGTTTCCACTCATCCTGCATCCTATATGACACTGCTTTGCTTTGAAAATATCTACTTATTTTTATAAAGTACATGAAATGCCTTCTACCAGAATTATTACTTGATAATTGTTATAATGTTAATTGGATTTTATTAAACATGTGAGACTGTTTCTAAAATCATAAACCAGATGACATGGGGGAAAATGTTGGGATTACTCATAAATTTATTTGGTAATTTGGGTCTTTTCTCTTCCTGTTTTTCCAGCATCGTCTGTGGGTATGATATTTCCTTCTATAGGTCTCATATGCAGCCTAAATGTACACAGGAGACAAAACTTGGTATTTCTATTAGAAATGTTAAGAGGGTGCTAGGAAATATGTCACCTTTCTTCCATCCCTGGGGATCTTACAGAGCTTTTGAAGGGACTGTATACATTTAAGGAATCTTTGAAATGTCCATGGCTTTTCTTAAGTAATAGGTAGGGAGAATCAGGAAGTGAAAATGTGTAGCTTCCAAAGGTCACTGGGGATTGAACCTGAAAAGTGAAAGGTCAGCAAATGTTGTTGCTAAGAAGAGTGACTGGCATTTCCCTTGTTGGCTAAGAGATTGGACTGAACTGCTAGTCCACTTTTTCTGAATTCCACTATGTGGAAAGTTCCTAGTTCTCAGTTATGCCAGAGATTTGTCTTCTGGAGTTAAGAGGAGAGAGGGCAATCTTTTCTCATTTGTCTTTCAATGGACCAATTAATTTCTTTTCATGATAAAGACAGAAGGCCCATTATCTTCTAAATCTGAGTTATGGTATTAAGACCTATACATCACCTCTTCCACATGGTCCTTTTTATTTTCATCTGATTTGAAGGCAGCCAGGCTGGTAACAGGCCCTTGATGTGAATCAAAGGAATAGTACAGTTCAGAGTGTGGGATGTTTCATAGCTTTGGAAAGATATTTAGGATTTTATAAGGAAAAGAGGTCAGCATATCATTTTCAAATACAAATGATGAAGCCCCTCAGTAGCCAGATGTAACACACCTTTGGCTTAGCTCCTCAACATGTGCTAAAATTTGATTAATTTGTTGAATGTATTCCTGTTAAGATTTAAAAGTTCATAAAATAGGCTGTATCAAAACCATTTTGCCCTCCCATTTGGAAAACTAGAATATATGATCGGGTAATGCTTGAGCAGTTTTTATTTTATTTTTTTCAGAATTACAGTCAATTGTGTTAAATGTCGGAATGTGTTTCTCTTGAGACCTGATATATCATTTATATGCTTATAAGTACTATTTAAAATAATATAGAAAGATAAATGTACAATTCGGCTGATAAGTTTCAATGTCAGGAATTTTCTCCATAGATACACAAGATGAAAAGGAAAGAACTGGCAAGTACAAAGCCTTTATACGCTCTCTTCCTGGGGTCAACAGAGCAACACTCGCGGCTCTGATTGAACATCTTTACAGGTAGGTGGACTCCTGAAGTTTCTGCACATTTTAAAGCATGACCACTATCAACATGGAATTATCTTTTCAGTTCAAATATGTGTAGGTGAACTCCCATGTCTCATTGTGTACCCTTCAAGTCTTAAGACATTTACCTAACATTTTTGTAATTAAGGCATGCTTACAGTTGAAGACACCAGAGATGCCCTTAAATGAATAATGATTGGACACTGCACTCCTCTGTAGTCAGTTAATAAGCAGGAGACTGTCTTATTTTACAGTATAAATATAGCATATATCACACAGACCTGCTTCTGCTTAGAATGTATCAGGCAGATGTTTAAATGGGCAATTTTAGAGCATGTTGCATGCAACCACAAGGGAGAGACTGAATGACTGAACACTAAGGCCCAAAGTTCTTTAGCAGGGTGAAGTCTGAGAATACAGTGCTTTTAATTTGCCAATTTTATAAACTGTGGTATAACTGTTTTGTAAATAATATTAGCTGATTTCAAAGTGAGGTTGAGAAAGATCCCACGATATTTGTCTTTGGCAGCCAACTCTTCTCTTGTAACATGCAGACTCTTACCTCAAAAGTAGGGTTTTCTTTAGCTCCATTTTTTATTATTTTATTTTTTGGTGGTCAGGATTTTGAACGTTAAACATGACTCCATACTGAACTCTAGCTCCAGCCTGCAAAACCTAGATTTACATTGCATCACACAGATAACTGTCATAATATTCTTGGACAAAAATATAATATATAATTTCAGAATTAAGTCAGAGAAAATGAAGGAGTTGCCGTGTGTTGAGGTCCAAGGATTTCTAAATAATATTACAGAGCCATATGAACTACAAAAAGCCTTATATATAACAAAAAAATATATACACAAAGTGGTCCCAGCCACTCAAGAGATTTTACAAAAGAATTGCCTGAGCCTAAGAGAGCATCCTGAGCACTGTTGAAATTGTCTAAATGGGCAAGCAAGCAAAAGATTGAAGAAAAGCCCCATATGTGGGTGGAATATATCTTCTAAGACATATGAGTACTAGGTTGTATGAACATTGATAATTGCCTGGCAGGAGGTTGTGAAAGGCCTTGTAAGTCATTTATGGGCATTTGTATTTTTATAAGAAATTACTAATATAATCTGTTTTAGCACAGTACCTCCTGTAAAAGGACCACTTAAGAAGAGGCAGGGAAATCTAATTAGGAAACATTTTCTGCCGGGCAGTGGTGGCACACGCCTTTAATCCCAGCACTTGGGAGGCGGAGGCAGGAGGATTTCTGAGTTGGAGGCCAGCCTGGTCTACAGAGTGAGTTCCTTGGGCTCTTATGAGCAGGCCAGAGTAAGACTTTGAGAAGGCTACTTGTTAAATACTGGGGAACAGCAATATCTGGGTACCAGAAGTAAAGAAAACAATTTGCAGGATACACAGTTCATTCTCGAGATTAAGTCTCTCAGAGAAACTAAATATATTGACACGTAAAGAGGTGCATGGAGGGCTGGTTTTCCTGAATCAGTCTCAAGAAATTAAGGAATTGGGTAATGTCATCAAACGTGTAAGTCACCTTGGATGCCTTCAGATTGGTAGAGCTCTTAATTCAGTACCTGCCCTGGATAACAATTCACTTCTGCCATCAGTAGCAGCCACTTAATTCCACTCAGCACGTATTCATTATGCACTGCAGCGTGATTAAAGCAGGAGCCTCTGACGGAGATTCTAGCAACAGAGACAGCCGCAGGAGATAAATTTTCCAGATATTTACAATCTAGTGCAGTAAAAGTGCCAGGGTAGTCTGGAGGAGCACTCACGATTGTTACCTCTTCTTTTATTAAATTCAAGTTGCTTTTCCATCTTGTAAATCGTATAGGATGATTGCAGTTTCTTTATCCAGTCTCTGCTATGCAATTTTGCATTTCATTATAGATTTCTGACATTATCATATATATTACTCCCTCTTTGCATGCATCCTCTAGTGTCTCTACACAGGAGAACCTCAGTCAGGAGTAGTTTGCTCTCTCCTGGCCTCTTGGGGTATTTGTGTGTATGTGTCTATGTGGTGTGTGTGTGTGTGTGTGTTTGTGTGTGTGTGTGTATGTTATGTATATGTGGGTGGGTGTCAACAGCTAAACAGCTGTTCTCTATACAGTTAGTGAAAATCCAATAGAATCATGAACAGGTATTTGTAGTTGTGTTTCTCATTGGTTATTTTGATCCTTGTAATTCCCCCTTGTGGGAATGACTGTTGTTATGGGTGAATATTTATAGTGCTCATTACAGTATCCAAAAGTTATAGCTTACTGATTAGAAGAATTAATTTGCTTGTCAATATCTATTTATTTTGGAAAGGGATTCTTGGGGCTGAAGAGATAGCTCAGCAATTAAGATCACCTACTGACCATGCAAAGGACCCAGGTTCATTCCATTGTTAGCACTCATATGATAGCTTAAAAATAATCTGTAACTACAATTCCTGGAGAGTCCTCTACTAGTCTATGAGGGCATCAGTCACACATGTGGTACACATAATACATGTAGGCAAGATGCCCGTAAAATAAAAGAAAACAAAACACATTAACAAATAATAAAATAAGGGTAGTCTTAAAAGTTTCTAAGATGCGGATGGCTGTATTTTTAATTATACATTTGCTTTTGGAGATATTCTATATTGAACAACTTGAATAAAACCTGTTATGAAAGGACTTCATGTCATATAAAACCATTATTTAAATGTTGTTCTGTTAAAGGGAAAAGAGTTATCTCATCAAGTCTGGTTCAGCATAGCAGCCCTCTGATGGGATTGGCTGGTTAATGATAGATAAGCAACCAGCAATCTCTCCTTGGCTTTGATGAGTATAAGAGTGTATGTACTTAAATGAGGATGTGCTTTGTAGAAACTGTAGAATTGCCTGCAGCCTGAAATCCCTAGTTATAGGTCCAACAAGTCCTGTTAAAGCCTGTATCACCTTTACTTCCTGCCCTCCACCCCCATCTTTTATTTGTGATACAACTGCACACATTATTTCCAGCCAGGACTTAACACATGTCTTGTGCTCTGGATTTTGGCATGGATTGTTCATTGGCTGCCTGGTACTCAGAGATTGACAATATACAAACAGTTACAGCCAATGTGTGTGTGTGTGTGTGTGTGTGTGTGTGTGTGTGTGTGTGTGTGTGTGTATACTTACAATTATAACTGAGGATGTTAGCTTATATTCCTATGAAATTCTTGAATACAAATATGTTATAATGAAATATATTGTCCCTTAACAGGGTTCAGAAATGCTCAGAAATAAATCATATGAATGCCCATAACTTGGCAATGGTCTTTTCATCCTGCTTATTTCAAACTAAGGGACAAACTAGTGAAGAAGTCAATGTAATTGAAGATCTAATTAATAATTATGTGGAAATATTTGAGGTAAGAATGCTATGTCCTCTCCTTTTACGGTAGATTAAGCTTTGCAGCTTACAAAAGCCAATACTTATTTCTGGATTTTATTTAGGTCCATGTGAACATTTAAAAATAGAGACTATGAAGGATAGTTAGGTTTGAAGGTTTTAACTATAATTGGCTTTTAAAACAGTAACCATTTATTTAAATGTAGCAGCAGCTTTTAAATATTTTCACCATCTGTTGTCTGTTGGACAGCATACTATTTACAGGCTTGTGTGTGTGTTTCCTCTTCACTGTGTATATGCATTAAGTATGTCTACTGAGAGGTGTGAAGTTATGAATTTAACAAATTCAGTGATCAACAAAAGCCTGTTAAATGCTGCAATTAAAAATCATTCTGCGTTGTGGGTTTTATTTATTTATTTTTGTGTGCTCCGATTGGTGGAAAATTATGAAGTATTGTCTTATGGCTTTTTCTAAATCCTCACAAGTATTTATTTCACTTTTCAGTTTGCAGTTCTCTGAAGTGAGTATATTTATGTTTTCTTAGTCAACTCTTAGGATAGGAATGTTTTTATAGCTTAAGCAAGAGAAAATATGGAAAACAAGGGTAGACTTTAGTGGTTCCGAGTAAAAGTCCCATCCGCTATATAAATAACTCTCACACCACCTCTTAGGCCTAGCCTGGTTCAGAGCTTGCTCAAGTGATAATTTCTCCTGTTCTGTGGATACAGATGTACCAGATGAAACCAGATGAGTTGGTGTGACAGTTTAATAACCTTGAGAATTGTGCATTTTTTGCTATAATTAATCATAGGACTCCTTAGCACAGGAAGATAAGTGCTTTTGCTACTATAAGAGTTTGAACTGGAATTTCTGAGAGAGTTCATAGCAGACCTGCCTTTTCATTGCTCTTCGGTCTCTTCCTTTTTCCTCCTGTTTGTCTATTGTTTTTGTATTTTGATCAACAGCAGCTTCTTTGAAATGATCTGATGCTGAAATGAACAAAAATAAATGTGGCTTTACATGCTCTCTTTATTATGTTAATAAAGCTAAATGGTTCCTTCACAGTTTTGTAGAACTTAAGATTTCTATTACAAGTTTAATAAGCCCTTAAGGAATGTTTGGGGTGGAGTCATTTGTCTGGTTTCTCACCTGCAAGCACTCTCGGAAATTGTTTGTGGGAACCTGTGCTTGTAAATCTCTATGGTTTTCATGACTCTGCAATCTGATGAGATATCATCAAAGCATATTCCAAGCCCTACAAAGCTCTGTCTAGTTGGCTTCATGTTGCCCTTAGTTGGGGTTGCTCCTGTGATCAAGATGGTGCTAATGATGTCCATTCTGGTCTGTTTGTAGTTTATTTACTTAAATTCCTGAGGAGCTAAGCGAGGAAGAGCCACCTTGCTCTGTGTACTCTACATTATTAGAATATTCCAAATTATATTTTAAACAGGTTAAAGAAGACCAAGTCAAACAAATGGACATAGAAAATAGCTTTATAACCAAGTGGAAAGACACTCAAGTGAGTAGTAAGAGTTAGTCTCTAAAGACTCGAAAACAAAACTTTTGTAAATGCATTTGTTGTGTGCGTTCAAGTTTCTATTCAATGTAAAAGAGACTGATGAAGGCGTGGGGCACCTCTGAAACCTGATGCGTACATGCAGAACATGTTAATATAACCATAAACATTAAGGAAACAATGACTAATATTTACTAAAACCAAAACACGCTTTGCTATGACAGTGGGTTTCAAAGGAAGCATTTAAAGCCAAAGAAATACTAGAATAAATTTCAAAATCACATACTACCGTGATTTTTATCTATTAAGACTAGGGAATCATAAATGATTTCTTACCTGCTTCTGCTCTGCATGCTCTCAGCTGATTGTATTAATGAGACTGTTTCTAAGGTGACCTGTGTCACGCATACTAACTTTTGTCATTAGTCTGCCTTTCTAAATCCTGTCTCGCTTTCCTAGTCAGATTTACATTGGATTTGTGTAATCAGGATACATCCTGCTTTTCCAGGGTTCCTTACCTTGTTTGATGAATTTCCTGGAACGACTTAAAGTTGATCATTGATTATTTTCTGGTAACTAGGAATGATAATGGATTCAGGGATTCACTGTAAATAATAGGAACGGGTCAAATGTGCTCTGTTCACAATTACACTCAGATAATGAGGCAAATTTCTGCTTATTAGTCAGACCCAAAGTTTGCTTCAGTCCTGAAGCATCTACTTCTAATTAAAGAAATGACTGCAGGTATCATCCCGCATGAAGCCGATGAGCACATTCTTAGATTCCCCTTCAACTAATACTGTGATATTAATTACTTAACAAATGACTCTCTCCATTTTGACCGAAAGTAATGAATGCAACTTTTAGAGAAGTTAGCTTTAACACTACATTAAAAATAATCTTGCTTATTATCAATGTCTATAATTTTCAGTTTGTGTAGATATTATTTGGTCTTGAAATGAAGGATTGTGTGCCTGGGAGAAATTTTTGGCAATCTGATCTCTATTGTTACTGCCTGAGTATCTGCTTCTATTTTACAACAAAGAAGCAGGCTTGGACACTTTGGAATTACTATAAGTAAACCAATTCGTATGTATATTATATATATATAATAATCTAGAAAGGAACTTAAAGTAATGTGGAAAATGTGGTTATCTGTGCTTGAGTCTTCAGTCTATTTTAAGCTTTTATTTTGCAATATTATGTTAACCTTGCTTTAATTTCTTAGCTACTTCACTTTGTGGCTCACTCTATGTGTTCTGTGTGTTTGCCTTTTTTAATTTTTGCAATGTTTTGTTCTTGCTGTGATGTTTATACAAACAGTGAAAAACAAAAAAATGTCAGCTCTATCTTTCTCTCTAGTAACTGCATGTAGAATCAAAACTGAGATAGAAACATTGGAAATAACCTTTTCCAGCATACAGTGACAAAATAATTAAGAGTACTTCTTCAAAGTACAGTGTAAATCTTTCTCCCACAGATTGACTTACTAGATAATTAAATAAAGAAAATTTAGCTTCAGAATGAGTACATCTCAGAATATTTTTTGAATGTTGGTGATAGATATTTTAAGTGGCTATACAGTGGATTTCTGAAAAAGAAAATGATTTGTCTTATTCCTTAGCCTGTATTTTCTGATGTTGGTATGTATTATGCTGTCATACTCTTCTCCTTTTTATTTGTAACTTGTTCACTTAGTCTCTGTTGGGAACGTAATGACCCAAATAAGTCTTCTTTTCTGCTTCAGGATGGATAATACTAACTAAAGCTTATCCTGCTTCTCTGCCTTATTCTATTATTCTACTTTTATGTTCCTTGCTTATTATGTCCCGTGTTTATAATTTTAGTTCATCATTGATGCAACTTACCTCCCAATTTCAGTGTTTGAATGTGTCAGCTGCATGAACATTTTGCAAGGCTTATTTTGTCTTTCGAGATTGTGTACACATGAATTAAGAGCTTTACATATTCTCTGGCTCCTAAACTCTTGTTCTCAAATGCAGCCTACATCAGTTCTAGAATCATTGCTTCAGTGTTTGAAGGCACTAAGGCCTTGAACATGGCATTAAAACAAATGTCATACTGTGATTGTTGTTGCTGTCTATACCATTTGTTTAGACTCTAAACCTTAGACCCTCTTGTCTATAATCAAGCACATTTTGAAATAAGTACTAATACTGGTGAACATGGGAATCAAGGTAATTTCATTGCTATACATATTCATGATAAGCGTTTTGTAGTTCTCAGGTACTGTATCTGTCATTTTGAGATAGACATACATGTGATGTCTTATCATCTGTCCTCTCTAGGTGTCCCAGGCTGGAGACTTGTTAATTGAAGTGTTTGTGGAAAGAAAGGAACCTGACTGTAGTATTATAATCCGGGTGAGTCCTAAGAAAGGATGTAAAGAATACTGTTGGGATTTCAGACCTGGTAGTCACTGACATATTTTTCAGCATGTTTTGTAATTTAGGCTCTTTTCAGTTCAAACAGTGACTGATGGCAAGATTGACCTTTCCTAACCTATCCCCTAGGAATCTAGTATTTTGGAAGAAAGCATTATCTGTACATTAGTTAAGATTTTTCTATAGATTTTTAGAAAATGAATTAGGAACCAGTACTTGCTTCTTCCCATCCTAAAACTGTGATGTGAGACAAGTTATTTACTATGCTTTAGTCTCCATTTTCTTACCTATCAAATGAATTTCTAATCTAAATGTATGTAAACACAGAGCATATTATTTTCCAAATAGCTGTTTAATAATTACCTATTTATGTTATTATTCATGCCCAGCCTCAGTTCTTATACTCAACATTTAAATTAGAATATTAGGGTGTGCCAAAGCCTGACAAGTACAGAGGCAAATTCTCACAGTAAACCATTGGACTGAGCATGGGGATCCCCAATGAAAATGTTAGAGAAAGGACTGAAGGAGCTGAAGGGGTTTGCAACCCCATGGGAAGAACAATATCAACCAATCATACCCCCCAGAGCTCCTAGGGACTGAGCCACCAACCAAGGAGTACACATGGAGGGACCCATGGCTGCAGCTGAATAGGTAGCAGAGGATGGACTTGTTGAGCATCAGTTGGAGAAGAAGCCCTTGCTGCTGTGATGCCCCAGTGTAGGGGAATGCAAGGGCAGGGAGGTGGGAGTGGGTGGGTGGGTGGGGAACACCTTCGTGGAGGCAGGGGGAAGGGAAATGAGATAGAGGGTGTTCAGGGGGAAACTAGGAAAGGGGATAACATTTGAAATGTAAATAAAGAAAATATCTAATGAGAAAAAATTTTAAAAAATAAAATTAGGTTCAAAACAAAAGAATATTAGGTAACTCCTTTTCTTTGAGCTGAGATAAAAATACATATTTTTCATCTTATTATATTGAATAATTTGTCTTATTTAGGGACAATAGCAATACTATTTCATGTTCTTGCTTAGTAAGCTGACTTTTTTTTTTTCTGTGTAAAGATTCCACATTCTTCTAGGTAATAGAAATTCACGTCATTATCCGTTTTAAATTCCTAAGATGTTAAAAGTATTGTGACTATTAACTTAGCTAATTCCAGTGGTTACATATTATTACTATATGTCATTACTTGCCTTGCTCAGGACATGGAGCTGGAACATGATCATAGAATCTATGATCAGATCTTGTAGGAATCATTTCCTATTCATTAGGTGCATCATAGTTCTTATTCTGAATGTGTGACTATGGTTACACTAGATATTTGAAGCTCTTGTAAATTAAATTACAGATTAAATCACTTAACAAAAGTCTATTGCTGGTGCTAGATATAAAATAGTCTGCATATATATGTATATATAAGACAGTATTTTATATACTTTATATTTCACAGAATATATATATATGTATATATATATATATAAGCATGTTTTAATTTGTCTATTTTAAAGTATATTTCACAGAATATATATATATACATATATATAAAAGCATGTTTTAATTTGTCTTTCTAATGGAGTTGTACTATTTATGACAATTTGGCAAATATCCCATATTTTCTCACTGTATTTTAAAAAACTATATAACTCTAAGTAATCTAGAAAGGCTAACAGCAACAAACTGTTCAGCATTAATCAATATAATTTACATATAGCTTTAAGACTAAAAAACAGTGTTGTTGTATTTAAACAGTTAATTCTGACCTCAAGCTCTGGAAGCATACTAAGTTTTAGGGAAATGGAAAATAGGAATTAAAAGACATTAAGAACACAGCACAAACCTGGATCACATAACCCACCCTGGATATTCATTGCAGTGATGTTTACATTCCATAAATTAATCCATTCCTGAGTGTGCAATTCAAGGCACTTCCTATTTCACATATTGGATTGCTCACTTGCTTTTAGTTCTTTAAGAAGATGCTTTATTTCTTTTTCTTTTTCTTTCTTTCTTTTTTTAAAAGTTCCAGTACAGGAGAAGTGGCTCAACAGTTAAAAGCACTGCCTGCTCTTCTATAAGACCATAGTTCGATTCCCAGAAACCACATGTTGGCTTACAGCATCAGTAAATCCAATTCTAGTGTGTGCAAAACCCTCTTGCCTCAGTCGGTATTAGGAATTCATGTGGTACACAGACATACATGTAGGAAAAAACATCCACACATATAATCAAATTGGATTAAAAAATATTTTAGAGCAGTGCAGATTTGAGGCATCATAGAATCTTTCATCTGATATTACCATTGCTTCATGTTCTCCAAGTTGTCTCTGGATGCTGAGGTCCTTTGTACATTTACAATTCTTTGAGCATCTCTAAATACAAAAAGGTTTATCTTCCATTGTGTAATTAATATATTTCATAAATTAGTCTCTGAATTTCATAAAGGTAGAATGAGTGAGTTATTTATAATGATGCACACACAAGAGCACACGTACAGACACATATCTCACGCACACACACACATATACACACACCATACATACATAGGACTGATGAGCAAATCTAAAACAACTTTTTAGGATATTCATTTGCTAAGAACATTCAAACCAAATTACTGTTACAGTGTTCTAATTATTAGTATGACTGCTGTTTAACTTTATTAGTGAATTCTAACTAAAGAAAACAGTGTTGTTTTTAATAATATGCAATCATAATTTTCAAGCACTAAACAAAGAAGACACTAATACAAACTCCAGAGTCCCTCAAAAGGTGGCATGCTTACACACTGGCCTCTGGCTGTAAGATGCTTATGGATCTGGGACCCAGACTTGCACTGCGGAAACAAAGGACTCCTGAGATACTAACTTGAATGTACTCTGTATGGCAGTATGCTACCATCTGTCACTTGGCATGGCAGGGAACACCACAGGCACCAAAACCCTGGGGCTTCTTGGCATGACAGATACTATTTAATCATCTTCATAATATTTAGACTCCAACCTGAACAAACCAAGTAATTCTGCACTCTTGATTATAGAAAGACAAATGAAATTTTACCGTGAGAAAATTACCAGACTTTTATGGTATGGTTGGGTTTTGATTTGTGTTGTGTTGTTATTGTTTTGTTGTTTTCTTATATTTTGAGACTAGGTGCATTTCTTATGAGTGACATAAGAACTTGCTAAGGAAAATAATTATCCCTAATATGTCTGTATTACAGTATCTCTTTACTTTGATATTATGATGTATTTTATGGAAAAAAGTCTCATTGTAGTATTTTTCTTTGTGCATGGAGAATCATGAGATGTGGAACTTTATTGCCTTAGCAGAAGACTACTTCTGTATCAGACATCTTTGAAGATGTATTCCATCTCTTACAGATCTCTCCTGTGATGGAAGCTGAAGAGTTAACGAATGATATATTAGCAATAAAAAATATCGTTCCTACAAAAGGTGATATTTGGGCCACATTTGAAGTCATTGAAAATGAAGAGCTAGGTGAGTGGTTTTTATGCTAGAGATTCTTAAATTCCTTATACAGTGACAGACACTTTGGAACAAGCCATTGCTAACATTTGCTGTTTTCCTAAAGATTCACATCTCATTATGAATTCTGCTCTACCTCTCTGCCCATCTTGACATATGCTGTCGCCACTTGAGAGTGACTTCCTATGATGTTGGCTCATCAGAATAATTAATTCTTTCATTAACTATATAAATATAGTATAAAGTGTGAGGTGTCTCTGTTTCTGCCTCATCAAGTAATAGTTTTATTCATAAGGACAAACAGTGTGACTTATAACAATATCCTGAATGTTACTTCACCATCGGCTTATATCTGTGTGCTCTTTATTTAGTAGGAACAAAGAATACAGATCACTGTCCACTGCAAATCAATAATTTTACATAGAGCAGAAACTTCTCATTTGGCTGTTTGATTTTTCTCCTATCATCAGTGTCTCAATTTCTCCTATATTTTCACAAAGAAACTGAAGAGTAAAGAGACCTTTTAAACCACCTTGACTACCCTGGTTACCAAGTGCTGAATAAGCTTAACATTCTAATGACACCATTTGGTATTAAAGACTTATAGGACAAAAAAAAATAAGATGCAGAATTTCATTGTACCTTGACCATCTGTCTAGCTGATATCTACTAAGGTCTTGGGACCCTTTCAAGTATAGCTGTCAAACTGCCAAAAAGAAAACCTTGCCACCCCAGAAGGCTCTAGATAAAAATTAAAATTCAATCTTGAACTACCCCATGGTGCATTATTTGGACCATTGGAGTCAGCATTAGAATATAGGGGGATTATTATGCACTCCTACATCACTCCATCTTCATAATTTTACTCATTTGCTTTTTACATGCATAATTCCTTAAAAATTAATGGGACTTACAATATGATATTGTCAATATGTCATGTCAGGGTGCAGTATCCCTAGTGCTTGGGTGTCAATTCTCAGTTCCTGCCTTCATTAGACTCTGTCCCCCCTGGACAGAACTGCTCTGTCAAGTGACTCCTGTGACCTCCCAACTGTGAAACTCAGCAGCCCTGCTTTCAGCATCAGGCTAGCTGGCGTCCTGTGCCATCGATTCCTGGTGACCTTTCTTTTCTCCTATGGTGATCTCCAGGCTATTTTCAGAACTTCTTCCATGGTCTTAAGTCTTCAGTCATTCCATTTAATTTATAGTTTTTTTTTTTTTTTGTCCATTGTCAAATATCGTGTTTGACCTTTTGAAATTCCTTTGGTTATCCTTTTTGTTTTTATGTATTTGTTAGATTATCGTAAATTCTTTATGCTCGACTAGCATTAGGAGATGGTGTTTTCCATGTATATCTTTGGTTTGCACATATCAGCCATCCCCCACCTGCCACTTGATTACCTCCTTTAAAGTCTCACCCTAGAATGTCTCTGTAGTAACCTGCTATTCTGCTCCAACTACCTGACTTAATAAAAGCTTCATGGTAGAAGCAGGCAATACGTCTTTCATTTTGCCTCTGTTTTCCAAGATAGTGTTTCATAAGTAATACAGTAAAGTTAAATCCTGATTAAATAAAGAATAGTATAAGTTCTAGATTATTTTGATTTTTCTCTTAATAAAATGGGTTTGATTCTTGTCCTCACTATATTTATGGGTAAAAGATATCTATTGATATTATTCCCAAACTTTTCTTCCATCTTCAAAATTCGCTTTTCGCTGCTTCCTCTGTCCCTGATTATTGTAACATCTCGGCCTTCCACAAACTTTCAAGACATGGATAAATATAGACATATTCTTTGCCAGGATGAAACATTAATATTCTTTGTTGCAGTTATTAATGGAGTCCTCATATCTATCCTGAACTTACAACCTTGGCCTTTATTTATCCACATTCATATCTGTAATCTGCTCTTCTCTGGTGGAAACCAAAGAAGTCTGTTTATTTCTACGTATTCCATGCTGGGTCTCTGTTTTGCTTCTCCTGATATTCCCAACCACCTCCCACAAATCCATTCCACAGACTTCTGACCCACATGTAAGCTGTAATCAGACACATTCGCTCTGTGGATTTTCTGTTCTTTGCTTTGCTGTCATTGTAACAAATATCTGTAATAAACCATCTAAAAGGAGAAGAGAATTCTTTCCTCTTAGCACCCAAATATTTTAGTGTGTGGTTGGTTCAACTTTTGTCCTTTGCTGGGTAAAAGATCTAGGTGGAGCATGTGGAGCAGGGAACACTTCTCATCACTTGATAGAGAGGAAGCAAAGAAACAATGTCCGAGTCTCAGTTTTCCCTTCAGGAGCATGCTCCAAGGATCTTCCATCCTTTCCTTACAGAACAATTGACATAGATTCCACTGTACCCTAAAATCTATAGTCCCTGACTACATCTTCTTTAACACATGAATTTTGGAGAGCATTCAGAATCCAAACTGTTGAAGAGCGAGGTTTTTTATTTCTTTTAAAAATTCTTTTAGCAATTACCCTGTTGTAGAGCATGCTATGGTCTTAGTACTTAACCCCCAAACTGATCTTCCTCCCTAGATGACCTGTGCCTCTCAAAGAATTATCTCCTCGAGGAGCCTCATTTAAGGAAATTTCACCAAAGATTTTGGTTTTATGGAACACATAAGTCCTGTGTAGAAATATGATAGCAAATGATTTCCTTTTCCCTTATAGATACTATGATTTGGAAGATCTATATACTTTTTATTAATATGTTAAAGCTCTTCTCCTCATGTATATGTAAAATGCTAATAAAATACCAGATGGGATGAAGCAGGGCTTTTGCTCTCTTGAGTTTGACACTAAGAATTAGATGTAAAAAATGCCATAATCATTTTTGAAAACCTGTACCACCAATGGCAGATATTTAAAGGTAGCAGCTGTTATTTCTGATGAAAATCCAACGTCTTTCCTATTGACCTAAGTAGATAAGGTTCACACTTTGCACATGATTTAAACAGTCATGGCATTGTCATTTATGGAGCTGTAGAACTTCCTTTCTCACTGATTCTCTTTGGACTTATTTTTTAATGAAACACACTGAGTAGACAGTATGAAGTTCTGTTTCTAGGTTATGTCCTCCTTCTACATGATACATGTCCTATCTTATATAATTTGCCATGAAAGAAGTCTGAAAGTGTCAGCATCAACAAACATATGTCTATAAGACTTTATGTTCAAACAATGTTTAATAACTCAATCCATTTTGCATGCTTCTCATCCCTCTCTTAAATTCGAAGTTTGTGTCATTTGGTAATGTTTGGCAGTCTGTAATATTTATCTCCTAATTTTCAACTCTATGCCATATCTAGGAAGTTGTATCTGAAAGATTTTCACTGTTCCCAATTATTTCATACAGTGATCCTGATGAGAAAAAAATATATACACTTAAATTTTGTGACAAGAATTAATTATCTGCTCATTAGCAAGCTGCTGTGTCTACTGTAACACATTTCAGTTATATTAAGAACACAGTCCTGTCAGTATGAAATCTGCTTATAACTGCATGCAATAGTGGCCCTATTTAGTATAAGTGTTCTGACAATTGGAAATCTCATTACCGATTCAATTCCACGGCACACCAATCCCTTAGTCTAGCAGTAGTGTTGTACCTGCCTTGCCTCGCCTACGGCTCAATCATAATTCTTTTGTGTATAATCTTTAACCTATTGCTGCTATTTATTTATGTATTCCCCCAAAGGATGAGTAAGTGACAGGGAGAAGGCAAGCTGATTTTTCCCTTATATTGCCTTGCTTGGGACGCAAAAATATCTTTGTGTTCTCTTCCCTCCCAGAAGTTACATGTGACAAACAATCATAGGAGAGGTACATAAATGTCACAGTTTTAAATTCCAATAGGTTTAAGAATCAAATCTCTGGTTCTTACTTTAACTTTAGATGACTAGGTAAAGATAGAAGTTAAGTAAATAGTTTTTCTTTTAATTTAAAATAAAAATATTAATAACAAGTAATAACAAGTATCATTGAGATGTATAATAACATATGCTTATATATATATATATATATATATATATATATATGTATGTAATATGTATATTTGATACATACAGTCCCTGACACAGTGGCTATTCTGGAAATGATAGATGCTAATGGAATTACTGTCATCATCCTGCATGTGATTCAAACAATAGTTGTGTAAAAGGAGTTTTTACTATGATTAGTTTTATAGTTGGATGTTTATATGTCCAACTATATTGAATTATGACTCACATAATTACTTATAAGTAATTTTGACCTTTGTCCAACTTTTCAAAAAATACTTGAAAAAGTAAAATGAATATAGTACCATTTTCATTTTCTTATCCTTTGTCTGGTTTTAAAAAGACCAATGTCTTGCTTTCCTGATAAATATTTTTTGTTAATTTATGGACCATGAAGTAAACTCACAATGGACTTTAGTCCTGAGATACTTAATGGAGAATCTGTTGTACCATCAGCACTGTGAAGTGTGCATGTGTATCTTTATGATGTATGGTTAATATCCATTATGATAATATGGAGGCAGATTCTAATGGGCACAGAAGGAAGAATTGCATTTCTTTTTATGGATGCAAAGCTAAAATATTAATCTCCCTTTTGTGGACCAGTGTTTATTGATGGTTTCTCTTCTCTTAGATAATATAGTCATAGCAGAAGAGGAGGTGATAGACTTGTCACATGCTCTTCTGGCATCAGTTTCAATGGGATGAGTCACAGGCACCCTTAGCGTGTTCTCAGTATTAGTACTTCAACTACAACCACATTCTAGTGTGTAGTGTGCTGTGCATTTGGGGTCTGAAATAATTGGCTGCTACACAGCTGCAGAGTTAGGATAGAGCTGTGGCAGCCTCTAATCTTCACAATAGAATTTCTGTTCTGCCTGCTTCTTTATTCACTGATAGTCTACTATGAAAATGTTTGCATATCCCCCAGAATATGTTTTTTGTTCCACACATCTTTATTAATTCAGAATATGTTCTTTTTGTTGCCCACATCTTTATAAATAAATTGACATATTTTAATCCACAAATCTCCTATCAAGTATTGATTACTGTTGAAAATGTTTTGTAATACCCCATGCTAAGAAAGTGTGATGCATTTTTCCAAAGCAAAATATATAAAGATTAAGAGTCAGCAAAGAGATTTGCTTATGACATTTAATTCCTTGCTTGTGGCTTCTTATATAAAGCTAATTTATTATACCGCCACAAGGTACATATATTGCTACTAATAGTTAAACATAGATTGCTCAATTGTATTTCTTTTTTTAAATGTTCCCTGTAACCATATTTTGTGGTATGATATTGATTCATGGTGCAAATCCTAGCTATTAATTATTTACTATTATTTGTTGAAAATTATAAGATTGTAATCTTTTCCAGATAAACAAAGGATTGATTGTTGCCTATGAATATTGTACAAGATTAAGCTACTAGTGTTTATAGAGTTATTTAATTGCACATGCTAATAGAAATTTTATCTAAATTAAAAGCAGAGTAAGACACATACTTATTTTAGTAAATGAGGTTTTATCTTAAAGGGAGCCCTTGTAAGTGTTAAAACAGCAGTTTCATAGATTAATTTATATAATAAATTGGAAAGAGAGGAGAGGGTGTCACCTATCTAGCTATTTCTATCTCTTGTTTTCAATTCTAGTTTTATTACAGCTCAATGAAAAAATGTTTACATCGTTGTATTCATATCTTGGCTTGGGATGTTTTAAAACTTGTAATTATTAAATACATTTCTACACTTGTTGTAATAACTTGGTTTGTGTTTGCAGAGCGTCCCCTTCACTACACAGAGAATGTGTTGGAGCAGGTCCTCCAGTGGAGTTCATTAGCTGAACCTGGGTCTGCTTATCTTGTGGTGAAGAGATTCTTAACCATTGACACAATTAAACAGTGCAGAGGTAAGCATGCTTCCTTCACTTCGCGAAGGTGGTTAAAAGTTCAAGTGGCCTTCGAGTAGTTATTAAGACATGAGTGGTGTCTGGAAATGGAAAAAGGAGTAGCAAGATACCGAATCTGATTCTGTAGACTTGTGCATCAGTTTGGTGTGTAGCACTGTGGTGACAGCTGGTTCGTGTGATGTCCCTGTTAATATTCTGGAAGGAATGCCTCATATTTCTGAGTGGAGTTTGTACTTCTGTTCCAGTTTTTGTATTTTGATGAGTCTTCTTAATAACGTTGGTGTTTCTGGCCATTTGAGAACAGCAAGCTAACTAGCCTCTGAGAGTGTGTGTATGTGTGTGTGTGGTATGAATCTCAGTGTTATTTTGATGACATTAGAAATTAAATAAGCACAAAAGCAAGAGCATACCATTTATCAAGAGAGCACAGAACCACATTGCAGACCTCAGTATGTGTTCAGCTGGCACAGAAAATCAGAGAGAACGGTCTCTCAACACAGATGACAAAAGCTTGATTTGGAAACTTTTCTTCTCTTGTGTTGTCATCTATTGACAGCTTAGAACAGCATTTCCGCTGGCCTTATCCTATAAAGCAATCTGCAGATATACACATCGAGGTCTGTTAATCTGAACGTGTCTATTACTTTTATACATAACATAAATAATATCTATTATTTCTTATTTCTCATATACAATTCACCAAGCACTACATACCAGAGGTCATTTGCACTTTTAAGAATAGTTTATTTGCTATTTAAACATGGATACAGTATGTTAGCACAAGTCCGTCTACCCTTTCATCCCACTCAATTTGTTATCCTTCTCACCACTTAGGCTGGTTTGAGTGAGAATATGGTTTATGCTTGCTTAGAGCTGGTGGTCTGTCTGGAAAGAATTAGGAGGAGGAGCCTTGTTGGAAGAGTTGTGTCATTGGGAATAGACGTTGAGGTTTCAAATGTCCATTCAGACCAAGTCTTCTCTCTTGGCCTACTACGTACACTCCAGAATGTAGCTTTTAGACTCTAGCAACATGGCTACCCACCACCATTCGCCCTGCCATAATGATAGTACCCTAACCCCTTGAAGCTGTAAGTCCTCCCTCTCTGCCTTCCTCTGTCCACAATACTCTGTTAATCCACTGAATCCATTTAATGCTGCCTATATGGGTTTAGATGTGGAACATCCACTAGCTCATGGCTAGACTCTCAAGACCTACATCCCTGAAACTAACCCTCTCTCCCAATAGCTCCTTAGACATAGATGGGACTTCATGAGCCCCTCCATTACCCACACTGGGATTTTGTCTGGTTTGTCTCTTTTGCAAGTCTTGTCCCTGCAGTACCTGATATGATTGTATGTGTGCAAATGCATTTCCATGTCCAGAAAATACTGTGTTGCTGCATACATTCACTCACTGTCTTTCTGTTCCACTCTGCTACTGATACCTGAGCCTTGAGAGGAAGGAGTGTAGTATGGGAGTCTCATTTGGAGCTACATGCTCCGGAGTGTCTTCTCTATACAGAGACTTATTGCCGATCTCTATTAATTGGCACCTACTGCAAAAAGAAACTTGTTTGATGAGGCTTGAGAGCTGCACTAATCTGTGAACATAAAGATAAGAACTTACGTGCAGTTTATTCCTGAGTCCAATTAACATCATAATAATACTAGATTCTGCCCTTGGGTTAATGCGCGCTCTCTCTCTCTCTCTCTCTCTCTCTCTCTCTCTCTCTCTCTCTCTCTGTCTTTAGAAGTCTGTGTCAATTTTCATGTTATTCCATTTTACAAGTGGAAATTAGAGAATATAACTTATCCCACATTCCACAATTAATAAATACTATTATTGAAAATAAATTGCTCTATCATTTGAACATTTCAAAAATTAAAATTAGAAGGGGGGTTGGGTGAGAGAACTCGGAGATGCTGTGGGCCTGCTCAATATGACTGTGTACTCTGAAATCCTCATCGGTCAGTGAGTTCATTTTACCAAAGTTTACTATGATAATATCTAATTTCATAGTACTGTCTTTTTTGTTTTATTCTCAGATGATTTTTATCAAATGCATTCTTTACTTTCAGTCATCTAAGTAAGCAAACACTATTTTTAATACAGAAACTTAGCCTTCTACAACAATTATTTTATTTTAAATCCCTTTACTGCCCGAGCCAGCAGGGATTCGACGAGACCCTAGGGAAGGGGAGGCAAAAGATGGGACAAGAGACACAAAGAAGAAGCACAAGTCTGAATGTCTGATTGAGTGCTTAAACTTTATTGTTCAGGTTTCTTTTATAAAGGCAGGCAGGCAGGAGGGTCATCTAGAAGTCAGGGTCCAGGGTCATCCCGTAATTGCAAAGTTCTCTCAGCCCACAAGAATTCCTAGCCCAAATTACTTATCTAAATATTTTCTCACAAGTAAGAAAGCAATTAAAACATTTCTCAGCTCGAGTTGCTTATCTGGTTAATAATTTTTCCCTGGCAGGAGGGAAATGAAGTATTCCTTAACTCAGGCTGTTTACTTTACTGACATTTGCTCTCAGGCAGCAGGGAGTCTTGGCCCCTAGCACTTTACCTTTTCCTTTGAACCCCATCCTGCTCACACCTGATCATTTGAATGCAACAGACATCCATGTCACAGATCAGTCTTCCCAGATAGGGAATGTCATGATCACACACACACACACACACACACACACACACGCACACGCACATGCACATACTCCAGAGACATGTAGAAATGTCTGTAGATGTGTGAGAGCCACAACATGGGGGAGTGTTAGGGAGTGAAAGATTCAGATATTTAGTTTATTGATTCTGCTTATGAGTCTGAGAAACACAGAGCAGGTCTATATAATTTAGTTTCTAGATTAGATGATACTGGTGCCAACTTAGAACATCTATGGATTATCTTTTGGCTGTTTGTTATTCTTTTTGAAAGTGGAGCAATGAAAATATGTTAGGGAAAGCTTGTGCTAACTTTGTGGATTTAACATTAAATCTTTCAAGAATTTGAAGACTATGTATTCTGTTTCTAAACCCCTCAAAAATTTATTTATTTTTTTCAAAATTTTGAATATCAAATAAAAAGCATTTTTCTTATTAATCATCTTCTTTTAATATTATGACACATATCTGGTCATTCCCTTGTTTTAAATAGAAATACACTTTCTTTTGTATCCAGTATTATCCTTTTAGTGATAATATTCTTTTAATTTGTCTAATTGTCTACATATACAGTTGTTTAAAATTTATACCAACATGCAATATCTTAGCTGTTGATTAATTACTACTCTCCTGACCATATAGTTATAAAAATACAAGGAATTAAAAGTTAAAGTATTATGATAGAAAGCAAGGTTTTGTGCACATTAGGATGGGGGTCTCCCAACCAGGAGTTCCCTTCATGGTTGTTCAATTGTACAAAAAATCAGGATGGTCCAAATTTAGTTTATTAAGAAAACATGAGAAAGTCTGTGCTATGACCTGAGGTCTATAGGACTGATAAGGACATCAGCATAGTACCTGAGATATCCCATTGTACCCTTCTGATGGATTGAAGGCAGTGATTGTGTCTCAGTCTCTCTCAACATCCCCTGTAATCACTGAGGAACTCAACCAGCGTGGAGAGAGAATTTCGAAGGTGGCAATTTTTATTATATTTTTTATTATTTAAAAGGACTTTTAAATTTAAATATGTCCTGACCTTTTTCTCCATCTTCCCTAAGTCCTTCAGATTCTCTCCCACTCTCTACGCAGCGGGTATCAAAAACCAAATAAAAGCCCAATAGAACAGCAAGAAAACAAAATTAAACAATTCTTTTCCCTCTCAAAAAAAAAAACAGAAAAGAAGAAAAGGAAAAACCTACCAAACTTGTTACGTAGGAAATAAAAGCACACACCCACCGTGTAGCCCATTATGTATTGGTCAACAACTCCTGAACATGAGGCCTAGCTTGAAGTGGTTGATACATTTAAGTGTTTCTACATTTTCCCCCTTTATGATGTTTCCCCTGCTAGTGGATACAGATGACAGTTCAGAGGTTAGCCTTTACCCTAGTAGCTGAGTTTTTGTTAATTCGTTCTTTTTATTTCAGACAATTGATTTAAACATTCTTTCTGAGTAGAATGTTAGCAAACTTTCATGTTAGCCTAGTATTCCCTGCATGTATCTCACAAGGGTGGATGCCACGAAAGAAATCTCTACTTCCAAATTGTCCCTACTTCACTCACAAGAGAATTAGCGACTGTACATTCATTCTTCCAAGAATTAATCTATATCCCACAAAGTGAATGGGATGCTAGAGAAACACCGTGAGTAAACATTTTGACTGAAGCATTTTCTATTAGTAGCTGTATTTTGGGCTCAAAATAGGAATAATAAACTGCTTAAAAGATGTCACTTTTTATTCCATGAATGTTCCATTAATGTTTTTAAGAGAGTTTGACTGAAACTCAGATTTCTAAAGCAGAATAACATCTTTTATTATAGTTATTTTGTGCATGTAGTACAAGTTGGAATTGTCTTTTTAAACTGGCTCTAGATGTTTTAAAACGTCAGTTTCTTAAGTAATAGATTTCAGCAATGAATATGTCTTTCAGTACCCTTGACTTTCTTAATGCCTTTTATATTATGTGATAGACTAGGGGTGTGTTAGGTTTTCAGACTCCTGTTTGTCTGTACTGACCAATGTCTCTTAAATCAGAGTGACTGCTTACCCTAGAATTATTATGCCACTTGTGATACCTACTATACCTAACAATTTGAATCTAAAGAAAAATAGTGTATACAAAGCCAATATGATTTCAATGACAATTTTATTAGAAAAAAAATTTCCACTTAAGAAAAAAATCATTCTTAGAAGCACTGAAGAGATGATAGTTAAGATCCTTTTCCCATTCTTAAGGTTTTAAAAATCCTTAGTGACCAAGGAGATATCAGCGCTCTGAGAACAGGATTAAACAGCTGTAACCACATGTTCTCTAAGTAACTTATAGTGCATGTTTTAACATCTTGTTAAAACAAAGTTGGCACAGAACATGCTTAGTGTGTGACCCTGGTTTCAATCTATAGCAATTTTAAGGAGTTTCACTAAAATATAATTTGCTAAGTATCTCTTCTTCCCTAAGTATCTGTCCTATTTCAGCATCACTATTTTTCTCTTCAGTATCTGTCATTCATTCTTAGACATATGGGTGTGTGTGCCTTGAGTTTTATTGATACTATGACAGTTTCTTCTTCATTTTATGGTATAAGCATGTGTTTGATGACGTTACAAATCATCCTCTCATCACTTCCTAACTTTAGAACTTTATTGTCCAATATATATTCTATTTTAAGAATTTTAATTTCCTCAGCTCTCCTAATGAAAATGTAGTCATCATAAGTAGGAATCGATGTTACAGTCATACAGCATTTAATTACTGCTCATTCATTTAATAACAAGATAATGTGGTTTTATACAAGTACTTTTTATACTATGTACTTCTATACAAGTGCATGGAGTAAATATTTCTTGCTGCTGCTGAAACCTCAACCTGTGTGTCTTCAGGAACAGCGTTTTATTGCTGAGAATCATTTAGTATCATGGGGATTATAGTTGTGAGTTAATTAACTTGAAAATGAAGATAATAATAATTTAATTTCTTCCCTAGGGATTAAAGTTGAAACATTGAGATAAAAAGAATGAAACTTCACTTAAGTTGCTATTTAGACTTCAGCAGAGCTATTGTTCTAAGACCATCTTTTATGTCATTTCCTTCATACTAAGTTTCTGCATCTGCATCACAAGTAAAATCTAAATTTAGACTTCTGTAGTCTTCTAGAATATATAATTTTATATTGTTGAATCATATTCTAGTATAAACTTCTTTTATATTATCCCAATAAAATTTTACTCAAAAGAGTCAAGTCAGAATGATATGAATAAGTATCTGTGTGTGTTTGTATATTTATATTGTTGTACATGAGAGATGCCTTTAGAATACATTCATCTCAGTATTAAGCAGTACAAATGTAATAGCTTTTGACAAATTTACACTTGAACACTTAAAACCTTTATTGTTAGTAGACTTAAGAAATCACAACAAAGCCGGGCAGTGGTGGCGCACGCCTTTAATCCCAGCACTCGGGAGGCAGAGACAGGCGGATTTCTGAGTTCGAGGCCAGCCTGGTCTACAGAGTGAGTTCCAGGACAGCCAGAACTACACAGAGAAACCCTGTCTCGAAAAACCAAAAAAAAAAAAAAATCACAACAAAAAAAGGAGCATGAGTCATAGTCTAGTTGAAATTATTTGTATTCTACCCTCTTGCTGAATTTTGAAATATATGATAATGGTCACTGTAGACTGTGAAAGTCCAGATACTTTCTGATGGACACCTTCTGGTGGATATTTTCTATAGGGAGGAAGCCAATTGAAAAGTTTTATTAGCTCTCTGCTTTATACAGTAATCTACAACAGGAAATTTAAATGATTGTTAAGCATCATCTTTACCTAGAAGGAAGAAAAAATCTAGATCTTCAGACCTATGTAATGTTTGATTACAAATACAAAATGCAGTAAATGACTGTTATGGGCCAAAGTGTTTATTCTGTAGTATTTTTGAACCTATAAAACTAATCTCATTACATCACCACTGCCGTCACCTCTCACATGGGATGTCTTCTAGTAAGGAAAATGCCATGTTCTTGTTTCAGTACAGAAAATAGAATTCTATGTTGCATGCTAAGTCACATAAATCCTAACTGTAGGTTTGTTTTGTTTGTCAGATAATGATAAGCCAGGTGTGTTTCACACTTATGAATTTGATAGCATTACATTTATTATTTAAGCTGCTTGGTACTTACAGGAGGTACAATATATAACACTTACAAAATGTTAAAGGAGTATTTCTTTTTTTATGTTTATTAGGACTGTGTTGAAAATTATACCCTAATTTAAAGTTTAAAAATACATCATTTTATGTGCTGGATATATTTTGGAAATGGTTTACTGTGATTCTGTGTAATAAAGTATAGAATAGTAAAGCAATTTTTTATTCTGCAGTTTTAACTAATAGTATAAATTTGAAAAATCTCTCTGGCACAAATAGCCTAGCCATTCTTAGTCCAGTACTATTTTATTTATAAGTTGGATGTTTTTATATAATCTAATTATAGAATGATATCATTTCAAAGCAAGTAACATATAAGAAAATAGATTCTGAGCATGGCAACATGTCTCTGTAGTTCTAGATTCTTAAGACATATTGCAAGAGTATCATAGGTTTGAGACAATGTTTCAAATATTTGAAGCAGGGATGACATTTACTATTCTAAAACTGGCTTACTTTCATAATATCAAAATATTTACATATGCTAAGCTTGATTCTTTAATTATCCACTTTATTATTAAGAAAAAACTTCTTTCCTCTTTTCTAGAGATAAATACTCTTCATGGTTAATGATACAAAAGGGAGGGGAGAGGGAGGATATGAAAATATTTCATGTGAATATAGTACATTTAGTTAGGCACTTACTGCACCCAGGTTAGTTTTTCCTCATTTGTAGAACTATATTTTACTAAAATACACTTTGAAGGAGTGCTGCCCAGTAAATGGAATAGATCACTAACTCAAAATTCTCTACATTATAAGAAATACACGTGTACCACAAACTGATATCCAACAAAGAGAAAATGAGTAACTTTTTAAGTTGGAAGGTGGTTTGGATAATAGCATGCAAACGTTGGCCAAAGGACTTGTATGTGACTAATTTTCAGGGGGCGGGAATCACTTAGAGGTGCCACACCTGTTTGTGTTTTTCAGAATTTATTGTGTATGGAGAGCTTCAAGACAGGATTTTTTTTTTCAAGTTAGGTCCAGGCTTCAGGAAATGGTCTTTATCATCAAGAACAGAGACGTATATAGGCCATTAGTAATTACTCACATATAAATAGCCCAGCATAATTGAGAGTATACCAATTTGTTTTCTTAGCTACACGTTGGTAAGAATAAATCTGTTTGTCACTTACAGAATCATGTATATGAGATTGTGTGTCCTAAAGCTGCATTTACTATGTACTAACAGTAGGCTACATTTTTTCCTTTTTTTTTCTCTTTATCCACATAAATTTGAGAATAATATTCTTGCATGTAACATTTCATTTATTTCTCCTACTGAGTTTGAGAGTTAGTCACTAGAAGTTACTAGATTACCCGTGGAGAAACTATAGAGTATGGAGACATTATATAGCTCCATCAGGAGACCTGCTAGTCAGTAGAGGGAAAGAATTAGAATCAAGACTTTTAATCCAGCCCACCTATCTTTAATCCTTGCAGCCCTAAAATCAAGAATAAATCTGACAGTGGGATTTTAGTCATAGATACAATCTATAAGTTATCAGAATTACTTTCTCTCATTTAACTACTGCTGACCCTCCATAGAGAAAGAATTCTGTTAGCCTTGAGAAGCACGAGTTAGGAGGTAGTATTTTTATATAAAATCATGAGTCAAAGGGTTCGTAAATCTTTGTTTGAGAGAGAGCATGATATATCTGTTTGCCTTGAGCATATCATCTACGCTATATTGTTCGGTGCATCCATTTGTTTTGTTTGTTTTTGCAGCCCTGATCATTGAACTTTGCCTTCAGGGTAGAAGCTGTGCTCCTGCCTTTATACCCATGATTCTTAAGAGTTTTCCTAATTGTAAAATAGTTGCTTAATAGAATTAGAGGAAAGCACTTGTTCTTTTATCTGAATGGTAACTAAACAAGTTTTACTAAGCTATAAGTAGTCATGCGTGAGTGGCAGTTAAGATAATAAGGTGTTGGAATTTGATTAGAGGAAACAAATATAAAATGAAATAGTGCCTATTAGTATATGCTCTGGACCTTTCGCTGTGAGATTTAGTGCTTTAGGGAGTACTTTGACTCTTCAGACCTGTCACACTTAAGTGAGTTAGATTTCCCAAAGTCGAGTCACACTTAGCAATTTCTTCCTTTAAAATAATTCTGTGAAATAGCTACACTTTTTCAATAAAAGTATATATGTACATAATGCCATTTCTCTCTTTCTAACTCATAGTTCTATGTTCTTCCTTCATGCAATACTTCTTGTACATTGAAATGTACATAGCATCATGCCTACTGCTTATATCCTGGGTCACACTCATGTGAAATCCAACTTCTGAATAGGTAAATGGAATCCACTGAAAGGTGAATGAGTACCCAGTGAGGGACATGGCTACCCTGATTGCCCAAGTGTCACTAAAAATCTCAGTGTCTGAAGTAAATGAGTCACATGAAGCATCATAGATTGTGCTAGGCTGGAATTTATGGTTTGCAAGCTTTTAGATAAGCCACAGCAAAAACCTATAGACAAGTGGAAGTAGATTTAATCTTAGTGTTGTATTAGTATATTTTATTTAATATCATATACATAGTATATAATCATTTCACCTGTAACCAACATTTAGAAATATGATCTTGAAGCTATCACAGTGGCTCAGGAAGTAAAGGCCACCAATCCTAAGGGTCTGAGTTTGATCTCTAGAAGTCTCACAAGGAAGGTGAGAAATGACTCTACCAGTATTCCTCTGGCCTCAATGTATGTCCATGTCCTCACAGTCAATAAATTGTAAACTTTAAAATAGTAAATTTTACAAAAGGAGTAATGATACTTTACCTTTTAAAATAAAACTCTCAAGATTTTAAAATATATGGGGTTGGAGAAGTGGTTCAGTGGTTAAGAGCACTTATTACTCCCCGGTTTCAGTTCCCAGCATGCACAGTGGGCAGCTGTCAGTCATCTGTAACTCTAGCTCCAGGGGATTTAATGCCCACAACTGGCCACCAGTGGCATCCACATTAATATGGCATACATTCAAACAGACACATACACATAGGCACACCACAGTATTTAACTCATATAACTAAAATTAAATATTTAAAAATTCAAATACAAATGGTTTCTATTTTATCCCCCAATAAGTGAAAATGTACCCAATTTCCAGAAGCTGTGTTCTGTTTTACAGAGAAAAATATCAAAGAAGGCATCTTAAAACTCAAAGAAGAACCATCTAAAATACTGTCTGGGAATAAATTTCAAGACCGGTGTGTTGTTTTACGAGATGGACATCTCTTTATTTACAAGGATCCAAAGGTAATTGGAGAAGCAGGATTTGCACATGTGCATCATTGCTTTATATGGGTATTTATGTCTTCATCTGACATGAGTAGCAAGCATCTCTCTTCAGATCTCTATTCATCATCTCTCTTCAGAATAGTGCCTGCCGGAGACTTCCTGCAGTCTCTGCTAGGTAACAACAGAACACCCAGTAACTAGGTACAGATCCCTCTGGCCTTCCTATCAACCTCAGGTTTTGTTGTTGTTATTTGAAAGAAAATCACATCATTACTGAAGAGAATTTCAGTACATTACCATAAACCATCATATAAATCAGCACCATAGCCAACAGAATTAAGAGAGAAGATGGTATATTCTGAAAGAAAAAGAGAGGCTTTGGGTAAAGTAATGGAGATTTAATGAAGCAGTGTAAAAAAGACAAAACCCGAAGTCTGTAATGAAAGTTAACATCTTCCCTATACATTTGAATAAATCCACCCCAGTGCCACACTTACTGGCTTCTACAGATTATTCCCTCTAAGTATTGAATTTTATTAAAGAAATTTAAAGTCACAGTGAGAACTAGAGATTTTAAAACCAGAGTTAAATAAATGATAGAGCTATAAAATGCTGAATTTGGTGTAGGAAAATCTCATCTCTGCTAAGAGTTAGTGGTGTGAATAAGTAATGTAACATCTCTGCTTCTCCTAAGACTGTGATGATTATGGTATGAGTCTTACATACTAATCATGTTAATGTTTAAATAGATTATGTATAAGAGATATTTTGAAACATGAAGCATGTGTAAATATCATAAAACTATGCTTATAAAGATACCCCTAAGAATAGGATTACTCTGAATCCTATTCAGAGATGTGGAATGAACAAAAATATTCAAAATATCTGTATTTCAAAAACAAAATGACTAATCAGGATATTATCAGCCATTCCGAATCAACAAGAAAGACATCCCAGTAAATATTTGAGCACTAGATTGAGCAGATACTACATGAAGGAAGCTTTCAAAATGACTCATTTGCCACTAAACTGGATGTTTTCAAGTCATTAGTCACCATAAAATTAGTACAAAGATATCAGTGCATGATTTTACAAACCACTTGCTTTGATGAAAATTGTGAATGACAAATCTAGCTTGGAGAGGGATGTTGAGTAACTGGAGTCTCATAAATAGTTTGTAAAATGGTAAAATCCTAATATTATGTAGAATTCTTTAACAGTTTCTGAAGAAAGTTATTCATCTACCTGCCATTAATAACCTCCAAGCACTTATAAATGAATGTTCATCTGCAGCTTTATTTACATAAGTGGCCATAAATAGGAGAATAATGTAGCCAGATATAGGATACTACTACTCAGTTCTAGTGCATGTCACAATACATATTATTGAAATACAACAATCAGTATAGAGCCATATCACAACCATTTAGTTCACTCTATAATGGGAAAAAAACAACTAAGAAATGATTTTCTTGGCCCGGGTAGAAAAATAGCGAGCTGCAGAGTTCCCCCAGGAGGAGGAAGATGAAGTAGTAGCTAACAAGAACCCTTCCCTGTCTTCTTATTGCACCTGACACACTCAAAAAGGGAGCCTGCCTAAATATCACATAGTTGTTTTGTGTGTGTTTTCTCTGCAGAGGAAATCTAAACTTTTGAGAAATAAAGAAAGCACCTACACGTTTTGAGATGTATGAGTGGGTTTTAAGGTTCTTTAAACTTAGATCTATTTCTGTGAAAATCAAAGCTAGACTTTACTGGTGATTATTTTAGTGATGTAAAGTATAACTTTGTTCACTTTGTCTACTTTTCTATATGAGCCATATAGCTTGTTCCGGCTTCCTTGATCATTGGTCTCCCATACTTGTGACATGTCGGTACAGGGTTGTATTTTCAGTTGGATGTCATACTAAGGGTTTGAAGAATCGAGGTGAATATCTTTGTCCAATCAAGGCCCTTATTCCAGCAGAAGGCCCTTTATTCTTTTCAGTAGTAGAAAGAACAGTAGGATGGCCACAGTATCCCTAACAATAGCCTGAGTATTGTCTGGCAGCACATTATGTGCCATTGGCTAACTTCATTTCATCTTTCTTAAAGCCTCCTGGAATGGGGTCCATCACTACTCCTTCATGACACATGAAGAAATTGAATCACAATGATTTCACATAACTAACCAGAGACTATTTTACCAATAAGCAGTGAAGACAGCATCCATTTCTACAATCAGATTTCAAAGGTTCTATGAAGAGATTACCTAAGAACAATAATTACTATTACTTTAGCTTTGTATTTTGCCTGACAATTTATTTGAAGATAATTGGGCCTTTTCATCTGGATAGTACCAAATGTGCTTAAAGCTGGTTCAGTGTGGCTTAGGGAGAACAGTTGAGAGCACTGACACCTCCTACAGAAGACCCTGATTTGATTCCCAGCACTAACATGGCATTTACAACCATCTCCATCTCCAGTCCCAGAACAACAGAAGCTCTCATCTGGTATTGATAGGTACCAGGCACTCACATATGAGACAAACATACACACAGGCCTATCTACAATGTCTTATATGCACCTAGGATTTTAAATCATGGGGACCATAGTCATAGAATTATAGTCTAATTATTAAATCTAAAAATTTGGTTCAAGGGCAGTTTTCACTAATATATATGCCCTATATACATTTAGAAAGTTATTTCCTGCAATAGAAGTAGAAATTATAAACTGAGAAGTATTTTTAAAGCAACTGTTAATTAGAAATAATTTATGAAGGTTCATTAACAACAAATTAGGGTAATACACCAGGGAAGATAGATTTTGTTTTCACAAGTTTTTCCCTACACAGAAAATGTTAATTAAAATATGCTCAGAACTGATTTACATAAAAGGTGAGAGGTTTCAAAGAATATTGCCATTACTCTCTTAATGATGTGAAAAAAAGGTAATGGGGGAGGGTGAATCCTTAACAGTTGTATGAACTAAGAAGCAAACTCCTTTTAGCCTGGGAAATAATTTTGAAGCTCACTTATTCAACTGACTTAGTTAATAACTTCACTTTGAAATA
>NW_021604608.1:16701796-16745139 GCF_004785775.1 Grammomys surdaster | reverse complement strand
TTTTCCTGGCTGCTGAGTTGCCTTTCTTGTCATGACTTTAGTGTGATATAAAGTGATAAGCTTAAATCTCAAGAGTTGTTTGGGGGGGTTGTTTCCTCATGGATATTCTGTGACATGCAGGTGCCCCATTGTCATTCCGTTGGAATTGCTACCTTAGCTAACTATGGTGGCCTGAAGCAGGGATTAACCACCTAAACTGCCAAGAAGGATGTTAGCCTCAGTTGTAGTCTGATTTTCCAACAAAGGTAACCAGGAATTACCTTTTAGCATGCAGTCTTAGTGCCCAGCTTTGTGCTTCTTGGAAAGAGCTTATAGAGGGGTACTTAAAGGCCATACCTCAAGATCACAAAAAAGGCATTCATTCCTTTTTAAAATATTTGTTTCTTAAAATTTAACAAGTTAGCAAGTCATAAGAAAAATATCAAAATTCATTTCTCAGTTGTACTTAGAAGAGACAATGTTTTAAGTATTTTTAAATCCCCTTAGCAAGAAATAGAAACTCAGGGGAAGGAAACTAAAGAACTTCACTGATAAAATTTGTGTAATTTTACTGATATTGATTTCTAATCTCAGAGTTGTTTTTTTTTTTAGAACTATGTGAACATAATAGTTTGCCTCAAAAGGAAAATAGTTATGAATAGTAGCAAATACTTTGGGGAATAAGAAAATGAACTTTTTTTTCAATCATTAAGGTGTGCAATACATCAGAAAAACCTTAAATAATGCAATGTAATATAAATGTAAGCATAGAGGGATGGCACTGTGAAGCTCAGTAAAAGAATTCTGTATCCAGGCCTAATGGTTAAAAATATGTCACATAAAGTTTATGTTTTAACTATGGGCATTTTAAAAATAAATTGCAGTAAAATAGTTGTCAATAGAAATATTTAATTTTAATTGTCACATATATTGAAATTTAAAATATCTCAGGTCAACAATATAATTAAATAATTTAAAATACTAACCAGCAAAATTCACAAGAGTATGAAAATGAGTTTCTGTCAACTACACGGGAATATCTTGTGTTAAACAAAAGTTAAGATGTGTATACATGGTATTGTGGAACATTTCTATAATTCTGTTAGAATACCCTGGTATAGCAGAGCTTCCCTTTCAGACCTCAGATTAGGTTCAAAGCACACCAAACACATGTTTTCACAGAGAATTGTTTTTTGTTCTTTGGGGTTTTTTGTTTGTTTTCTTGTTTTTTTGTTTGTTTGTTTTTTAATTAAACAGGGAAAAAAGTTGAAGGAGTAACTTTCTGACTCAGGCTGAGGGGAAAAAAAGAGGCAAATGACTTGCAAGTGTAACTTCTAAGAAGAGAAAAGGGGGAGGGATGGTTTAGAAAGGGCAAGGTTGCATCGTATATTTTGATTGGACATGTTAATTAGGTGAACCGAAGGGGTCCTTTGATTGATGGACTTCAATACTGGAATAGGTGCATCATGGTAGTTGGCATCAAGAGGAGGAAGTGGCCAAATAAGAGAATAGACCTTGATGGCTAGCTTTAGGATTCTAAAAATCTAAGGATTTTTAGCAAGGCAGACAGAATGGGGGAGAAGAGTAAGGCCTTCCAGGGCCACATTCAAGCTGCCCTGAGACCCTTCACTTAGCACTTAAGAAATCAGGACAGATGAGTCAAGGTTAAGCTCTGCTGTGTAGTAAGTTTATAGTTTGAGGCCACATGAGAACTTTTATCAAAAACTTAGTCTATTCGACTTCATAAAAGAGAAAAATTAAAGCAAACAGCAATTCAAATCAAACATTCTATTCATAAGAGACCTTAGTTCCATGTAAATATATTAACTGTTAATAAAAAGAAATAATAGAAAGCGAAGATATGGACATACATTGTTAGAGATAAGAACTTTGTCTTAATTAGATTATAAGAATGTGTTATTCATAATTTGTTCTTTTGTTACTATTACTGGCCTGAAAGGGAAGTTAACCAATGAAATGTGTGTGCATATATCTTCAGTGAAAATAAGAAATATTAACACTGTGCAGATCGAAATTCTCCATGCAAATCCCAGGGCTCCTTCACTGCCAGAGGCCGCTTGTCACAAGGCTTGAGTCCTTCCTTCCTTGGTGTGTTTTCTATAAGTATTTCCTGAGTTCTCCAGGTACCAGCTATGGAGATCAGCGTTTAACTTTATAAACGTAGCTCCTACTTTTTACTTTTCAAGTTTGATTGGTTATAAAGAATGGACAGCACAGTAACACTTTAATATATTTATAACACATAGGCGAGCTACATAGTTGAACTTTTATGAATTTTTCTGGGGTCTTAACAAATTGCTATATTGGAATTTGTATAAGGCTGTGTGTACTATATTTACAGAAGTAGCTGATTTCTGTGAGCTCATTTTATGCCAGTCACTGAACTAAGCTTGATATGCATTTTTGTTGTTGTTGTTGTTTAACAATTACAACAACTTTTCACACTAACACTCTGCTGCTTCCTTCAGTTCCCCCTACCTCTGGCTCTTATAATCTCTCTCCTCCCCTTCTGCAAGCATCTTTTAGCATCTTTCAGATACTTATTTAAATACAGATACATAGGTTCAAAGGGCTTTGCAGAACGTGGAAATGATCCAGCGACAGTATAAATTCCTTTATAATGTATCTTAACAAATTATTCTTGATTATTTTCATCAGCCTAGCTACTTAGAATAGTTTATTGTGTGCCCTTCCATGCACATGGTCTGTTTTCTCCAATATTTTCCATACTGTAAAATACATATTGCATAAATTTGTCTTTATATTCAATGATAAAAGCTGAAGCAAACCAGTTAATCACCTAGACTCTATATTTGTGTCAATTATGATGTTATACATTTTCTACTTAATTTTATTTATTTGATCATATTATAATCAAATCAGTCTTTAATTGCTAAAAACTTGTAGTAGAGTCATAACCATGGCACAAAATAAAGAATTCTGAATGAGTTGGTTAGTAGTCTACAGAAATATTAAGAAAATTTAAAGTCTACTTAATTACAGGTTATGTGTTCTTTCCTTACAGAGCACCAAACACGATAAGATGTTTCCACTTAGGTCGATGAAGTTTTACCTTGGCATAAAAAAGAAAATGAAGCCCCCGACCAGGTAAGTCTAAAAAGAGAAGAGTAGTAGACAAGAAAAACAAAACAGGAATTAAATCTGTTGAAGGGCTTAGGGCTGAGTAGCATTACTGTCTTGAAGGCCTTCAATTACCTGGAGCCTAAAGGGGATTGCCTGGTTTTGTGAGTATATAAGAGGGATAATATTCCTATGGAGAAAAAAGGTCAAACTCCTTAGTGACCACCTTCTGTTCTGGATGAGTCAGGAAATCCTCAGGAGACTTCAATAACTTCCAGGATGTGGGTTCCTTGGCCTCCCATTCCATGACAGGACACAGCGATTTCTGGGGTGTAAGAAATGGCCAAGCATACTAAATCAACACAAGAAATCAAACCTGCCCTTCAACTTTCTGATGCTTAGAATATTTGATCCTGGCTTTGCGGTTTGCTCTTTAGTTGAGCTAAATATGCAACTAACATTACAGCACTTAGGTACCTCTAATAAATTGTACTCTCTGAAATGTTCTTTGTGTTTTTAATATGTGATGAACCCAGCATTCGATTTATGCCATAATTTGTTATCACACTCACTTTGATTAGCTAAATAATACTATTACAATATTCCAGAAAACTCTTTAATGACCTGTGGCTCTCAGATTTCATTATTGAAAAATAGTCTTACTTTAGTCGATATGTGTTTAATTTTTTAAGCTGAGGTCATATACATGTGTAACACAGTCACATATACACATACCTGACTTCAGACATTTCACAGATATTTTTCATTACTGTATTCATCATATATATGTTGCTATAACATATCTGAGACAGGCTACTAAAACTAGCACAAAGTTTATTAATGCACCAAATCAAAACGTTAGTGATTAGGTTTCAGAGGCTGAAGGATACAGGAATGTTAGTGGTTGAGTTCCATTAGAGGGCATTCTCTAGCTGTCTCATACCATGACACGACAGTGGCAGGCATGTGTCTAACATATTGTTTGTGTTTCTCTGTATGATGCAGTTGGGGATTGACCGCATATTCTGAAAAACATCACTGGTAAGTTAATAACTGGCAGCCTTTTGATTTTATATAATATTTGTAACTATGAGTAAAGAATGTCATCATGGCATAGGCAGAACTGAAGGCAAGATAAAAGGAAAGAAACTTGTGTGACAATTAGTTAATGGTCCTCTTACCTCCTTGCCAATGTCTCTTTCAAGAAACGACATCTGATTTCCTCCATAGACTTCTGCTGGTATTGGAATCCAATTTTTAAACGATAAGACGGCAAAAATAAGGTTTTGTTTGTTCATTTATTTAAGATAATACCTGTCTACATTGAAAGTTAAAAAAATCCATATCCTATTTTTAAATCTGTTTTCTCCATATACGTTTCCCATGGTATCCCTACTCCTGCCTGTCTCCCAGATTGCACTGAAAGCCCGCTTTCCACTGGCCTCCTGACTAGCCAGTCCTCAGGTTACATTCTGTCTTCACACCAGTGCTGGGGCCCAGGGCTTCTTGATCTATCTGGTTTATGAGGAATCTCTTTGTTCCTCCTGTTTCTGATTCTACTTTTGGATTTCTCTTGCCCAAAACACCACTGACATTTCTCCTGTGACCACATATCTTTCTGCTTTAAAACCTTACTGTGGATCCTACACTGAAATGCTTGCACGCTTGTTGCCTTCATCAGCCTCAATTCTTTCCAGTTTCCTTTTGTACTTAAGGATAAAGCAAGCATCAAACTTTGATATGCTGCTGCTTGTCTACCAATGTGTTACACAAGGGTACTCTGTGGATCATTCTTCCATGATACATGCTGTTCCCTTCCTCCTGACCCCCATCCACTCCCGATGAACCAGCAAAGTCAAGTATCATTCGTTCAAACAATAACCTCAGCAGACACCCTCACCTACAATCAATATTAATTGGTGTACATTCATAGTTTGCATACATAGATGATTTCACCTTTGCCTGGTGATAAAAAAATGACAGTATCTTATTAAGACTAATGAAAAACGTAACAAGTTTTAGAAATGTCATTTTTCGTGGGTTTTTTTTTTCAAGTAAGTTGTGCTTTTACTTGTTATTTATAAGTCTGGAAATGTGAAGAGTTAAATTTCATTGAAATGTCCATTATTTCATTGTAACTGCAGGTACAAAATCTACCCCTTTAGAAAGCAACCTCCTCTCACCGTCTTCAGATTCCCTGTACCCGCATCTGCCCTTTCTCTGTTTTGTCTACAGTCTCTGCAATGTATTTGTTTGCATGGCCAGCTTCCCTAATGTACTGTGCAAAGCGAGAGAGGAAAAGCTGCTTTATTTAGGGTTTTAGTAAAACATTATTGAGTGAGTGCCAACAGATATATAGTGATATTTATCTGATGAGACCATGTCTAAGCCTTTTAAAAAAAAACCTGCTACTCGATGAATGATGAATGCACACATATGTTCCACTCAGAGTGTCTGGAGAAAAGATGTTTTACCACCATGTGCCTGAAAACACCAAATGACACCGACTCTGCTTTTCAAAAATATTGCTGATCATTGTGCAGCATGCCAATTTGATGTTTACTTCCCAGAAGGCTGAAACTGCTTCTGCTGACATAGGCTGAGTTTGATTTCATTAAACCACACGTTTGGAAGAGTTCAGAGATATTTCTAACTGTTAAATTACTAACCACAGTATGGAAGAGCTCTGGTCTTTTACAAGTAGTTATTATATAAACCTTGTTTTGTAGGCACCTATGTTGTGACAGTTTACAAGCCCAGATGGAGTGGATGGCCAGTATCTTCATTGCTCAGGTATGATATCTGTGATGACCCTCTAATCTACTGTACAGTGTGTTGGAAGGAAATGCTGGTGTGCTTGTAATTTTAACTGCTAGTTTTGTTCTTGATGTTCACAGTTGGCACACTTTGTCTTGCATGTATTCTTTTGACATATATAAAAGTCCAGAGTTTTTCCATTGCTCTTTGGGAGACTATTGAGTGGCCAGGCTTCTAGCTCCTGCTAGCCCAGTGGCTCCGCAGCTTGGGAAGAATGCGCTGGTTCAGACTGTAGCTGTGACTGAGTTCACACTGCTGTGCAATGGCAAATAGAGCTGCGGACAGAAGTGAACATTCTGCCTTCGCTTATCTTTTCTCCTCTGCCACTGCTGAGAGAGATTAGGAAAGAACATTTCTTTGGTATCTGTTGTATGGTAACTGCTTCACAAGAATCAAGTTTTTTATCGCTTATGACGCACAGCAGAACCTGGATTTGCTTGAACCTGTTCATGAACGTAGTGCAGAACTCCCAGAGTTCACGGAGACTCACACTACACTCAGCTTCACACTTGGTCTCCCACTTTGTTTTGGCCAGGGTTAAATAGGGTGATTGATTTCATTGATTCCCTTTTCCACCTTTTCTAGCTAAATCTCTAAGACCACTTCTCACAGAGCATTGGAATTGGGATTCATGGCTAATGAATAAGTTGTCACTATTACTATTGAGACTCTGACAAAAAAGTTAATTCATTCTCAAATCATCATCTTCTTCTTTTCCTCCTCCTCCTCCTCCCCGCCTCCTCCTCCTCCTCCTCCTCCTCCTCCTCCTTCTCCTCCTCCTCTTCTTCCTCCTCTTCCTCCTTCTCCTGCTCCTCCTCCTCCTCTTCCTCCTTCTCCTCCTCCTCCTCCTACTACTACCACTACTACAACTAATTCCTCCTCCACCTCCTCCTCCTCTTCTTTTGAAAAACATTTCTCTGTGATTTAATTTATTAAATTTTCCAATTATTAATAAAAATGCCCCTTTCCCAACTCTCTGACTTTCCCATCTTATCCACTGTCTTGTACTTGTAGGGAGAAAAAGATAAGCGGTTAACTTTTTCATCATTTCTTCCATTTTAAAAATCAGATATTCGTACTATACTTAAAAACTGAGACTCTAAATGTGAAGTATTTTGTTTAAAGTTGGAAGCATATAGTCAAAAGCTGTTACAGTATCTGTTTACAGCACAATTACACTGATGCTTTTGTTTTCATAATTGGAGTCAATAGACCTTGATGTTGACAGTCAGGGAATGAATAGTACTTCTCCATTGTAGCACTAATTAAAAACATATGTGTGATTAGTTGTTTTGTCTGTGCTTTTCCTGCGATAATGCAAATTCAGTAAGGATGACTCTTATTTGGCTCACACACGTGTATCTGCCTCATGGAGCCTATTGTGCTTTCCAAAATATGCACTTAGTGTTTCTAAAATATGAAAACAGTGACTAAATTAAGTAGGTACTTGGACCAAACCTGAAATGGAAAGGGTGGTAAGGAGAAGCAAATGTAACAACTGGGAAAGGAGGTGGCCCAGTGAGGTAAGGAAGGACATGGGGTAGAGTGGTGGTCAGGGAATGGGTTTCTGAAAAGGTGAAGGAGGAGCCTAAATCTGTAAAAGGACTTGGATGTTTCCGACATTAAAGGGTGTTGTCCTGTAGATGGGGCCAGCAGCTCCAAGACTTGAGATGTCACCACAATTCTTTTATCTCACAAGTCTCCTCAAGTTCTCTCTGAGGGAAACTATGGGAAAAGGAAGGTGTGTGAGCCCTGCTGAGAGCTTAAAACAAGGAAGGACATAGTTGCTGTGTTTGTAGTTGGAAAAACATTGTTTGAGCCAGGACCATACAGTGAAAGGTACACACAGAACAGCTCTGTAAGAGAAGATGTCTGCCCAGGATTAGGAGGGGACACTGTGCAAAACATAAAGATGGAGGAGGATTTTTGGCATGAAATTATTTTTTTAATTCATAGGCAGTTTAAGTTGATAGAAGGAATAAAAATCAGAAAAGAACTATAATTTTTATATTTGTTTGAAACAACACTTTTATTTCTTCCAGCTGATGTAGGATTCATTGATTTTTTTTTTCATTTTCAAATGAATTTCTTTCTGAAGCATATATATGAAGCTACTTTACAGTTTTCTGAAGTACCATGCTTTATATTAAAAATAAATACTGTGTGTAAGTTACCATGTCTATGACATTGGCTTCTTCCTACCCTATGTCTATAGTGAGGTCTGTCTACCTTCTACTTTCTACCAAGTGCCTCATGGTGAGGCAGAGTGGCTCAGTCTTCAAGTACTAAATTACTAAATTAGTAAATTGTAATTTTATTATACTTTGAAATCTGAATACTTCATAATTTTGCCACATTTGGAATAATGATTTTAAAATAGGTTCATATTTTTAAGTAAGTGAAAATTTAACACTTCATATGAAACTTGAGGGTGTAATTAAACCCAAGAATAGGTGTGCCTTTTGCTGATAAGCTGTTTTTCAGTGTGTGTTTCTTATGGGTTCCCCAACCTTTTTTTTTTTTCTTTAAATTAAGAAACCTAATTTTTAGTGAAATCATAACTAGTGATTTTACAGGATGTTACCAGAGATGTAGAAGGATGAGTTCTTTTCAGATCAAATGGAGGTTGTGATATCTGTGAGGTATACAGATGAACATGTTGAGTTGTAAATTGTATTTTAAAATTCCAGGCAACAGTTTGAGGTTGAAATGTGTATATGGGGCAAGTTTGGTTTTGGATTGCACTAAAAGCTATAAAAGAGAATGGGATATTAACACAAACAAACACTCCCAAAAAAGCAAAAAGGAAAACAAAACAAGAGGGAGGAAAACCAGAGAACTCTTTAGTAACCACTGGGCTGCTACATATGTCTGAGATCAAGCCAACTTGATAAAAGAATAAAACCCAAAACACCATCATATAGAAGCTGTGGGGGAAAAATGACAGTAGCAAACATGGGTAGAGGTAATGAGTTTGTGTCTAGTGGGATTAGTTAGAGATGTGAGGCCAACAGAGATTTGGCGGTAACAATTGGTTTAACTCAAAGATTGGATACTATCTGTTTTTTCACATATGCTGACAGAGATAATCCAGTAGCTAAAAGAGTCATACAGGCCATGGCCAGACACAAGGAAGCACTGTTATTCTTCATTGTCTAAAGCCACTATATATCAGAGAAGGTGGTACATATACTTTTCCTCAGATGATTGGAGACAGGGCAATTGTATGCTAGTCTACTGGGCAATTAAAGCTTACTTGCAATCAGTACAATTGCTGACTACAAAGCCATGAAACTGTATGGCTATGGATGTAGAGAGACTAGTATATCTTGCAATGGAAAGTCACATATTTAAGTATTAATGATATTTTAAAATTAAATCAGTGAGGTTAGCCCTTGGGATACAGGCAAATCTGTTAGAGGTGTCAAGGTGGAAGAGAAAGTGAAAAATAATATGCATGTAATGAAGAGTCCAGTTTCCCTAGAGCAGTAATTGCTAATCACTACAAGCTTAAGGTTAGCTTTAACATGAAATGAATATACGCCACAATCCTGTGTATTTGTATTGCATCAAATACCAGATATCATAGATAAGGTCAAATTATAATGACGTTCAGGGCTTAGAGGTAATATATGTAATAAAAGGAGAAGAAGTATATTTCTTGAGGATAATTTTGAGTGGATTTACTAATTTACACTGAAATCTAAGCCAGAGTCTGAAGGACAGGAGAAAGGGAAGCTTATAAGAATAATGGTGTGAATTGATTCAGGGGTCAAGAGTCAAAAGAATATCCACAGTCAGTGAAATGAAGTAAGCAGGGTAGACAGAGAAAACTAGGTAAGAAGGTGATAGGCAAAGTCGGAGATTGCCAATGTAATCATTGATCGTGATAATTAATACTACAGTCCCCTCCCAGCTTGATGAGCTCTCTTATGGAAATTCGTTAGTCTTTTACCAACAGCTTACAAATGTTAAATGACAACATTCATTTAAACCTGGAAATTCCTGCCCTCCCTACTCCCATATGTAGCGTATCTACTATACCTCTGGAATATTAAAGCATAATTTACAAAATTACTGAGGTCCTTTCCTGTTTTCTCTCAGCTTTATTGTTGAGATATCCCAACTATATAAGATCAAAGATAGTTAACTATGTTTGGGACCATGACGTAAGAATAAAGCTTTTTTTTCCAGAGGTTAAATATTATATAATCTATCATGATTAGCTTTTATGAATTGAGGTTCATGCTACCATAATTTTAAGGGACATTTGATATGCACAAATATCAAATCTGACAAGAACTGGACTTTTACTGTAGACTGGATTAAATGAGGAGTAGGTGTATTGGTAAAGACACAGTGTGTCCCGCATTATCAATTAGCAGTATAGTATAATGGGCAGAAGGTAAATACTTGTAGGAATAAATTATTTGCTGTACAACAATACGCTAAGATCCTAACTACAGATATAAATTTGTTGATATGTCATCAAATTTGAGCAAAATTAAGTGTGAAGTTTTTGTTACATTAGTTTCCAGTTGGTTTTATCTCATCAAACATCTGTAAACTCATTTTCATTTTCTACTAAGTGGGTTGGTTGTTTTATGATTTATTTATTTAATACATTGCCGTCTGGAAATCAATTTGCCTTTCTTTAAAAAAAAAATGCTAATCTCTGTAATTCAGTGATTAAACACTCAAGGGCTTACATTTTCACCTGTGGCTGCCTATACCCCCAGGACAGAGTTAACTTTTCTCTGGGCATGACTATGATGGTTTGGTGGACTAGAATTCACAGTCAATAATTTGAGGACAAATTTACCATTCTCTCTGTTATAGAGTGATTTTCACTATAAATGTGTGTGTAAAAGGATAACATTTCTTTGAAATTCAATTAGATGAAAAAGTAACATTTTTCAAAATGTTATGAAATAAGACTGTTTTCACCTAGTCATGCCTTAGGTCAATTTGGGATATATAAGACCAAATTATTTTCACATTAAAAGATGTGAAATCACCTTTGATATGGCCAAGAAATAAGTGTTTAGTTACTTTGATTAAGGAGCCTAGAAAATAGAGACAAATACAATTTGTTTGATTTTACTCGAGAATTACTATTTTCCTCCAATATTTTCTACCATTTGCTTTGATAAGTAGTACAGAAGGCATGTGTTTGAAACTAAGAAATTGAACTGAGACCTCAAAGCTCAGTTCACTTAAGTGTTTCACATCCTGGAGCCATGTGTCTGCCAGAGTCAATGTCGAAGTAATTACAAATGGGATTCTCACAGAAAGTAGATTATTTGGAGTGGCTAAGGGGGTGTGGTACATAATGAAATCACACATCAATGGCACTAAATTGTGTTTTCACAGCATGAGAATGATATATGGCCGCCAGCCGGAAAGGAACGAAAACGTTCAATAACCAAAAATCCCAAGATTGGAGGTTTACCTCTGATTCCTATCCAACATGAGAGAAATGCAACACTGGCCCGCAAGAATATTGAGGTTGGTTATAATTTTTCGTTCTTATTGTAGTATCTAGGATTTTCCTAGGGCTTAACATGGTTGAGTGTATTAACTATATCATTGGTTTCTGATGCATAGAAGCAATCACTTAGCAAAACTCAATAATATCCAGACTTCATGAAGAGAACGGTGTCAGTACCCTCTGCTACTTGTTTTAATACCATTTACCACTTGGTACATATACCTGACACGACATACAGTCTCTAAAGTTGCCAAGCAATTTACTATATTAATCCAGAAATGCTGATTGCATAGCCTGTTCCAAGTCAATTTCATAAGATCATTTATAACATCCTTTGAGTGAATGTGAAACAAAAGATGCATAGGTCATGCCACAGGCATCCAGGTCTACTGTCACAGTCACAATCCAGACTTGGAAATCTAGTGTGTTTTAGAGACACCACAAGATAATCTCTGAATATCAATATGAATTATTTGGCATGCTTTTAGAAAAACAACCTTTCTTTATCATCTTTTGGTATGGAAGAACATGTGTCAATCTTGACATGAAATAAGGTCTCTTGGGAAAGAACCTACTCTAGTGCTTACTTTCAAAACTCACTTTGGGAATAACCTTTGGCATAGTATAATATGTTAACAGGATTTTTTAAAGACAAAACCAAAACAACAAACAAACAAAAAACCAACCTATGTAAAAAGTGATATAGATTATATATTCTTTGGAATTTAATTTGGGCTAAGATGCTAGAATCATTCTTTGTAAATATAAAGTACTTCTTTTTCCTACCATGCACGCATTTTTCTTTCTTACTTTATTTTTTTGTTTTAATTATTTGGGTATCAGTGGAACTGCCATTTATACCTGCTGGGAGAGGGAAAATCAGTTTTCTCCAATGAAATTACATTGGGAAAATCAACCACTCCAGGGAAGAGCTCATGTTCAGAAGTAGTCGACCACCCAAAAAAAAAAAAAAAAAAAAAAAAGGAACCCCCAATTTTTCTTTGTGTTTTTGGTTTAGTTGTTTGATTGTTGGGGGGGGGGTGTTTTGTGTGTATGTGCTTTTATTTTTAAATATTTTAAGATATTTATAATATTTAAAATACTTTACAATTTGCTGGGGTTTTTTGTTTTGTTTTTGAGTGATGTATTTTGTTTCCTAGGATTTGGGCATGTTATTATACTGGGTTTTGGGATTTTTTTAAAAAGAATTATCTATGTATATGAGAACACTATAGCTGTCTTCAGACACAAAAGGAGAGGGCATCAGATCCCATTATAGATGGTTATGAGCCACCATGTGGTTCCCAGGAGTTGAAATCAGGACCTTTGGAAGAGCAGTCAGTGCTTTTAACCACCAAGTCATCTCATCTAGCCCAAAGAAAGTGTTTTCTTCCTTTTATTTGTTTGGTTTTTTTTTTTTGGACTTATTTTTTAATTGCATATTTTCTTTATTTACATTTCAAATATTATCCCTTTCCTGGTTTCCCAACTGGAAATTCCCTATCCCATCCTCCATCCCCCTGCTTCTATGAGGGTATTCCCCACTCACCCACTCCGGCCTCCCCACACTCTCCACCCTCTCATTCCCCTACACTGAGGCATGGAGCCTTCACAGAACCGAGGGCTTCTTCTCCAATTGATGCTCAACAAGGCCATTCTCTGTTACATATGTGGCTGGTGCTATACAGTGACCAAACACAGACACTATTGGGGATGCCAAGAAGTGCATGCTGACAGGAGCCTGATATAGCTGTCTCCTGACAAATACAAACACAAATAGCTCTGCCAGAACCAGAAAAATACAGAGGCGGATGCTTACAGACAACCATTGGACTGAGCACTGGGTCCCCAACGGAGGATTTAGTGAAATGACTGAAGGAGCTGAAGGGAATTGCGACCCCATAGGAAGAACAACAATATGAACCATCCAGACCCCCCAGAGCTTGCAGGGACTAAACCACCAGCCAAAGAGTACATATGGAGGGACTTTTTTTTTTTTTTAGATTTAGTTTATTTATTTTTCTTGTATGAGTACACTGCTGCTCTCTTCAGACACACCAGAAGAGGGCAATGGATCCCATTACAAATGATTGTGTGACACTGTGAGGTTGTTGGGAATTGAACTCAGGACCTCTGGAAGAGCAGTCAGTGCTTTTAACCCACGAGCAGTCACTAGCCCTCTGGATGTTTTTTATTTTTTAAAAAAAAAAAAGAACTTAAATTGGGTATTTAGGAAAAAAGAGACTATCTAGATAAAGTTAGGGGAGGAGAAGAATATAATCAAAATATATTTACATTAAAAATTTTTTATATAATAAAGATATAAGGAGTGTTAAAAAATAAATATATCTATGCCTGCAGGCTGCTTAAGGCAAAGAAAAATCAGAGCCTACGTTATAGAAATACAATGAACTTTAGAATGAAGAAGCATCAGTTCGTTCAAGCGTTTTCTAAATATCAAGTGTCTCAAATACTGTTTTCCTGTACTTGTAGACGGCACGAGCAGAGCTTGAAAGGTTGCGGCTGAGTGAAAAGCATGATCATCGAGACTTTACGGACTCCAGCTTAAAAGACAGAGCCTCCATCATAGCCCACTGCTTGGAGCACAAAGATGAGAAACTTCGAAATCGTGCCAGAAAACATCGCAGTTTCAACTGCCTGGAGGACACGGAGGCAGAGGGTTCACATGGCCTACCAAGGGGCTATAAAGGTCTAAAGACACTAAAGAAGACAGAGGACAGAAACAGCAAAGCTACCTTAGACCCTGATCATAAGCTGCCATCAAAGGTCATTGAGGAACTTAGTGTGGTTCTTCAGAGGTCAAGAACCCTTCCTAAAGAGTTACCGGATGAACAGACATTATAGAAAGAGATAAAATAAATCATTGCACAAGTTATTTTTTTTAACATTGTATACAATGTATGCGGAACAGAAATCAAACTGTAATTCTTGAGTTTCTTTATCTAGAAGAATTTGTCTGTATTTAAGCAATTTGTTTACCTATGCTCAAGCATTGAAAGCTCATTTTAAAATATGTATATATGTGGTTAGATGTAAGATCAACTTTATTTTGGTCTGGAAACTTGTAAAGTTCAATTGTATTAACTTTAATAAGTCTTTGGGTCACTCAAAGTGGCCAGCTCTTTAAAGTAGATGTGCAAGTGGGTTAATTTATGAGCAGAAATCTGTACTTTATTATGTAAAATGCTATGTGTATATGAATCCTATGAAATTGTATCATAATTTGTACTTTGAGAGGCTTGTAAATTAAGTTGTCATGTGTTTTTAGGTTAATATAGGGTCCATCTTAGGGAAAAGAAAGGGAAGTGAGTTCCAAAAGAGAAAGATATTGCAGTGGCTACTTAACATTGAGAAGAAAGCCAAGAAATTAAAAAACATTCCACTACCAATGGAGGTGTCCTAATTCACCAAGAAACAAACTTTGTTAAGGAGAACCTACTTGTTAAGAAAAAAACATTCTCAATGTCTTGAGTGTTTCCAACAAAAATATCAACCTGGCCTATGTTAGTAACGGCACTAGCTGCTGCCATTTATTGTCAGTAGTCGGGTCCCAGGACATAGTCACTACACCAGTGCAAATCAGTCAGTGTCCAATCAGAAAAACTTACTTTGCCCTGAAGAATGTGTGCATGGGCCTGGCACAGATATCTTTTGCACTGTTGCTGTATGCAGGCAATTCTTTAGGGCTCCAAACTATATTTTTGGTACGAATAAAATTTATCACCATGGGGTCTGTTGCTGTTTTTTTTCCTTTACTCCATTTTTTTGTTTCATTTCTTAATGTTTACTTCTGCATTGTCAGTATCTACTGGAAGTGGGCAATCTGTGTCTACTTACACAACACATTTGCAGGCAGTTCACATTCCATTCAACCTTTTCTTTCTACCTGTGGAAATGACAAAGCCCTGCATTTTTGTTGCCACATAATGATCAGGTACAGACTTGACAATTTTCATAACTTGGACTACATTAGCTTATAACAGTTCATGCTAAGGACAGTGCTTTTTATAGATTTCTTCCAAGTCAAGGATGGTTTGGTGACTCTTACAACTGGAAGTTAGAGAGCTGATCTTTATTGCCAATGTTTCTTTCTCCTCTTCTGTATGTTTTCCTATTGATGACATGTCTGGTTTATGAGTTCAAGCTTTTATTTCACTTATTCACAGAAAGGAACACGTTGTGAATTACTAGGGCTGTCTTCACTCGGAGATGCTAACCACATGTAGCTGTTGAAGATAGCAAAGCTTACTAAGAGTCGGTGGAATTTATTCTTTACATCCAAATAAAGTATAATGGAAATAATAAATAAAACTGCAGGACAGTTTTAGGAGTTGGTGGAACTACCATGGATCGTTCATTCAAAGCAAACTGTTGTGTTGTTTCGGGAAAAGCTTAACTTTTAGTAAACTTGTTTCTAATATGTAATCATATTCATATTTTTATGCAGTAAATGAATCGTATGGAAATGGTGTTATTGGCCTTGTTGGGAATGTGACATGTGCTATGGCATAACTTATTGGAATTTCTTGTGAGATTTGAGCTTAAAAACTGATCACATCTGTTTCTCTTCTTTTCATAAACAATTGTCTCCTTTTTCAAATGTAACATAAGGGCTAATGGTTACATCTCACATATTTTGAGTAACAATTAAAATAGTTTTACAGGTCCAATTGAAAATGTGTCGTGTCTTTCTTCATTACTCTCAGAAATGTAAAGTTATTCTAGTGAAATAAATCAAGTACTTTATTCTTTTTTTCTCTCTTTTAAAACACTGAATGTGATACATACATCTATCTTCCATTATTTTAAAAACACATCAGAATAAATGTTATTTTACTTTAAAGCCCGATTACTAGCAGATCTTTCCTGAAAGGACTGAGGGCACTTGCTTTCATTTCTGTTCTTCTAAAGTCAGTTATCAGCTATAATCTCTAACTACTTGATGTCTAGACATCACCTGATGGTTCATCAAAATGGCACTGAGAACTTCAAGCAGGAGCAGTGAAGACAAAGAACTCTGACTTGCGTGCAGATCAGCTGCTGATTTACATTGCACATAAGACAAATTTTAATTCTAAAAAATTGCATATTGCAGAAGGGGATGCTTTGGAAATGGGGGCTGCTATTTAACATCTAATTAACATGTACAAAGATGGGTAACACTCTCACTAGCTTATAACAGCTTATCAGAATTTCCACCAAGACATATCACTCAACAGAAGTGAGACTTAGGCTTAAAATGTGAACATTTTGCTATCACGTGCAGCTATATTTATCTCTAATTGGAAACCACACACTAATGAGTCCTACAGATTACTAAAGTACATCTTTTTAAGATGTAGTTATTTTGGCTTAGCAAATGCAAATTTTCAACGTGTTCAAAACTATGTTGTCCTCACCTTCTCTACCATGACTATATGTAGAAGGTCAAATTTCAGTAACTTCTCCAAGATTTTAAAAATATTTTATTAAAATATATTTAGTAAGGAATAACTACTTTTACACAATTATTTTGTGGTTACTATTGTATACTTATACAAGTCATGGTTACAGAGACACATTATGGGTCAGATATATGAGGCAAATAGGTAAATAACAACAGAATAAGGATCAATCAATGTTAGTTATTTTCTAGTTTCCCTTTTATCTAAATATATATTTCTAGGTTTCAAACTGCTTCTAGAATTTTCCCTTTTATGCTAAATGAATGCTAATGAAACCAGTTTCCAAAGTGTATTGGTTAAGTTGTCCAAACATCACATGTAGCCTTAACCGTCAAAATCTCAAAAAGTGATTTTGAGGTAAGCCCCTTCAAGAGACGTTTTAACAAGACACGATGAGAGTGCTCTCAGCTCCAGTCTTGAGAAACACGCAGGAGGCCATTAAGTCATGCACAGAGATCGTGAGGATCCATGCCTGACAGAGGCCCACAGTGTCTCCCTCCCACACCCACCCCACTGGCAACTCCAATATATCTCAAACTCTCTTTTTCGTCCTTTCCATTCCAACTATTCTAATTTGTTTTCCATATCAGAGACTTAAGAGAGAAAAAATAAGTGCCAGTCATTCAGCTCACGAGTGACAGACTGTCTGTATACTTTCATGGCAACAAAGGAATGGCATAAAATTCTGAAGGTTCAAACACTAGCTGAGAAAAAAGTAAATGTAAGATTTATATGAAACTGCTCTAAAGGAACGATTTATATTTTATCTCTAGGGCACCTGCTTAAAGAAATTAAAATGATATATGTATGTATGTACAATATATATTATATATAATATATACATGTACATATATATATATATATATATATATATATATATATATAACATTAAAATACATAAAAGTGAGAATAGCAGTAAAGTGGTAGATAAAAAGCTCAATACTCACTAATCTCTTCCAGTACAAAAGAAATACTTCAACACCTAAGTTCTGCCCTTTAGATTTAGTTTTTAGTTTAAAAGTGGTTAAAGTAAGACCTAGAATATATCCATTCTATACAGATACAAATTTCCAACAAAGTTGGTATTCCCCAACTAACAAAATACACTGCTCTTTATGGTAGGAAGCTTTGTTTCAGATAAACACATTTTTATTTTTTGTAAGAAAGGTCATTCCTCCAGGGAGATATAAATGAATAAGCTCTTGAATCTTCAGTCCAATTACTGATAAGCTTTGTGATACCAAACTCAAGATCACAATCATAGAGTAAGATGTCACCCTGGACAGGTGGAGGTGCTGAAAAGCATAAACCAACTTTACAAATATATCACAATCAATTGTGTATCTCCACACTTTCTACAAGTGACTACCCTGATGAAAGAATTATTTATATTCATGGATATAATACTACAGGTCTTAACTGAAATAACTAGTATGCTTGAATAAATTTGAACCAATCCTTTTTCTTAATGATTTTTTTCCCAACTACTCTATTGCCATATAAAAAGAATGAGCAGCCTTTAAAGAAATATTTCTTCTCTAATAAATGAATTTAGGTTCTGGTCTCAATAGAGATTAATCTGATTTTAAACTTTTCCTCTGAAATAAAATTGTCACATTACAAGACAGAAGGATCTAAAAGACAATGAGCTAATCACCCATTTTCCCAATATAAAATTTGACATCCAAATAATATTTTAGAATGCAGAAGTTACATGTTGAACATTATAAATTTTACTGATAAAAATGTGACATTTCTTATAAGTATGAATTCACAAAATGTGTTAGTATAAATAATACCTAACCATTGAAGTAGTGTGCATTTATAAGCAAAATATACACACCTGCCAAGTACATAAATTATCCCAGATGTTTTTATTGGATACATTTCAGATGTTGTCCCCTAAACTCATTCCTCCCCCCTGCCCAGGAACCTCCTATCCCATCCCCCCTCCTCCTGCTTCTATGAGGATGTACCCCCACCTACCCATCCACTCTCACCTCCCAACCCTCAAATTCCCCCACACTAGGCATCCAGCCTTCATGGGACCAAGGATCTCTTTTCTCACCTATCCCCGACAAGGCCATCCGTCCCTACTTATACAGCTGGAGCCATGGGTCCCTCCCTATGTGCTCCCAGGCTGGTGGTTTAGACCCTGGGAGCTCTGGTTGGTTGGTATGATTGCTTTCCTGATGGGGCTGCAAACCCTTCTAGCTGCTTCCGCTCCTTCTCTCTAACTCCTCCATTGGGAAACCCATCGATCGGTTCAATGGTTAGCTGTGAGCATCCACCTCTGAATATGTCAGACTCTGGCAGACCTCTAAAGAGGCAGCTATATCAGGCTCCTGTCAGCATGCACTTCCTGACATCCACAAAAGCTTCTACCATTGGTGAATGAACATGGCTATCCTAGATTTTTTAAACATGACATACTATCAATACTAGAGTTTTAGTGGAATTTCTAAGCTTCAGTCAGTGGTAGATGTTTTGCCCATGTCTACAGAAGGCTTTTGCAACATTAAAAACATTTTAAAGCCATTCAACTAATACAATTGGAACACTAGAAATGCTGAAGTTAGTTTTAGTAGAGTTGACTGTTAAACTGACAATTAAAACTAGGAGTTATTACATATGTTAAAAAAAATAGCCACAATCACTTAATTTCATTAGACAGCAATAGAAATTTCTATGAATACATATTTCAAATTACTACTGTAAAGCAACTCCTGTAACCAACCATGTGGTACTGGAGTGGTACTTTTGTTTAATGTTGTATGTATTTTTGTGATTTTGGATGGCTTTTTGTTTCTTTGCTTTTTCTAGTTATTAACATTTAAGTGGAAAATTGGGAAAGTCTCATTTATTTTTTTCTGTAGCTATCATTTTATCCTGGATTCGAGATCTGGAATTTTTCAAGTAAGCTTAGTACTTAAGCTTAGTACTTTTCAAGCTTGTTTTTGAAGATGTGTGTTTATATAAATTGTACTTGTCAGGTCCAAAATTAATCAAAAGTTAGAAATACCTATGCAGCACTTAGGTGCACTTTTTGCCTTTCTACTTATCAATGTTAATAGAAAAAAATTACTCTGAAATAAAGCTGGAAAATGGGAGTACTACTCAGTTATTAAATACAATGAATTCATGAAATTCTTAGGCAAATGAATGGAACTAGAAAATTGTTGAGGGCCGTAGGCCACAGTCGACCGGGTTCACCTGAAAGAGAGGCTGGGAATGGAAGAGGGACAGGAGGGCGGGAAGTGATGAAGCAGGACAAAGGTTTCTGATCGAGGCTCAATGCTTTAATGTTCAGCTTTCAATTTAAAGGGGATAGCCCACCCCCACTCCCAGAGTTCCTTCTTGCTTCAGCTGGGGGTGAGCGCTGGGGGTGAGTGGAAACCATCCTGCTGGAGGTGAGAGGAATCCATAGGTAATAGGTGTCTCAAGCAAGCTCAGCAGGCAGTCTACTCTTCTCAGCTTGTGTACCAGGCTACAGGCAGCCAGAAAGGCGCCAAGGCCAAAGCAAGCACTGCCTCACCAAGGGCAGGAAATGCCTCCAGGCCATACCTCCAGAGTCCTATTGTTTGGTCTATTGTGGTAAACAAGGTCTCATCTCTTAGGCCTGCTCAAGGCTGGGGTAAGGGCACAGAAAATATCATCCTGAGTGAGGTAACCAAATCACAAAAGAATACACATTGTATGTACTCATTGGTAAGTGAATATTAGCCCAAGTGCTTGGAATATCCAAAATACAATTCACAGACCACATGAAGCTCAAAAAGAAGGAAGACCAAAGTGTGGTGCTTCGATCCTTAGAAAGTGGAACAAGATGACATAGGACATGTCTTGGTAGAGTTTATCCTGTTCCCAGCCCAGAACAATACTTTTGGCCAAAGCTGACTTCCCAACTTCTGGTCTTCCATGTAGGATAGTGGTGAGAGGCCTGAAGGTTTTCTGGTACGGTGTAAAAGCATCAGACAATACTTTCATCTCTGGGCTGTCATACTGTAGATCCACACTTGTATTGAATTTAGCTATCACGTGGGCCTTGTAGTCTTGTAGGTTACCTGTCTTTGTCACTGCATCTTGTTCCTCAGCTAGTAAGTCTCCTGTCATCTGTTTCTCTTCTGATCCAAGGTCTTTCTGGGTTGCTCTACTGTCTTTTTCTGGAATAGTCTTTGTGCTTTCTGACATCTGTTTCTCTTCTGATCCAAGGTCTTTCAGGATTGCTCTACTGCCTTTTTCTAGAGTAGTCTTCATGCTTTCTGATGTCAGTTTCTCTTCTGATCCAAGGTCTTTCGGGATTGCTCTACTGTCTTTTTCTGGAGTAGTCCTTGTGCTTTCTGATGTCTGTTTCTTTTCTGATCCAAGGTCTTTCTGGATTGCTCCACTTTCTTTTTCTGGAGTAGCCATTGTGCTTTCTGACATCAGTTCCTGCTCTGATCCTCCGTCTTTTCGAATTGTTTTTCCTGGAGGGCTCACTGTGCTTTCTCTAAGTGCAGATCCCACTTTCTGCAAACCAGCAACCACCGCAAAAAGAGAGCCAACTCTGCCTCCATGTCTCTACCTGTGAGTCGCGCGTGTGTAGTCGTCTCGCCGGCAAAAACATACACACACACACACACACACACACACACACACACACCAGAATCCTTCCGTAGAAACACGTTTATTCCCATAAACCAAAATGGTGGCAGAAGACGAAAAAGATGGAGAAAGGCACTGTTTTATACCCTAGAGCAGTGTAATCACCTCTCATTGGCTGCTTACTCGTAGCGCTCCAAACGCCGTGGGATGGGCTTAGCTTTGGCGTGCTTTTACCATGGCACATGCGCACTTTATTTGTTTACTAGGAAGAATTATGGCTGACAGCGCCACCTAGCGATGGCGGACTTTGTCAGCACCTGTCGCGGCTCCCAACATCTACCAAGACATGTCCTATGTCATCTTCTTCTCTGTTGAAGAAATAAAGTGGACAGAGAAGAGCAGTTTGGCACAGCTGATTGCCAAGGAGTGGCCAGACTCGTGGGCTCCAGTGACAAAGATCATGTCCCAAACAGAAAGACTCTTGTTTGTCATAGATGGTTTTGACAATATGGACTCTGTCCTCCAAGATGACGATGATATGACACTCTCCAGAGACTGGAAGGATGAACAGCCCATATACATCCTGTTGTACAGCCTCCTGAGGAAGGCCCTTCTACCCGAGTCCTTTCTCATCATTACTACCAGAAATACGGGCTTAGAAAAGCTCAAGTCGATGGTGGTGTCCCCCCTATATATACTGGTTGAAGAACTGTCTGCATCAAAGAGATCTCAGCTGGTCCTCGATAATTTCTCTGATGACTACCAGAGAATGCAAGTCTTCCGTTCCGTGATAGAAAATCACCAGCTATTTAACCAATGCCAGGCCCCCTCCATGTGCTTACTGGTCTGTGAAGCTCTACAGCTGCAGAAGAAGCTGGGAAAGGAATGCACCCTAACCTGCCAGACTCTCACTGGTTTGTATGCCACCTTGATGTTCCACCAGTTCACCTTGAGAGGGCCTTCCCAGGGCACTCTCAGTCAGAAAGAGCAAATTACTCTAGTGGGTTTATACAGGATGGCAGCTAAGGGAGTGTGGACCACCTTGAGAGGGTCTTCCCAGGGCACTCTCAGTCAGGAAGAGCAAATTACTCTAGTGGGTTTGTGCAGGATGGCAGCTGAGGGAGTGTGGACCATGAGGTCAGTGTTCTATGATGATGACCTAAAGAACTACAGCCTAAAGGAGTCTGAGATCTCGGCCCTCTTTCACAAGAACATTCTTCTTCAGGTTGGCCACAGCAATGAGCAGGGTTATATTTTCTTACACCTCAGCCTGCAGGATTTCTTTGCTCCCTTATATTATGTTTTAGAAGGGCTGGGGGAATGGAATCGGTATTTTTCCTTCATGAAAAACCAACAGAGTATCATGGAGGTGAAGAGAACCAACAACATTCACCTCAGAATGAATGGTTTCTTATTTGGTCTCATGAACAAGGATATCTTGAGGACTCTGGAGGTTCTGTTTGGATGTCCCGTGAACCAGACTGTTAATCAGAAGCTCCAACCCTGGGTCTCTCTGATAGGTCAGCAGGTCAATGGCACCAGCACAATGGACACCCTATACGCATTCTATTATCTCTTTGAGTCTAAGGATGAAGAGTTTGTTCATATAGCTCTCAACAGCTTCCAAGAAGTGTGGCTTTTGATTAACCAGAAGATGGACGTGACAATATCTTCCTACTGTCTCCAGCAATGTCAGAACTTGAAGGCAATCTGGGTGGATATCAGAGACCTCGTCTCGGAGGATAATAATCTCGAGCTGTGCCCTCTCTTTTCCAGAAGAAACTAGGTAAGCCCCTCACAGAGTGGTGGGAAAAATTCTGCTCTGTGCTCAGCACCCACCCAAACTTGAAGGAGCTGGATTTGGGCAACAGAGTCTTGAACAAATGGGCCATGGAGACCCTGTGCCTCAAACTGGGGAATTCATCCTGCAGTATACAGAAGCTGACGTTTAAGAGTGCAGAGATAGTGTCTGGCCTGCAATATCTCTGGAGGGTCGTTAGCAATCCGAACTTAAAGTACCTCAATCTAGGAAGCGCACCCAGGAAGGATGATGACATGAGGTTAGCTTGTGATGTACTGAAACATCCAAGGTGCTCCCTGGAGACTCTGAGGTTGGATGCCTGTGAGTTAACCCTCACTGGTTATGAGATGATCTCCACACTCCTTCTTTCAACCACCAGCCTAAAGTGTTTCAATCTGGCCAGAAATAAGGTGGGAGTAAATACTATGATATCCCTCAGGGACGCCTTAAGGAGCTCCAAGTGTTCACTGAAGATGCTGATACTGGACAGCTGTGACTTCACACCTGTCATCTGCCACATTCTGCCCTCAACCCTTTCAGGCAACCAGAACTTGACTCACGTGTGCCTGTCAAACAACAACCTGGGACTAAAGAAGTGCAACAGCTGTGTTAGTTCATGAAGAATCCAGAATCTGCTCTCCAGCGGCTGATACTGAATCACTGCAACATTGTAGACGATGCCTACGGTTTCCTGGCATTGATACTTTCAAACTACAGAAAGCTGACGCACCTGAGCCTGTCCATGAACCCTGTAGGGAATAATGCAGTGAAGCTACTGTGTGAAGCTTTAAAGGAGCCGACTTGTTACCTTCAAGACCTGGAACTAGTGGACTGCCAGCTCACGGAGAAGTGCTATGAGGACCTGGCCTGCATGATCTCAATAGCCAAGCACTTAAAAAGCTTGGATCTTGGAAACAATGCCCTGGGTGACGAAGGAGTCATAGCCCTGTGCGAGGGACTAAAGCAAAGTACCAGCTCCCTGAGGAGACTTGGGTTGGGGGCGTGTGAGTTGACTTCCAACTGCTGTGAGGCATTGTCCTCGGTCATAATTTGTAACTCGAACCTGAAGAGCCTGAACTTGGTAATGAATGACTTCAGTACATCAGGGATGTTGAAGCTGTGCTGTGCGTTCCAGTGCCCTGCCACTAACCTGTCGATAATTGACCTCTGGAAGCAGCAGTACTATGCCCAGGTGAGAAAACAGCTGGAGGAAGTGCAGTCGATCAAGCCCTACGTGGTGATTGATGGTGACTGGTATTCTATCGATGAAGGTGACCGTAACTGTTGGAAAGACTGAAGACACGAGTCCCCTCTCCTTCACGTCCTAGGACTTCAGTATCTCTGAAATGTTTGTCTTACTTCAGAGGTTGTATGGAGAATGAAATAATCACAGAGCATTTAGAAAAGCAAAAAAAAAAAAAAAAAGTGGAACAAAATACTCACAGGATCAAATATGGAGACAAAATGTGGAGCAGAGACTGAAGGAAAGGCCATTCAGAGACTTCCCCACCTGGGGATCCATCTCATACACAGTCACCAGACCCAGACACTATTGTGGATGCCAAGAAGTGCATGCTGACAGGAGCCTGATATAGCTGTCTCCTTAGAGCCTCTACCAGAGCCTGACAGATACAGAGTCAGATGCTCGCAGCCAACCACTGGACTGAGTACAGGATGCACAAAGGGGTCCCAAATGGAAGAGTTAGAGAAAGGACTAAAGGAGCTGAAAGGGTTTGCAACCCTATAGGAAGAACAATAATATCAACCAACCAGATCCCACCCGAACTCCCCGGCACTAAACCACCAACCAAGGAGTACACATGGAGGGACCCATGGCTCCAGCTGCATATGTAGCAGAGGATAGCCTTGTCAGGTATCAATGGGAGGAGAAGCCCTTGGTCCTGTGAAGGCTCGGTGCTCCAGTATAGGGGAAATTCAAGGGCAGGGAGGCAGGAGAGAGTGGGTAGGAGGGTGGGTGGGGAAACACCCTCATAGAAGCAAGGGAAGGGGAATGTGATAGGGAGTTTCAGGGAGGGGGGAACCAGGAAAGAGGATAACATTTGAAATGTAAATAAAGAAAATATCCAATAAAAAATAAAGCTGGAAAATGTATAGTTGAGAACTCATTGGGTGTTAACTGTTGAGCAAACATCCAGGGTATGGAGTCTCCTAATACTTTCTTAGTGGCTGCTTTTTTCAGTTCCTTCCTCCATTTGACATCAATAAAGTCACTTCAGTATGAACATTTTTAATAATTTATTTTTTCTTACCCACTTTCATAAAAGAGTATATCATATTTTGATAATTCTCAGTTTCTTCTCTAAGTTGTTCATATGAAACTGACTTAACTGTAAATTGAAAAACTACACCATAACAAACAAACAACTACGTTTCCAAGCAATACTATTCCTTACAGCACCACTGGGTTCACACCAATGATGGCACCCCTCATGTAAACTATACAAGTGAGGCACTAGATAACTTAAGAAAATACTTGCACGAGTAACTATTTCTACATGATGTGACACATCATACGTAGATGATGCGAGACACGAAGCGGTTGTTTGTACACAAAAGTATCAATACTCTAGCTATAAAAAATATTATAGAATTCTCAGGTAAATGAATAACATTAAAATAATTCATTCTGAGTGAGGTAACCCAGATTCAAAGGTTAGATATAAAGTAATAGTGGTAGGAAAGGACCTCCCTAGAAATGGGAAGTAGACTAGTTTGGATGGATGAAGTGAGGAACGAGAATGAAGAGGGGTAGGTATGAACATTTTGGGAGCATAGAGAAAGGGACAGCTAAAACTAAAGGTAATCGAAGGGTCATATATGAACATACCACAGAAGCATCTTTATATATCTACAAATATGATAGGAATATAAATGGAATCACCAAATACAGGGCAAATAATGGGGCAGACATAGCTACAACAAGACATCTCTTGGCACCAAATGAAACATCTATTGCTCATAATGGATAACATCTAATGGGGTTGTTAGCCAAAGGGGACCCATGGAAACCTTCAAACAACCCAAGCTTGTCAAGGCCTTAGTTGATTTCCAAAAATCAAGTAAGTAGTAGATCCTATGTCTAAAGACAATAACTAAACAACTCATTAAAGACAGTTAGGTTGAGCTGGTCTCTTCATAGAGCCTTATAACCTGTATAGACAATTTTCATTGTACTGGAAGATATTCTGCATGCTACCAGAGGAGAAAAATAACATTAATTCAGCAACAAATGTTTGATATTTATTGAATTGTTTGTATAATGAAAAAATGTGGAAATAGAACGAAGAATTGGGACATAACTAATTTATTCTCTCTATGTCAATTGATTACATTTGAGCACTAAATTACATTAGGTAATTCAAAGATGCCTCTTTATATGTACTCACAGTTCATAACACGGTGAGTTACTCCTTACATGTGTTTTGTTAAGAATTCAATTAACATTGATTTGTCCACTGCTGCAAATTGTATTAACAGTAACAACATTGAATAAATTAGTGTTTGCTCTTTATGAGTAAGTTCAATAACTTGCTGTCTTCATTTCTATTTTCTTTTTGATGTGTTCTAATTAACAGCTATTAATGTCTGTGTTTCCTAGCAATATTGTTTCTATATTCATATTCAAATTACTGCAGTACTGATATGCACGTTTTTCCTAATAAATGTCACATTTTATTGTTTGTTATTTCTGTTTAAGTGTTTAATGACTGTACTTGGATGTACAACATGTAACTTCCATTTTTTTTTATTTTGTAAGTTTATCATACCCTGATTTTAGTATTTTAATGTCAAGCACCAGAGTTGAGGCCCAGAAACTGCTCAAATTCAACAAAAATATCAGAATAAAACAAGCACTATATGTACATATTTTTATAAATATTTAACATAGATTTATGAAAACCTATTCAGACGATCTTTAATAATTATATTTTACATCAACAATTGAATTTTCTGAAGAAACAGTGGTAGCTTATAATGCCACAGAATTAACTATTATACTATATGTTATTTTATATTACACAGTATTTTATTATAATAAATATATCCTTAACTAAGATTTAGAAATAGTTTTATGTTATAACCCTTCAAATATAAAACTATTTGGTTTAAGTTTATTCTTCTAAATCCATACCTTGAGACATAGATTTATAAATATTGATTTTAATTAATTCTTAAAGTACTTCATTTAAAATATGTCAAAATATTAGACCAGACAAGACAAAGGAAAACAGAAAATAAAGGAAGTGGAGAAAGAAGAGAAAAAGAAAGATGGGTAGTGCACAGTGAAGACTAAGGATGTACTAAGAGAACAAGGAGATTACAAATAGAATAAACGCCTGATCACAGAGGTTTAAAGTCCTGACCCTTGTTATCTCTTCAGAACAATGATGTTCTGAAATGATAATCTCAAAACGCTCACCTAAACGCTGCCTCATCATGCTCAAATGAAATTACACTCATTAGCCTTAATGACAAGTATACAATCCGTAAACACATTGCACTTCTGCTTATTAGTCCATAGTATCTCATGTTTCTTCATATTCAGATATACTATTTATTTAGCTTCTTAGATCATTGATAAGAACATAAAGAAAGAACATATCTGTTCATATTCTGTTTAACTTTCTAAGATAGTTTTTTAAACTATTTAACGTCCAAGTACACTGGGCTTCTAATGGGCTTCTGAGAGTATTGAGACATAGGTAACCAAGTTTCAGTGAAAAACAAGGATAACATGTATAAATAATAGGAATAAGGAGCGTTAGCATTTACAAATGAGATGTGAGTGGAAAAATAAAGTTTTATGACTGCTCCTTTATGTTTTTCAAGTTAGAAACAAGAAATGGATTACAATAATGATTATTTCATTGGTATTTAGAGATCCAAACTTTTGGACATGTCAGCAGAGTGGGGTACATATCTATGGATCTGGGTTAGATTGCCAAATCAGACCTACACTATTAGCTTCTGGCAATACATAGAATATTGTGATCAAATGGATTTACTGAAGGCAGTATATCTATGACTGCATACATGAATGCCGAGTGCATTACCAGCCTGAATATACCAACATAAGTAAGTAGGTGTCTATTGAATTGTATTGCACAAATATCCTACTGTGAAATTGCTGTTCTGTTACATTAAAAGTATTCTCACCAGACATCCAAAAACAGAAAGAAGAAAATAAGTGATAATTAAACATTCTGAAGCATTTGAGAGGTTAGAGTGATCTTAAAGCAGTCACAAATACCCAGTCTTCTAAGAAAATGAATGCAAGAGAGCAAAATAGATTGGAAAAGTCTCATAATTGTGTTAAATCCCTCAAGGTTATGTGTCCAGTACATTAAACATATTCTAATTGAATTGTTGAGAAACAAATTAAAATTTTAATGATCTTTTTTCCCTTTGGTAGTAAATATAGTTCTCTATCTCCAATGCTACTAGAACACCAAATATCATAGAATAATCATCACTTAATGAATCATTCTTAGTGCAAGAAAATATACAGAAATAGTATGAATGAAAGACAGGCTTTTGAGTGTATTATTTTTATATACTACATGTTGAAAATATAAGCACCGTTATTTGGAATCACCCATCGTGTTAAAGTTATTTTTAATCGATATGAGCAACATATGTTTTTTATATCTACATTGAGAGATTTACATTTTCTAATTATTGTTTCCTGTGTACTCTAACCCACATCTCCACATTTATATTATTGAATGATAGACAAAGTAAATAAACTGAAAATCTAACATATGAAAATAGTATTTTAACTTGAAAGTATTAAATATCAGCAGGATAATTATATAACAACTTTCCTTGTCCTAGAATTTCAGAACTATAATATAATATGTGTATTTCATAACATATGGAGGAATGCTTTATATAGTTTTTTTTTTGTCTTAACTTCCTTCTCAAACAAAGATTCTCTATCATCAGTAATGTTTTTGAGATGGCTTTCTTCAACATTTTGTAAAGTGAGAAAGTCTACCACTTCCTTCATAATGTAGTTTTCTCTCCCAGATTTTATCTCCAGAAGTACAACATGCCTCCTCCACAGATTTCTTCTATTAAACTAATGAACTAATGAGTTTTAGGATGCAATGTCTGCCTCTGGTCTGATCTTTTTTCATTTGTACCTAAACTCCTTACCCTTCTTGAAGATGATTCCTCTTAAGATTTTAATTGTTTTCTTCATGGTCACAAGCAGCCAAATTGTGCCCTTCCCCCAGCCTTGAACAGGTCTGAGAGACCTTGTTTACCACAACAGACCAAGTGATAGGATCTAGGTGGAGTTACCCACCTTGGCTACACGGAACTTAGAAGAACTGCCCCTAGGCTTGCCTTGAGATATCTCCGGGGTGACCTGACCAAGAATGAATTATCCCATCCATCTCTGGGTGAAACAAGGAAGGGTTCAGGCGTAGTCTTTCCAATTTAAATTGAGAGCTGAACATTAAAGCATTGAGCTTTGATCAGAGAACTTTGTCTTGGCTTCATTTCTTTTCTCCCTTGGTCTTCCTTTCCTTCCCAGCCCCCTTTCAGGTGAACCAGTTGATTCCTGGCCACAGGGTGCTACACCAAATCAAGCATCCAAAGGCCCTGGGGGCATAGAGTCATAAATTTTCTTAAGAAAGGGGTGGGAGGAGTGTGCAAATGGTCATCACGAATGGGAATGAAGCAGAAGTAGAGTGTGGAAAGAATCTAGCTTGAAAACATGAGACAGATATTTTTTTCAGGTTCAGTGTTCAAGCCTAGAACAACTTCCAAATGTTCAAGCCAAACAAAGCACACAAGTAGTGGAGGAGGAGGGCTATGTAGAACCTGGAGGCAATGTGTGGATTTACACAAACTCCATGAGAGAAAAACTCTATAGCAGGGATTTACTTATTCTTCTCACTACTATCAGTCTATTTATAAGTGTGTCACTGACACACATGGCAGATGCATGATGATTCCAAGGGGAACAGTGTGTGTAGGTGACCTGCTTGTAACCATAAATGAAATCTTCAGATTTCTTTTTCTTCCTTATTTCTCTGTTCTTGACAAATGTCTTGATTCACCCTTTTACTTGATTTTTTTTCCTTTTCCATATCTCTACTGAAAAAAGACAGAGTGATAATTATTTAAATAACATGACTATTTGTCAAAGGCATTTAGGCATAGTAATTTTCCTTTTTAATGAGGTAGGAGTGATATCGGGGAATTTTTACATTTAGTTGGCATAAATGTTCCCGGAAAATTAAAATAAATGCAAAAGATGACATTTTACAAGATTGCTTTCCATTCTTAACATAATGAACAATTCAGTCACTGTTGAATAGCCCAATCTACTTTATTTCTTTGAACAAATCCATTGTAAGAGCCAACATCATCCCTGTACTTCCAAAGCAGAATGTAATTATCATCACAATTAGCTTTTAAAATGAGACACATTTTCCTTATACTGTTGCTTCTCATCTTCACCTTCTTCTCCAGTCTGTATTCATATCTCAGAAGAGGCTGCATTTAAAAAAAAATTGCTCCTTCTGCACCTCCTTATATTGATCTGTCAAGAAAATCTGTAGAGACATTACAATACACGTAACTGTTGCCCAGTGAGTCATGGAAGTTACAATTTATCCAATATGGAAGGTCAAGTATATTGTCATTTTTTAAAAGATTCTGAAAAAATTTTAGAAATGTAGGTGTTAATTTAGACCAAGGGACAGTGTTCAGAGAAACTCTTCTTTGGATATTTGTAGAAAACATGAGACTTTTAAAGCACTACTCTGACCTACATTAACCCTTGCTCCTTCATAGTCTTCAGAGACAAATGCTTATAACTATAGTGGAATATGTCTTTGAAAAGATAGGAAGAAAATAGGAGGTTGGAGAGATGAGACCATTTGTCTTAGCTGTAAAGATTTGTAGGCAGGGAGAGTCCCATCTGAGATCTCAGTAACTCTCTGTGGAGTACCAGGTCAGCCAAAAGGTTAAAGTTATCCGCTTCAGTCCTATTATCCATGCGTCTAGAATCTATCATGTTATCCTTAAAGGATGAGAAAGAAAGAAGAGAGTTCACTGCAAGAATGGAGCATAAGAATGTGATCACATTGTCGCTGGCCACATAAATTATGTCACTGGCCACGTAAATTCATGGACTGGGAAAAGGAAGCTCTCTCAAAGTTTGGAAACCAGGTGGATACGATTATCTCTAAATGTTTATAACAGCTTCCTTTTCTTTAGGGCACAATATTTGTAAATCTAATTAGAATAGTTTCTAAGAATAAGAGATTGAGAATCATGGAATAGAATATGAAAAGAACAAACACAGGCTATTTAGGTAATCAATGGGAGTCTTTTCTTCTTCCATACATATCTGGGGAAAGAGTATGTGCATTAGCAGAGAGAAGCACGCTGCTTATTTCCTATGGCATATACGTCTCTATTCTCATTGACAAAGAAACTGTTTATTAAAATCCAGATGGAATTAAACATTGAAATGCTGAACTAATTTTCCTTTTTCTAATTCTGTGCTAACCATTCAATTTCATGAGGCTAATTTTAATCTGCTAGAATAAGCTTTCCTTCAGGGAAATCAAACCAGGTAGAGAACATGTAGGACTAATCTTCTCTTTCAAGCTTAGTTAGTCTGATTACACACCTGAAAGACAGGTCTCTATTGCTGTCAAAGTTAAGCCACAATACTGAAAAATGAAATAATTACAGTAGTTAATTTAAGCTGCTATCCACGTACCTAGTATAAAGATGGTTATATCTTATGGTATCCAACCCATTGTATTGATGGAAGTAGAAAATAAGTTCGATCTATAATTGAAATGACAGATAGCACTCTGACGAATTTAACTGTGTGACAATCATGATGTGCACTCAAGAAAAGTGATCTACCTGTTAAATGGCCAGAAATCACTAACAATGGAACATAGAGAAAGAATTGAAGCCAGAGACAAGAAGTGGAAGCAAATAAACACATAGGACCGACCTTTATTTGCCAAATAGTTATCATATAGAGTGAGATATACATCCTGGGTATGAGCTTAAAATAAAAGCTAAAGTGTAAAAACTATACACAAAGAAAATTTCTGAATTACCATTAATCTTTAAGAGGCATTGCTTCCTTGTGTTGTCGAAGAGAGCAAATCAATGTTCTGTACTTTCATCATTCCAGCAAAGCAATGTTCCAAACACTTGTTAAGGACACTGAAAGGATATTCTTAGGGATATTTAAATACCTAAAGCAGATAATTTTCTTCTCACTTTAAAGTTCTGTTTTATATAACCTCAGAATTGTTCAATTCAACCCTTATAAATAAAACTGAAAGATAACATTTTTAATAAGTAGAATATGTAATATATTACACACGAGAATTAATTTTATATATAATTTATATAAACTGATGACTTTGAATAAGGCACAACCATAATATCACACACACACACACACACATACACACACACACACACACACACACACACATACACACACAACCCACTAGATACCTGAGAATTAATTTATAGGAAATAGAACAATTCTACACTGAAAATAATAGACTCTAAACAAATTAATAAGGAGGGAAATAAAAGAATATACTACTATCATATATTGAAAAGGTCAAAATAGTAAACATACAAGTCTCCCTCAAAACTACTGAGATTCACTTAATCTCCTTTCCTGAAAGCTAATTATGGGCAAATGTCTGTGTGTAGAGGTGGCGGGGTCATTTTTTTTCTTCAATAGTCTGACTAAGATAATGTGATGTTCTAACCTTGGAAGAATAACAAGCCAGTTGAGTGTACATTTCAAAAACAGACGTACAGTGGTTTGCCTTCTCATTTGTAGTAAAGCAAATATTGTGTAGTCATTAGAAACAGATGTTTACATACAATCTGTACCCCCTTCCCCAATTTACATAATTTTAGTGAAACTCAATAAATCTGAGTGGATAGTAGAACAACAGGAAAGATTTAAAACACTATTATCATACAGGGAAAATAAGAAAACTAAACATAATTGCCTCTAATGAACAAATAGGTAAGTTGAACTCGATGTATTTACCATGGAAACCTCTGAAGTTACTCCGGAGCCTGAAGTTAGTGCATGACAAGACTAAATACACTTTATGTGACATGGTAAATAATTAGTGTTTCATCATTATTGCTGTGGTGATGGTGGTAATGGAGTACTTATCTGCTATTTTTTCCATAACTGTGGTGTTTATGGAAAGGAAGATGTGGAAAAGTCTGATTTTAACTGTTAGAAATCGCTTTATAAGGTTATGTTTTTAATGAAGTCTTGTAATATAAGTCCAATTAACCATGAAGAAGTATGATCAGATGAAGAGGCATGAAAGGAGACCTCTAATTAGCTGTCGATCTTCAGTACCAAGCAGGGTGGTTAGAAGTATTAGTTTAGATGTGCCTCGCCAGAGCTCACCTATGAGCTCCATGATTCCCATTCTCACTTTCATAGTTTTTTCTTCTTCCTCTCCCTATTCCTTTTCTTTTTCCTCTTTTTCTTTTCCTCTTCTTCATCCTCATCTTCTTCCTTCTCCTCCTCTTCCTCCTCATTTTTCATTTTTCAAAAGTAGAAGTGGGCTAAGGTGTAGCTTGATTGGTAGCATGATTGACTATCCTACGCAAAGCCCTGTGTCTAAACCCAAAGGCTGAATAATTAGGTAATAATAATTAGCACCTGATAACAAGTGCTAGAGGCAGGAAGATAAGAATTTTAATGTCGTCCTTGGCTACATAATGAGATGTAGGTCAGACTCACATAGAGGAGATCCTGTATACAACCAAAACCAACAAGCAACCACAATCACGTATACTAATACATTAAGAAGTTTGTGAGTCTTTTTTTTTTTTTTTTCTTTTTTGGTTTTCTGAGACAGGGTTTCTCTGTGTAGCCCTGGCTGTCCTGGAACTCACTCTGTAGACCAGGCTGGCCTCGAACTCTCGAACTCAGAGATCCGCCTGCCTCTGCCTCCCAAGTGCTGGGATTAAAGGCGTGCGCCACCATCGCTGTGAGTCTTTATTAGTGTTTCAAATTTCAAACTTTTTTAGATTTTTGAGATACCTTTACACAGTGAGCTACCTTGAGGATGGGACCTAAGTCTAGACATGAAGGTCATTTGTGTTTCATATAGACCTTAAACACGTAGCTTGAAAATAATTATACACAGTTATTGTGCTCTTCTGTTTTCATTGCAAACCATCACATAAAGTCAAGTGGGTTATTTTCTACGTATGGTGTGATCAGTGTTCACACAGCTTGAATGTTTGAAGTGTTGGGGACATCAGATTTTAAGATTAGGAAAGCACCAACTGTGCCTACTTTGTACGTAATTTCTTTAGTAGTAAACTAAAAAAATGCATAAAATATATGGAAAACTACTTACCAAAATGTAAATTATTTACGTGATTTGTTATTTCCCATGGTACTGTGTCAGACAAAGATTTAGAAAAAGTGATCAAGAATCAAACTTCTGAAGGCTTAATCTGCTATGTCGAAACCCTGAACATGATCTTGTAGTCAGTGGAAGACCATGAAAGTGTTCAGGAAGAACTGTGACATAATCTGGCCTGCCTTCTAGAAAATTGTTATGACAGCATTAGAGAGACATGAAGAATTGTGAAATACGAGTTGACTTCTTATTGCTGTCGCCTTCCCTGAGCACACCTGACAAGACAATTTCAGTTTCTACTGTGAGCAATAGTTAGTTGAGAGGAGAAAATTTTTAGCTCAAGAAAGCACCCTCTGCCCACAGCATCTTTCCCAGAACTGTACTCTGGTGAAGGCTGAGGCATAATTCACATCACACATAGAATTGATACTGGTACTTAGAGTGGGCCTATGCTTTAGACTGACACCTTTCATCAGATCTTTCTCCAAAAAAACGCCAGTCTTGGGAAGCCACAACTCATCTCCCACAGAGTTTTAACCCTGGCAGCTCAGGATACTCATTGAGTTGCCCTTATTCTTTCTGAGAGCTGCCAGACCTGTCAGACTCATTGTTATTCACAGCAGATGTAATGACACCCAATCAACAATGTTTATTGAGACCCTACTGTGCTTGGAGCATGTGAATAAGGCTATAGAAAACTGCCATCTTAAACAAAGCAGTAGGAAGATGTGTACACACCTCTTGTGTAGTGCTTTTAGCTCTTGTCAATAGCATCAGCTTTTCCAGGTCATTAAGGATACCACCAGAAATTGACAGTTCCCCCTTGTCAATTTGTGGGGTGTTTGAGAGACAAGGATTCCCCAGGCATTGAACAATTCTAAGACACAATTTTTGAATTGTTTTTATAAATCAAGTAATCTCTCAATTTTTCATGAATGATCAGTTCTCTCTAGATTGCAATTATATTTTTTTACACCTTGGAGTCAATGCCAAGGCATTGCCATTTAAAATACCTGAGAAAGAGCTTCTCAAGACTTGTATTTCATGTAGGAATCAGTGCTTAATATACTATTTTAAATCCAGAAAGATTTAAATATTTTGCTTGTCTTCTGAAGAAAAGTCATTTTGAATTCTCACAGAGGAAAAATTATAACAACACACATAAAAAGAAGGTACAGTTTCAAATTTTATTTTAATAAAATTTTCTTGAGACCCCCTTTCATCACTTAAAATATGCTTTTGGAAGAAAATAATAAATGTCCTAAACATTCAGACTAATCTTCATCATGAGTAGAAATGTAATTATCCTCGTTGTCATTTCTCCTCTGTGTCTGAAAAACATTTTATGTATCGTGTTCTCACTGTCGGTTACGAAATAATACTTAGCTGTTGTGGGTGGTTACCTTCTGCATGTAGGGTTTGATTTCTTCTGTAAACTATAATTCTCTCTTGCCATTTTGTAACCGTGCTTACAACGATAGATGAAGGAGCCTGCTAGAGATCCCCACCTCAATCGAGGATGACACGATGTCCGATGATTTGACTCCTCAGAAAGAACAACATTTTGCAGACCCAGTGTGTGTGACAACAACATGCATTTAACAAAACAAAAAAATAATCAGATTCATGCCAGCGACAGGAGGTGATTCAGTTAGCTGGCAGGCAGTAAAGGTTGCTTAACAGGTTTCAGATTCCTAATTGGGTGTCTAGCTTGCTAAGTAGCAGCTGGTCTTTAATTAGTTGAAAAATTATTACCACTAAGAGTTGCTTTAAAAAGAAAAAAGAACAAAATAATTAAAATGTTAGAATCCATATGGTGAGTACTTATCCTCACATGTCAATAGCTGTTTTCCTAATAAGTTTTAAAATATTCCTCTACCATTTCTGTTTAAAAATATATCACATGCAAATGTAAAAATCTCAAAATATTCCCAGAATGCAATAGGCAAAAACAAGAACCTACTTGCCATTTAATAATTCTTTTTGATTATGAAATCTCCAATCCCCCCTCCAGACTGAATATGTGATTGCTAAGTAAGTCTTTCAACAGTCTCATTATTGAGAGGCTTACTGAATTCTCTGACTTTACTTGTCCTAAATACAGTGGCACTATTGAAAATACCAGTTATTTAACAGACGAGTGGAAGATTGTCTTTGTACACTATCTCCTTTCAAAGAGTAGCTCAAAGTTAATTTTAGCTATAATTACAGAAAACTGATATTACCATGATTTAGTAATTATAATTCAACCAAGTCTAAGATAAAGGTTTGTAGAATGTTGACGCATATTATTGTGGTAAACAAGTCATTACATAAAATAGGCCATCAATTTCTAAATAGTTAGACTGATAGATGATAGATAGATGATTGATGGATAGATAGAAATAAACAGATTCATCAATATAGATAGATAAATGATAGGTCTATAGATAGATGATACGTGGATGTTTAGATGGACAGACTATAGCAAACAAATGTAGGGCGATAGATATATCCATATAGACAGATAAACATATGGACATATAGGGCATTTATCTCACCTTCTACTTTCCATGGAAAAAGTAGTTCTTAACAGAATCAAAATTATTCTAAAAAGCATTTACTTCTACATTCTGTGTTTTGACTTGAGAGTGATAGAAAGTACATCAGTTCACGTTTTTACTAACTGATGTGCTTTAATTCATCCTGTGATCAGTACATCTTTCAGATAATAAAATAAAATACAACTCACGAGTTGTGTTCTGGCTGCTACAGAACAATTAGTAACCTTTCTCCAATGCATCACTCATTTAGCATTTTCTTTTTGTATCTATTTCAGTAGACTGTCAGTAATAGAGTTTGCCTGGGGAAAAAAGCATTGGCTAGACCTTACAACCTTACAGGAAAGTATCAATAACCAATGCTTAATTCTACATTCATCATTATTCTTAATAAATATATTATTTGTTCATGAATCCTGGACAGTTGGACAATCGTTGGAAGTAATGACTATCTCGTATCTATGCTGTTCACCTTGGAGTCTTTAGAGGTCCTGAGATATTTACAAAAAGGAAATTTTAATAGGATGGTCACTTACCAAATACTCTTCCAATGATTATAATTCCACAAAGAGAACACATTCTCATAAACATTTCCACCTAAGTATTTACCTTTTTCCTCTATTGCTGTACAGATATTTCAAGAAAAAAGAAATAGTCGTGCCTATCCTCACTACTTATGACTTCCATAGGATAGCATGCCTTTTATCCTGAGAAAATTATAGATTTATCTTTTATTTGTGTATATGTGTAACATGTGTCTTCATGTATATGCAGATGTGACTGTGCATGCTTATTGGTCATGCATGTGCATGTTTGTAGTGTGGGTGGGAGGAATCTGCTTCAGGGGCTGCTTATTGAGTACTCATCAGGTGCTTTTCACATACTCTTTCAAGTCAGTAACTACTTAACCCCCCCTACTGATTAAGCAGCAAGTCTCTAAGAATGTCTGACTGTCTTCATTTCCCAAGCACTGAGATTTGAGCATGTGCCAAACATTCCTGGCTTTTTACATGGATTCTGAAGATGGAACCTGAGTCTGAATAAACTATCTCAGTCCTTGTCTTTCATTTTAAAACTGTAACTACTTTAAATCAGTATCTTTCCTTATTTTAATACTGGTTCTGAAAATTTGTTTTAAGATAGTAAAAAATACTTTCTAATTAATTTCTCACGTGCTTTTGTCATGCTGTCTTGCTTGTTTCTGAACTCCAAGGTCTATGCTGATGAACTCTCTCCATCATTATGTTATGTACATTGTAAGATTTATTGTAGAAATTCAGTGAATATAAAATTATCCTGATCAGACAATGTCAATTGAGAAAAACACTAACATGTGGTATAGTAAAATGCAAATCAGATAATATATATTCACAACAAACATTTAGTCTGCATCTCTCTTTCATGTGGGTGGAAACGAATTCTACTGTGCTTCTCTGTGAGCTGCCATATCGCCAGCTGCCTTCTCTCCAGATGCTCACAACATCTGAGGAGCTGGGTAAGCTTTAAACCCCTGCTATAGACAACAAGATGTTCATGATCTCATGATGGTTTCTCTTTGCAAGCTCCAGCAGTTCATAGGTCACAATAGAAATCTTCAATGTTATATATTGTTACAAATATCTGTAATTACAACTTCTACCCAAATAAATAGTTCTGTTCATCCATTGCATCACACAGAAGGGTACTCCAGAGAATTTTTATTTTCCTTGGCCTTGTTATTCAGGATTTTGGGGCTGATGGAAAACCCTTTGGCTGATCATGGGTGGGCAAACTTGGGCATTTTAAGTTTATTGTCTATTTCAATGAGTGACATTGTATTTCAGCTGGCTAAGGAAAAATAAAAACAATAAAGCAGAATGTTATGGAAACTATCATGGATGAACCCTGGAGTATAAGAACTCATAGCACTGTGCTAAACACAGTATGAAACAATTATAGAAAAAGAGGCCTGACAGTGATCCAGATCTCTCTGAATCCTTTGAAGATAATGTATTCTGTGGCTTTCTTGAAAAATGACATCATTCTGCAGTACATCTTGAGATGTTTAATAAGTAGCCCTGTGATTTCCACGTTTGATTTAAATTGTATTGTCTTTATTTTCTAGTGAGTATATTTATTATTTTGGGTCTACCTTCAGGTCTACTTCATATATTTTTACCATTTCCCCCATATTGTGCTCCTCTCATTTTATGTAGAACGATCTATGGGACTGTGGGTTTGAAACTATTCACTGGAGTCTGGTAGGCTCACCATTTGCTGTACTATTGAATCCAGTCCATCACTTGCCAATAGTTCAACAAGCAGAAATGGTTCTCCTGATCCCCTTTCTGATTCTTGATTGTCGGTTGACAGGCCCCATCTGATACAGGTCCAGAAAAAACAACTGCAGATGCATTGGTATCATGTTTTCAATGCCTATATCATGTCCTGGACATAGCATTTCAAACCCTGTTTAAAATTTGCCCATATTTTTTTGTTCCCCACATTCTGTCCAGCTCTTCTTCAGTGTTACTCAAGCACTAGAAGTGCTGTTATAAGTGTCTTGCTAAGGGTTGAACATTCATTAGTCTTTGAGCATCCAGGAGTTTCTTCGTTTACTACTTTTCACTGCAAAAAAAAACATTTACTTAGAGTAAGAGTAGCTTTTGTCTATGAGTATAAATATAATTAACTAGACTGTAATCTGGTGTCATATCAATTTAGCTAAATAATAGTAGTTTAATTAGGGTCTGTAACCTCCCAGCCATGGGGTTTTGACCAGGTTTACAGAGCCAATCATATATTCTCTGGTTTATTTCAGGCCTCAGTTTCAATCACAGAGTATTTGGTTACCTTGATAACATTAATGACACTATTTGACCAAGGGGAACCCTTGACCTTGGAATTGTAGTTTCTGGGGTTCCAGCGGGTTGAGATTACTGATGTGATGTCTTCCCTCCCCCAGCAGCCTATCTAGCCCCTTTTGTGATCACAAAGCTAGCTAGTGAAGAGATAGCTTCATTCTCAGTCACAGCTTTCATTCTCTGTCTTGAAGGCAAGATACATGGAAGAGATATGGTGCCTTCAGAAACAGAACATGATTAACTAGTTCTTCTGTATAGCCAAGAAACAAGTGGCAATAACCTCTGTTGTCTGAAGGGCCTATGGGGCTTCCCTGACCAAAAACTCACAGTGAAGTACTCCCTACCTTGTACTGTGAGTTTTGTTTGATAAACAAAAGATTCTAGGAGTATCATTATTCAGCCATGCAGGATATTTTCTTTCTATTATTTGACACACATATTTGTAAGAAGCTTAGAAAATTATGAGCTTTCATATATGGGCATATTTCTATAGCTTTTCCATATGCCCTTCATTGTGGCTCACTTTTCTCTTTCCCTTTCCCTTTCATCCCCTTCCCTTCTCCCTCATCCTTGTTCGAGCTTTTCTATTACCAGTGTTTCTTTTCTACTTTTATTTACCTGTTTTACTCTGTCCCCTCCCAAAGACATCCTCTTACAATGGCCACTTATGGTTTCCTAGTTTCTACAGATGCTCCTATGTAAACACATGAAACGATAGTTTTGAATGTAGAACTCCTACATGAAAGAGAATGTGTAGTTTGTCGCTTTGGGCCTGTGTCACCTCACTAAAATACTGAACATTCTTGTGTGTGTGTGTGTGTGTGTGTGTGTGTGTGTGTGTAGCTGAACTGAGATTTCTTAAAACAAGATATATTAGTCACCAATAAACAGTTTTTAAACAAGCTTTGGACATACTCAGCCTTCATCCAAATTCAGAGACTACTCTGAGACTCCATCTCATCAAGTCAAATTTAGTGTTTTAAAAGTAATCAAGTAAAAAAAAAAAAGTGCTTGCACGACTATGGGAAAAGAGGCATCCTTACTCACTGTTAGTGGAATTATAAACTTGTGCAGCCATGATGTATAACAATGTGTAGACTCAGCTGTATCAGTAATGGGCATATACCAAAAGGACTCTACATCCTGCTACAGAGATATGTGGTTATCCATGTTTGTTGTTATTCTATCTACAGTAGCTAGAGAATGGAGCCAACCTAGATACCCATCAACAGATGAGGGAATGATAAAGTTGTATCACAAATACAAAGTATATTTCTATTCAGCTTAAAATTTTAATCATAAAATTTGAAAGTAAATGGATAGAACTGGATAACTTACACTGTGTGAGACAACATAGATTCTGAAAGACAATTGTTATATGATGTTTGTCTCATATGTGGACTCTAGCCTCAAAACTTCAGTCTTACCAAAACTGACTTTCCTTAAAACATCGTATTAGAAAAATCAAAGTAATTAAACATCCCCTCCCTCATCTGTTTCTCTACCTCCAAGTACCTTTCTGCTAGATTTATCATCTTTGGCCTCAGCAATTTACTTTTTAGTTTAACCATTTACTTGTGACACTCTACCCTTTCTCCCCAAAACTCTCACTCAATATGATCACTAAAGCCCTTACAAAGGGTTAACAAGCCAGCCACAGTGGAATACCTTGAAATCTTAGCAAAAGAAAGATGGAGACAGGTGGACTACAGCCAGTTCAAAGATAGCCTGTTCTGCATAACAAATTGCAGGCTAGCTAGAGTATGATCACCCTCTCCATGCTGTATTAAATGTGAAACACTGAGTTCAAAAAAAATCATCTCTTAAGGTCTTGGTATATGATTTCTTTTTCAAATTCTTCCTTAAGGTAGTACTCTATAATTTTATGATTTGTTATTCGTTAGGTGCAGTAAGGTATATTCTCCCTGAAGGTCACTCTCTTACCTTCCCCGTCTGCTTTCATTTATCCTCTATTCTTCATCACACACTGTAACACTTAATTTTTCTCTTGTTAACAGTGTATAAGACACATTAAATAAAAAAAAAAAATGTTCGACTTGCTCAATCATGTCACACGAATACCAAGAAAAGTGCTTGGCAAACAGGTTCCTGCAGTATTTGTTAAATATGCAAATGAGCGATTTATCTTATTTAAGATGCACGGATAATTTCATAAGAACTGAGTATCAAGTTGTCATTTTAACTTCAACACTGCATGAAATATATATTCGAAAGTAAACTTTATAAAAAGTATGCATTTTTTTTTCCATCTAAGTTTTTAACTGTCGCCTTCTGTCCTGGGCTTCAGGCATTTCAGACTTATGTGCTTCTGAATAGCACATGATAAAACAAATGAGCATGGCATTGACACAGCCTGACCTTTAAATGACAATGAGAGCGAAAGGGCAGAATGAATGTGGCCTTGTCAGACTCTTATGAGAATAGAAATTTCTAGCAGCCCCAGAGAAGGTCAAAAAAAGTGTACCATAAATGGAATGAAGAGCCACCCGAAAGTTTTTTATTGAATGAGGGTGACAGGCAGAGGTCTCTCAAAGAATACGTAATGAGGATCATCCAACTCACTCAAACTGAACAATGACCAAGGGGTTATGGGATTTATCTCACAGTTTTAAGTAAAGCATGATCATTAAGAAGAAATAACATGTATTTAAAGGCAACAATTATCATGTTACAAAAATTCAAAACATTATCGAATGACAGGAGCAAAACAAGATTCTTTATCATATATGTCCTTTATTCTCTGATCCTTTATTTTCAAAGCTATCAGTTTATACTAATGAGATTTTATACATTCGCAGAGATTGTCTATTCAAATATACCTAGTTAATATTTTATTTAAATTTTTGTAATGATGAAGGGGAACGGATATATATATATGGGGCCAAGCTTGTTGATTTGCAGAACATTTAGGAGCTAGAACTCTACTGGAGGATGTAGGTCACAGTAGTGGGACTTGAGGTTTCATAGCCTGGCACAACTTCGTGCCTTCTCTCCTCTTCCTGCCTGTGACAGAAGTGTCACTACTCACTATATGCTCCTGCCACATCCTGCCTAACATGATGGATTATGTTCCTTCTTAACAGGAGTTTGAAAATAATGGTCAGATATCGGTCATAGCAACAAAACAGTAACTAATACCATGTATGTTTTTGTTCAAAATGCTGAACATATGTAGTCTATTGTAGCGCTGTGGGCAGACCGTGCTACCAAACACTGCCCCGGTTCTCTTGGATCTAAAGATGAGAGAGAGAGAGAGAGAGAGAGA
>NW_021604608.1:16680414-16696796 GCF_004785775.1 Grammomys surdaster | reverse complement strand
TTTACATAAAATTTGGTAAAGCAAGACATTACTACAGCATGTCACTAATTTATCAAAGGTTGGAGTGTATACCATGAGGTTTCCAGAGCTTTCTGTGTCCACCATGAGACAGCTCCAGGGTTATGATGAGGGAGAAATCTCCAAAGAAATGTGGGCATCCATAACATGAGTTATTTGGCATCTGTTCTGTTATGCACCTCTGAAATCTCCTGTGTTTGGAGAAGAGCTGGGTGAGCAGCATGAGAAAGCCCTTTGAAACTGCCAAAGGATACAGGAGAAGGTATCCTTTGAAATGGGTCTCTGATCTCTAGAGCTGGTTATTTTGAAAAAAAAAATGAGTTGATAAGAACTTAGTATGGACCACCTGTCCTTCTGTTCTACATTTCATGGGCTTATATCAGCCTAATCAAGGTGTACTGGAAAAAAACAGGCAGAAAGTTTTTCTGGCATGTTTAAATAGAAATATATATATGCTCATTTAAATGCATATGGATAAAGCAAGTGTTACTAAACACCAATAAAAGATGAAAACAATCAGCTTTAGAAAGGTAGCAATGCAGACAATGGAGCACATACTATATTTGAGACAACATGCTTTGCTATGAAGAAGTGTCAGGTTTTCTATGTTAGCAAATATTATAGCAGTCTAAGACAAAAGTTTTACCTCCTAAAGAATGAAATTCCATGAGATACCAAGATTAGTAGTATATTACTTCTTAATCTCCTGAAAATTTTTGAATAAAAACTGTGATAGCCTTTACTAAAAATTACTTTAAATATAGAAATTTATAATATTTGAACTATAGTAATCCTACTGTTTATTTCTAAAACTGGCAGCATATGCATCCTACATAAAATGTTTAAAATGTTTAATAATGGTATCGTGAAAGTTTACTATGGGTATATTTCATGTAGAATCACTAAACCATCCTTTGGATATTTTAGAATGACTGATACCTAATATATCTAATACAGAATGTCAACAACTCATGAACATTGTAGTATATTTGTATAATTTATAAATTCAGTAGTATATTGAATTTTCTTGGGTTAGTTTATTTAGGAATATTCTAAAAATGATATCCATGCTTTTTCATCTTGGAAGGGAGAAATTTCAGCTCCTTTATTTTTATACATATTACTCCATCACACTAATATATCATAGTTATAATTTATTAAAACTCTGAAATACATCTCTCAGTCAAAAAAGTTATGTAAAGTTATGGTACAGTTCAAGGTATGTGATAGTAATAACTATTAAAGTAACCCTGATGTAAGACAGACAGTAACTCTGTGTTTTAAAATACTACATATTCTTAATTATACTGAATTCCTTTCTTTGCTAAAATGATTCCTTGTTTTTCCATATGAAGTTGAGAATATCTCTGTCAAGGTCTTTTAAAGAATTGTGTTGGAATTTTGATGGAAATTGCACTGAATCTATAAATTGCTTTTGGTAAATAGCCATATCACTATGTTAATCCAACTGATCCATGAGAATGGGAGATGTTTCCATCTTCTGATATCTTCCTCCAGTTTGTTCTTCAGCGACTTGAGGTTCTTGTCATATATATCTGAAAGAGGGCTAATATCCAAAATTTGTAAAGACCTCAAGAAGTTAGATACCAATAACCCAAATAACCCAATTTAAAAATGGTGTATAGCGCTAAACAGAATTCTCAACAGAGGAATCTAGAATGGCTGAGATGCAGTTAAAGAAATATTTAATGTCCTTAGTTATCAGGGAAATGCAAATCAAAACAACTCTGAGGTTCTGTCTTACACACACCAAAATGGCTAAGTTCAAACACTCAAGTGATAGCACATACTGGTGAGGATGTGGAGCAAGGGGAACATTCCTCCATTGCTGGTGGGAGTGCTAATTGTACAACCACTTTGCAAATCATTTTGACTGTTTCTCAGGAAACTGTGGATAGTTCTATCTCAAGACTCCTGGGCATATACCCAAATGATACTCCACCATTCTACAAGGACACTTGCTCAGCTATTTCATAGCAATTTTATTCATAATAGCCAAAAACTGGAAACAACCTAGATGTCCTTCAGTTGACGAATGGATAAAGAAAATATGGTACATCTACACAATGGAATCTATTCAGTTATTTAAACCCAAAACATCATGAATTTTACAGGCACATGGATGGAGCTTGAGAATATCAACCTGTGTGAAATAACCCAGACCCAAAAGGACATCCATGGTATATATTCACTTTTAAGTGAATATTATCTATAAAATATAGGATATCCATGCTATACTCCACAGACCCAAAGAAGCTCAACAAGAAGGAAGGCCCAGTCGAAGATACTTGAGTCTCATATGGTACAGAGGGGATGGGAAGCAGATTGGGGAAGGATTCAGAATCAGATTGTGAGGTGAGACAGGAGAGATGTCCAGATGGCCATGAGAATGGATGGAAATCTGGAACTGACAGGTGTGGTGAGGTGGGAGGGCATCTTAAGGACATGCCAGAGACAAGAGATAAAAGAGAAGCCCAGGAATCAATAGGGATGATATTAGCTGTGTCTCACGTCATTGGGGATATGGAATTAAAAGGGGTCAAATCATGTAGTTAGGTAGAATCCCCAGTAGAGCAATAGCGATACCAACCTACCCACAAAACCTTTGACCAAACATTTATCCTGTCTTCAAGAAATACAGGAATTGAGGTGGAGCAGAGACTGAGGGAATGGTCAAACATTAACTGGCCCAACTAGAGACCCATTCCATGGGCAAGCACAAATCCCAGACACTATTAATACTTGCATTAATACTATTAATACTCTGTTATACTTGCAGACAAAAGTCTAGCATGGCTGTCCTCTGTGAGGCTCCACCCAGCAGCTGACAGCAGAGACCCACAGCCAAACAGTGGATGGAGATTGGGGACTTTTATGAAGAGTTGAGAAAAGGATTACAGGCCCCAAAGGGGATAGAAACACCACAGAAAAAACAGCACTCAACTTACTTGAAACTTTGTGTTGGTCTTTCATTGTTCCACTGCTGAGCACAGCCAGAATATCAAGGGGAGTTTATCTGTGTTTACCCAACACTGCCCCCAGGGTGGGTGCCAGGCTGTAGAGACACCACTACAGGGGTGTGAAAGTGCAGTCTGAGATGTGAGAAAGCTGGAGCTGGATCAGGCCTCTGAGAAGACTGGGTAATAGGGTTCTCAGATTCTTGGACATCCAGGTGTTGATGGGAGTTGGGGCTCATGGGCTGAGGAGAGTGTCTAGCCCTGGGCCAGGAGAAAAGGCAATCTCTGGCTTGACCCAAAAGTGATTGTCCTCAGCATGGCAGAAGCGGACTTGGTGGTGGTTGTGGCTAGGAGCACAGAGAGACCTTCTAAGGGAGAATTAAGTTGTGCCTTCTCCGGACAGTCCCTGGTCCCAAACAGTTTATTGATTGTTCATGGTGGAAAATGAGTGCATACCACACCTTTCTTTCAGGGTAGACCTGAGATTAAATGTCTTTTGCAGGGAGGAATGTCTAGGAAGGGAACGTTATTGTCTGAGTCCTCAGGGCATCTATGTACTTCATTAGCATGGAGAACTCTGTTTGGGCCTACATGACCATAGGACGTTTCTTTATGTGAAGAGTGTGGCATGTGGTCCAGACCAGGAATCTAGCAGTGGGCAGGGAGTTGCCCAAGTCTCAGGTGTGTGCCCACCGAGTCTCAGGTTTCAATCTATTCTACCTTACCAAACTTCTTGGCATGGTTTTATGTCTCAAACTCTTGGGGCTCTCAAAGACTGAACCACCAACAAAAGTACATACAGAGACTGGACCTAGGCCCACCTGTACATATGTAGCAGATGTGCAGTTTGTAAATTTCAAATAACTGGAGCAGTTACTCTCCCAAAAGCTGCTGCCTGTCTGTGGGATATGTACTTCTAGCTAGGCTGCCTTGTCTGGCCTCAGTGGGAGAGAATGGGCCTAGCCCCACAAAGACTTGGTATACGAAGGTGGGGGGATACCCAGGAGAGCCCTCCACCTTCTCAGGGAGAAGAAGTAGGAGATCTGGGGGAAGGATTGTTGGAGGGTGTGACTGGGAGGGGCAGTGGGGATCAGAATGTAAAGAGAATGTTTTAAAAATATGATTCCTATTAATTGGCATTTAAATCCTATATATAGTGGGCTTTGTTGGTGGGCATAAGTGTTTTCCATTCTAAAACAGAACATGAAGGCCAGGTTTTGAGGCAGAGATTGCTTGAGGAAGGAATTCACAGAGCCATAATATGCTAGCAGGTAATCTTATTTTCTATAGTCATACAATGGAATATAGTTTAGAAATATTGAACTGGGTATCAAACCTCTACATAACTCATAATGAAACAAAAGTCAGATAAACACAGATATCTCTGTAGAATATGAAGAATCTGTAATGTTGTCTGAATTCACATATATGAGCAAAGTAACAAAACACATCTCAGTGACAAGCTAAAATGTATATTCATTTTACTTATATGTCCATCATAGTTTTGCTATGTAATGGCTGTTCTTGGTTGTCAACTTGTCTACATCAGGAATAAACTAAAATTCAAGCTTCTGGATACAAATATAATTAATTTATCTTAATTAAATCATTTGAGTTGGAAGAACCGATTTTAATTTAAATATTTTGAGATTAGAAGATCCACCTTTATACTGGATTTTTAAAGTTTTTGTTGGTAGACAGCCATTTTTCGACTATCAGTACTAGCATAGATAATGCACTCGAATACATCCCATGTTTATAAAATATATATTCATTATTTGAGTTTTGTTCTTCTAGATAACCCTCTAGAGAGATGGTTCTCAACAAAAGATCTAATGCTGTGATCAGTTAATATACTTCCATTCTGGTGGTCACCAACCATAAAATTAATTTCACTGATATTTCATAAGTGTAATTTTGTTAATGTTACTAATTGTAATGTAAATATCTGATATGCAGGATATGTGGTATGGGACCTCTATGAAAGGGTCATTTGACTGCTGAAAGGTTTGTGACCCAGAAGTTGAGAAGCACTGTTATAGAGTCTCCTGAGTAGCCCTCACTTCGAGTCATCTCCCTAATACATTTCCTGTCAGAAGTCTGTTACACTCAAATCATTTACCAGTAATTGTGAAATGAGTCTGCCCTTATAAAAAGCATATTGTGCACCTTATAAAGCAGTAAGCTTGAAATTTTGGGGGACCAGAACTAATGATTATTTTAATCAGGTGAAAGATAAGTAACTCTCCTATATGTAGAATGAGTTTACTTGATATAAATATAAAAGCAATCATTACATTGCTCAAGCTGGAAAAACCTTAACACTCACATGAATCCAATGAAGGGGATCAAAGGTGGCAACAGGATGAAACTTGCTGTTTCACTTCCAACCATACTGAAGCTTCAGTATAGATACAAGTATCATTTTCATATTGAAGTAAGCCTGAACAGAGAATCAATGCACTGGGAAAAAATCTATATAATATTGACCACGAAGCACTTTGTGGTTCCTATACAGTTGTATGAAATTGGTCACACTAGGGACCACCAAGCACTTGTGGTTCCTTTACAGTTGTATGACACTTCTGGAAAGAATGCCAAGTAACAGAGGATTACACCACTATGTAAGATGAACATGTTGAATTTTATACAATTCCATACTTTATTTTTATGATTCCATATAATATATATGTTTATATAAATACATACATTTATGCACTGCATGTGAAACACATACATATACACACAAAATCACATATATACCATTTCCTCTGGAAAGTTATCACATAGTTCAGTTGTTAAAATATATTATATGCTATGTAATGCACACCATGTATATTTAACAAATCCTATAGTATATAGAGAAACAATTTTTTCTTTGAAGATTTTCCTTTCATTATGGTTAAGAAATAAGCCCTGATCACCTTTTCAGTGAAAAGCTACAAGGAGCCTTGGGGATGCTGCACGCAAGAAAATTGATTTAATGACAGAGTATGAAAAATTTTAGATAAAAATAATAATGATGGTGATGATAATAATTAGAACATTTAAATTTCTTCACAGAATCACTAGAGGTATGATGATACAATGTTTGTGAATTTGATTTTATTAAGAGATGTGGAAGATTGGTTATAGTACTGGTGTGTCTACCCATGAAATAGTTCTATGAAAAATTGTTCTTGGAGAAGATGATGTGTGGAAAGGACCTGGCCTGAATGTGGCTGGTACTTCCAATAGACTACTTGGATAGAAGAAAATGGAAGGAAGGTAGTGTGCACACAAATGAATGCCCCATTTTATTGTTTTTGAGAATTGCCATGACTTTCTAGGTTTCTTGTAGCTGTTCAGTACTTAACAGGCATTGCCAAAGCATCTAGAATCTTGTATTGAATCTGTCCTTAATACACCTACTCTCTTATGGACCCTTGAGTGAGTATATGAAAATCTCAGTAAGTAGAAAAATATCTGATAATCCTTTTAAAAGTTATTATTCCCAGGAAATTAAGTTCTATAATTTCATTATTACATTTTCAATTACATAATAGGTATATTTTATCCATATGCTCTTATATGAAAACATTCCTTTTTCTCATTCCAGCAGTGATTTATTTTTTTGCTCACTAATAGAACAGAAAATTTTTGGCTAACGCAATTTCATTTTTATTGAGACTCACTTGCAAGTAGAAATTGACCTTTTATCAGAATACTGAAATATCTTTGTAGACAGGTACTATGCTAGCCTTGGGCTGCTGAAAGAAATTAACCTTAGATTTGAGAGTTTTAAACAACAGAAATTCATTCTATCACACTACTGGAGGCCAGAGGCCCTAAATCAAGATTGGCAAGACTTTGCTCTCTCCATGTATCCAAGGAGACATTTTTCATTGCTCTTCTCATTTTCTAATGGCTCAGGGGATTGGCGTGTGAGGATGGCAAAAAGGCTGATTTCTACCTTCTTTGTCTGGGAATGTTTGCTCTTCCTCTCTTGTCATCTTTCCTCAGGACCACATTATTATTATTATCATTATTATTATTATTTTGATTAAAGGACTATCTATATAATCCAGGATGATCTTGCCTTAAGATACCAAAAGTAAGTAATTCTAAATTTATATTTTCAAATCAAAATCATTTTACACAAGTCAAGTCACATGTAACTATATTCAAAGTGGACTAAGCACTTGGAGGCAAAATTGAAGTACCTATAAATACAACTTTCTACATCATACTTTGACATTCCTCCTTTACATTTAGATAGTTTGTTCAACTTTTGTTGATGTAATACCAATTTTATTTTTATACTATTCTGTCATGTTAAAGTCTTGTGACTGAATTTTAACAATATACTGTAACATACATGTAAAGTCAGTTAATATAGTTTATCTGTATACTTACTATATATTATTATTATAGATAGTAAAGGCCATTTTCTTTTCTAATTGCTAAAGAATTCTCTTTCTCCTTGCAAGTGATAGGTATTATGACTACCGGTTTTCCTCCATATAGGTCAGCTTTTCTCAAGCATATAAAAATAATTCCAAAGAATACTTTTCTTCTTTTGCAAATATATGCATTTTGTGAGTTTTAAGAAATATTTTGCAATACTGCATTTTTCTACAGAAAGTGCTTCATTCTGAATTCTATTCAGAATTTACAGCCACTGAACTCTGACTTTCATTGTTAGCCTCAGTATTTACTACCTATGTGACTTTCTTTCATTTTTCTCTTTGACAAGAGTTCTCTATATATCCCTGGCTTGTCCATATCTTGCTATGTAGATTAGATTGACTTCAAATTCATAGAGATCCATTTGCTTCTACCTCTTCAGTTACAGTATTAACAGTGTACAAGACAAAATGGGCAATATCTTAAATTTCTAACCTGTAAACTTTCATTATACTATCAAGCCAAAAGTAGGTGCCCGTTATATGTTCAGGGAGGGGGCTGACATGAAACAGTTGCTCACAAGTGGTCATCAGAATGACTATCAGTTTCCTAAGAAGCAGAACATTATAAGCTTCCTCCCTTCTTCTAAAGTTGAGAGATTAAACAATACAGTTTTCTGTTAATTTAGATTCAAATTCCTTGTGTAATGGGCCAGAATTCCCATGTAAGTTGAAACACCTGATTTCTGCATCAGGTAGATGAACATGGTCCTCCATTTAGATCACACCTATATTTGTTCCTTGGCTTCCTAACATGTCTGTGAGTTAACATTTGTCTTTAATGGTCAACAGGTGTGTTAGCATACAGGCTGTTTTCCCTGAAGACTTTTAGGAGACATTATTATGCTGACAAAATTATTTTTATATTCCTGGGTTTTTGATATAGTGTCTATTTTAAGAGATTTCAAATATTGATTGTCTGGAGTTTCTGCCTCTGTTCTCTGTTAAACAATTGGTAGTTAACATTGTAATTAAAATATGACAATGTCTTAAGGTTAGTTCTAGGTTGAGGGTCTAGTAATACAATAGATGCAAATAGTCAAGGAACAAGCAATACAATAAACACAAATAGTCAAAGAAAAAGCAGGGTATTAAACACAATTATGTGAACACTCCAGTGATCACTGTTTCTAAGGGCTTATCAGGATGACCAAAGTATCTGAGACTACTTCCCTGTTCTATCACAAGGTCATTTTCATATCTGAAGCCTACTTCCTTGTTCTAGCCTAAAATTTAGAATCCTGCCTGAAATTACTTCTTTGTTCTAGCCAAATATCCAATTCCTGCCTGACACCTACTTCCTTGTCCTTGGCCAATGTCATATTCCTGTCAAGCAGCTCATTTCCTTGTCCTTGGCCCATGTCAGATTCTTGCCAAGCAGCCCAAAAATCTCTCTGCCTTTCCCCCTTTTTTATTTCATTAACAAGACTGAGTCTGTCTTAGGTCGTTCTAATAAGAATTCCTTACCTGTCATGGAATATGCAAGAAGTTTAATGACATGTGCAGTGTATTCGGCATAATTCTAACAACTCTCTGGAAGTTTTAACAATACATAGGGAGCTTAAGAATTTCAAGAATGCTGCTCTGCTGAGCATTGATGTGATACATGCTGCAGATAAAATTACCCATGGCCTGAGGTCAGTATTTCTATTTTGGTCAAGCTTCAAAAATGGCATATATTGCTTGATCATGCTAACCCCTTTTGTCCTGGGAATAATTTTATCCCTGCCCATCATGTTAAAGCTTTTCTTTACCAACATCAACATGTTGGCAGCCCAAGTATATGGCTAGAAATTGATAATGGACCCCCAGATAGAGTTATTAAATTAACAGGCTGACAAGCCAAGGATAGATAAGATTCTGTTCAGAGCTTTACCAACCTAAGACAAAAGTGTATTGCTTTTTTTTAAATTTTACTTATGAGTACACTGTAGCTGTCTCCAGACACACCAGAAGAGGGCATCAAATCTCATTACGGATGGTTGTGAACCACCATGTGGTTGCTGGAATTTGAACTCAGGACCTCTGGAAGAGAAGTCAGTGCTCTTAACCGCTGAGCCATCTCTCCAGCCCAAGTGCATTGCTTTTGATTGGCTTCATTTATAAGTTGATTTTTTTATTTTGTCTAGTATTTATACTTGTATTCTCATTTTGTTCAACTTATTCTATTTTATAATGTACTTTATTTCTTTGAAAATAGTTGAAGTTTTGGGGACAGCAAAGTCACTTAATAATTGATAACTATGTCTTATTTATAGGGAAGTTTAAGGTCAGTTTATAGTATTATGTATTTATTAAACACCATTGAACAAGATAGAACAGTTAATGATTCAAATAAAAGTATTAAGATGAGTAGGGAGAGAAATATTAAGGTATATTGAGGAACAATGTAATTCTAACTTGAAAGTCATATCATAAAATAGAAGCAATTACTTTTTTGCACACATTAGTTTTAATGTGTGTTGAATAATAATATTAAACTGTTTTAAATTGTAGATAGAATAAGAAAAAGATATATTAACCATATTGGGATTTAATTTTGATTAACTTTTTTTCTTTAGGCTACATATATATAGGTGGACATGTTTGTTACTACAGTTTTCTTAGAAAAAATTCTAAATGTCAAATGATAAAAATAGATAAGTAAATCAAATGCTATCTTTCAGAATACTGCCTCTTTTTATAAAGTATGTTCCTTAAATTAAATTTTATGGTACAGAATTTGGGGTTAATATCAGGTGAAAGGTTAAAATTTGCATATTAATAGGGAAATTTTATAGAAAATTTGAGACTATACAATTATATGAAATCTTCTTATCTATTTTGACAAAATGCTAAATTAAGAAACTGAAAGATATATACCCAATTGACACAAAATTTACCTAAAGTTATGACATAATCTTCCTGTCTGCATTATGGGAAAATATTAATTAAAAAATAATACAGTAAGTAAATGAGAGAAAGAGCTAGTTTCTTATGTTGTATTTTTATCAAAAGTGGCCATCTGCTTGAAGATCTTGCCCTTTGAGCTCTCCAAAATGACAAGCCTTTGTTACCCAGGTTCAGCCGAGGATGACATTGTGCAGTTCTATAGAAGACAAATGAAAAACACTGGGTTAATTCCGTTATAGGAGATTTGCATTTTGCTGTTTCCACCGTGTCTTTTTGAGATTGATGAATAGGAAATAAGTTAAGAAAGCCTCTCCGAAACCACTGTTGCTGAATATGGTAGAAAAATTGCTGCAGCTAAAAGATGGATCAAGTTCCTGTCTGGTAAAGCCAGAGAAAACTCTCTTGTGTTGTCAACTAATCTTACCCGAGAGGGAATATTATACAAGATGCATGATCTTGCTTTCGTTTTCTCCTGGAATCCAGGTCCCTGTTCACTGTAGCAATATAACAGGGTTTCGGCACCTTCATTTTATTAATTTACCAGCTGAACTATGAGTCTAAACCCATGCTGTTTGATCTATCTGTTATACTGAAATTTTTCTGCAAAACATTTTTACCATTTAAAATTAGTTATTGAATATTTTCTTTATAATGACAATAAAGCCCAATTAATGTGAATTAGTTGGTTTGCTCATTTCCCCTTTGAAATTTCTTTATTAAATTTCTACCAGTAAGGAGAAACTAATCAATGCAAATTCAATGACTACACATTGTTTTTGTGTTACCGGCTTACAATATTTGAATTTCATATTTTTCTGTTAATCATATTCTTAATCTATTTTCTCAATAGCTCTGTTGTCACTGCTTATAATAATAAATACAAAGTAGTATATTATTTATAAATAATAATACAAAGTAGTAAAAACAAAATCACAAATTACAAATCAGCATAATTCTAATGGTCTATGGATTTTACCACTGTTTTGCCAAACACAATTATTGTAATAAAAATAAACTTGGTGCAAGAACTCATTCTAAGAAAAATATATAAATAGCCCAAACATAGGTGTTCTATAATGAACAAGGATGAGTCAAAATGGCCTTGTTGACATCAATGGGAGGAAAGGCCTGTGGATCTGTGAAGGCAAGATGCCCCAGTGTAGGGGAATGCCAGGGCATAGAGGTGGGAGTGGATGGGCAGGTAGGTAAGCACCCTTGTAGAAGCAGGAGGAGGGAGGATGGGATGGGGATTTCCAGAGGAGAAACTGGGAAAGGGGATAACATTTGAACTGTAAATAAATAAAATATCCAATAAAGACAAAAATATCTGGGAGATTTCTCAAGAAACACTCAATGCCATATATCAGTTCTTTCAGAACGTATGCCAAAACTTGGACACTTGCAATAATTCACCCAGAAGTATACTCTATTATGGATTGTATGTTCAAATGATTTTTAACATTAAGCACATGATGTAACTCTTTGGTTGATAACACTGAATATTCTCTTAGCATAGAGCTGACACTCCTGTGAAGGCTTTCTCTCCTGTCTCCTGACTCCTAGTCACCATCTCTGTAGTCCTTATTGTAAAACTTCTTAGCCTAGGTCTGTTCAAAATGTACTAGACATATTCATATTTCCCTACTATGCCAAGTGCCGGTTTTTATGCCTTTGTGCTATCTGTTCTGCCTGCCTAGACTGTTGTACAGCAGTGACCCTCAACCTTCCTAATGCTGTGACACATTAATACAGTTCCTCATGTTATAGTGGTCCCATTTATAAACTTATTTCATAGTTGTAATTCTATTCCTGTTATAAACTGTAAATAGCTGATATGAAGAATGTTGTACATTGCAATTCTATATATACCACACTTGCCACTTTCAATGTTCAAATTTCCATTAAAATATCACCTCTTCAGACAGCACTTTGGTCTTTAGATTTAAAATAGATTTTCAATAAAACTTATTGATATTTGCTGGATATTTGTTTATATTTATTCATGTTTTATTAATTAATTTTTTTAAAGAAGGAAGTGTTTACTCTGATTTACAGTTTGCAGGACTACATTCCATAATGACAGGGAAGACAAGATGGCATGAGCAAGAAGCCAACTGGTCACAATGCATAGGGATTGAGGAAGCTTAATGGTATGAATAACTGTGCTTGGCTTCCTTCCTTCTTTTGACAGAGGTGAGGATCAACTCATGGAATGGTGTTTTCCATACTTAAGGTGTGACTTCACATTTTACCTCATTTAACCTAGCTATTTCTTCACAGATATCCCACAGGCATATTTCAAATGAAGAGTTAATTCTAGCTCTTCTAAAGGTGGCAACCAGTTGTTTTTTAAGGATTATTTTTTGCCAGTTTCTTTTTTAAAATTGATTTATTTTTCTCTCATATTAACTGGTCACAGCTTCCTACTAGTCTTATGGAAATCCTTGCCCTTTTTAGTTACATATTTATCCTTTAATCTTGCCCCACTTTTTATTCTGTTGTTTAGGCAGATAGGAAGCATATTTTGTTACACTTTGAAATCTTCATTCATGTGTAGGAGTATTCCATCACATTTTCCCTTACTTTCTCCTGCTGATATCCTTCAACTGCCCCAACACATCACTTCAAACCTTATTTTCTCTTTTATTTTAAATATACTTGCTTAAATTAGTATTGCCATTATGCCAATGAAAGTAGGGTCATTCACTGGGGTATAGGCAACCTACCAATGGCTATTTTTACAAACAAAAGTAAGTGACTCTTCCATCAACTGCCAGTAGCAGTAAGTAGTGGTTAATATAGGACTCATAACTGTTCAGAGTGCTGTGGGTGAGTTGCTGGGAGTCCTGAGCCTTAGATGGAACATGAACACAACCTCAATCCATCCAAGTCTTAGAGAACATCACAGAAAAGGGAGGAGAAAATAATCTAAGAGCTAGAAGACAGTTGTGAAGTGTCTTCACAATCTCTGGATTTGACATGGCTGTTGCACACATGAACTCACAGCAGCTGTGGCTACCTGTGCAATAGTTGCTGGAGGCCAAGCCAGTTAAAAACTCTATCACAAAACAAAAAGGTTTTCCTGACACTTCAGCTCTAGCCAAAAACTACACATTTTGAGTTCATACCATAGTGTCTTTTATCTCCAGGCATTTTCACATCCTCTTTCCTCTCTCACCCTACCATGATTGAGCTAACACTTCTTCAACCTCAATTTTTAAGTCTTTGCTTGTACTACATACAAGCCTTCCTAGACCCTAAGACTGAACTATTTAGTTCCATCATTGCTGAAACACCCTACTTTTTTTGTGTGTGGATTTATCGTTCTTCCTATAAACTCATCATTTTTGATAATTTTCATTTGATGCCTTATTTTCTTTCAAATGTACATAAGAACTATAGCTATTACCACATTGGTTTGCTTCAGGCTTCTTACTCTCCTAACATGTTCATTATCACAGGAGCATTCGTCTCTACCACTGAATGTCCCGCATCTTTCATATTTTTCTACTTCAGTAAATACATTTTGATGAACTAATATAACTCCTTAGTAATATCAAAGACAAAGTAATCATGATACTTTGTATTTTGTACATTATGACTTCTATTTGTCTCAGAGTGTTTATTTTCTAAACTAATGATTGTAAATAAATGTTGGAAAATTGCTGTGTAAAACTTTATTTGATGAGCATAAGTTGTGATAGATCTGAAGCAAGATTTTACCATTCCTTGATCAATGTTTTGGGTACATTTACTATTCTTTAGAAAGTTCCAGTTCTGATAGTTTATTTTATTTTATATGGTATCTATTGTCTTTGATAATATCTTTTTATTTCAGTTTATAAAGTGTTTAATATTGTTCTGATTTTTTAAACAAAAAATATCTCGGAAAAGAAGATGAAATGTTCTTTTAACTTCCTTTTTGTAGTAAGTCTTTGCATACAATCTCTTGTCATATGTTTGAACATAGACTTTCCTATATCAGAAGCAGGGCTTGGCCATCCTTAACATGATTTTCAGTACCATGCCTTCTTCCTGGTCATTGGAGTGGTCAATGTCTATGTCTGTGTGCATTATAAACCTGCGTCCTTTTGACATCACCGTTTGGAGTACAAAGATACAACCTCCTATTGGCTTCATTAGCTATCTCACAACTAAGCTAGGTTTCACAGATAAGCTATGTCTGACCAGGTTACTGAAAGAAATATCTGCTTTCCTTAAACCTACTTACTATAACTTATCATGAGAAATATACTTGGGTAAACTTTGGATACTCCAAGCGCACTCTGGCCGGAAGGTTACTGCTCAATCATTTGCTACCTGTTGGTGAGCCTAATACCATTGAATCTTTTCCTTTGGCTTTTTTCAATACCTCTCCTCTCACTCTTCTCTCTCAGAGACTATTTTCATTAATGCTTTTTTTTTTTTTTTTGCCCTCACTGTGTCTCATCCAAATATGGTCCCTAAAATTTCTTCTTATTCATACTCTCTGGATAAGTTGATAGCAAAATACTTGATGAGGGAAACTTCAGAAAGGAAGAGTGTATTTTGTATTCAGGTCTGAGAAGAGATCAAAAGCATGAAGCAGCTGGCCAGCTGTGCACACATCCAGAAACCAGAGGCTCTACTTTTCTTTCTGTGGAATCCAGGCCCAGGAAATAGCTCTACTCTTGTATTTGGAGTTAGGGGTGAGATCTTTTCATTTCAGTTTAAATCACTGTAAAAATGTTTCTCACATACATGTTCAGATACGTCTCTTTTAAGTGATTCTCAAAATTGTCAAGTTGACAGTACAGACTAAGCATCAAATGATTTTTTCGAGTACAACTACATTAGCAGAGATAGACTGGACACAGCTTAGACAAACTCCACAAGATCATTTTTAGTGTAAGCAAACTCCACAGGACAAGACTATCTGGTCACTGCTCAAACCCATACACACTCGGCAACCCAAATCACAAAAGTATCCAGTAACAAACCTATTATGAATACCAACCAAACCACCTGGAACTGTTAGAAGAGAAATATCATTTAAAGAGAATCATTGAGTTCTCTAGAGAAAAAGCTCAAGACAGAATTAGACAAAAAAATGTAACAAATGCCAAAATATCATTTGCAGTTATTAAAATTATGGTGGGTTAATCATGTTTTCCTATAACTTCAATGACAATATATATATATGTGTGAAAATGAACAAATTCCTCCTAGATTTAAAAATCAAAGAGAAGCCACCACAGTGAACAAAATATTATTCAAATGATGTCTAATTGGAAAATTATGTTTGTTACAGAAAACAATAAGTTAAGTTTCTTAATGGAAAGGTTATTGTAGTGAAGGAGAATGCAAGGCTCATGAAAGAAAATCTATCCAAATAACAATTAGAGAACACTAGCTTTCAATTTTTTTTGTAGCTTAAAATTAGTGTTATTATTTAACAGCTCATGATTCTTTTCACATTTCTTGGCATTTTCAAAGATGAGATAAGTAACTTTAGCTTAATAATCGTTGTTTAGCACCACTCAGTGGATACACTAATGAATAGGAGATAGCTTTTAAAGAGGCAGTGGTTTGATTTTAGTGGTTTAGTTATTTTAGTGAATGGTAGTAAAGTCATGTGCCATAGTGACAGTAGCTTTACTAACAATGACTTCAATCTGAAAAGTCTTCCACAGGCTCATATTTCAGAATGCTGGGTGTGAAGCTGGTGGCACTGTAATGGGAAGCAGTACATTTGGGATGGGAGCTAATGCTGGTCGCTTCACTTTCATTTCTTGTGGACCATTATTTTAAAAAGTCTCTTCATTGTGCTTCTGCTCCCATGAAATCCACAAAGCTTCCTTTGCCATGATTGAACAAAAGCTTCCTTTTGTTTGTTTGTTTGTTTGATTTTCGAGACAGGGTTTCTCTGTGTAGTTCTGGCTGTCCTGGAACTCACTCTGTAGACTAGGCTGGCCTCGAACTCAGAAATCTGCCTGTGTCTGCCTCCCAAGTGCTGGGATTAAAGGGATTAAAGGCGTGCACCACCACCGCCCAGCTGAACAAAAGCTTC
>NW_021604608.1:16675914-16680314 GCF_004785775.1 Grammomys surdaster | reverse complement strand
TCATATGTTGTCCCCTTACCCCATCCCCCACCCACCCAGGAACCCCCAATCCCCTCACACCTCCTCCTTCTTCTTTGTGGATGTAACCTCTATCTACCCCCCCACTCCCACCTCCTCACCCTCAAAACTCCCACCCCCTGGGGTGTCCAGCCTTCATGAGGTCAAGGATCTCATCTTCCATCTGTGCCCAGCAGGGCCCTCCACTCTTATATATTCAGCTAAGGCCCTGGATCCCTCCATAAGTGCTCCCAGACTGGTGGTTTAGACCCTGGGAGCTGTGGTTGGTTGGTATTGTTGCTCTCCTCATGGGGCCACAAATCCTTTCAGCTCCTTCAGTCTTCACTCTAACTCCTCCATTGAGAACCCCATGATCACTTCAATGGCTAGTTGTGAGCATCTGCCTCTGAATATGTCAGACTCTTGAAGACCTCTGAGGAGACATCCATATCAGGCTCTTATCAGCATGCACTTCCTGACTTCCACATCAGCATCTACCTTTGGTGACTGCACATGGGATGGATACTCAGGTGGAAAGGTCTTCAGACGGCCCCTCCTTCAGTTTTTGTCCCTCGCTTTGTCTCCATATTTGCTCCCTTGAGTATTTTGTTGCTCCTTCTAAGAAGGACCGAATCACCCCCACTTGGTCTTCATTCTTTATGGACTTCATGTGGCCTGTGAGTTGCATCTTGGGCATTTTAAGGTTCTGGGCTAATATCCAATAATCAGTGAGTGAATACCATGTGTGTTCTTTTGTGATTGGCTTACCTCACTCAGTATGATAATTTCTAGTTCCATCCATTTACCTAGGAACCTCTCAAATTCATTGTTTTTAATAGCTGAGTAATACTCCATTGTGTAAATATACCACATTTTTTGAATCCATTCCTCAGTTGAAGGACATCTGGGTTCTTTCCAGCTCCTGGCTATTATAAATAAGGCTGCTATGAACATAGTTGAGCATATGTCCTTATTATATGTTCGAGCACCTTCTGGGTATATGCCTAGGAGTGGTATAGCTGGATCCTCGGGTAATGCTATGTCCAATTTTCTGAGGAACCGCCACACTGATTTCCAAAGTGGTTGCACCATCTTGCAGTCCCACCAACAATGGAGGAGTGTTCCTCTTTCTCCACACCCTCGCCAGCATCTACTATCACCTGAGTTTTTAATCTTAGCCATTCTGACTGGTGTGAGATGGAATCTCAGGGTTGTTTTGATTTGCATTTCCCTGACGACTAAGGATGCCGAGCATTTCTTTAGGTGCTTCTCGGCCATTGAGTTTCTTCTGTTGAAAATTCTTTGTTAAGCTCTATACCCCATTTTTTAATAGGGTAATTTGGTTGCCTGGAGTCTAATTTCTTGAGTTCTTTGTATATATTGGATATTAGCCCTCTATCAGATGAAGGATTGGTAAAGATCTTTTCCCAATTTGTTGGTTGTCGTTTTGTCCTATTGACAGTGTCCTTTGCCTTACAGAAACTTTGCAGTTTTATGAAGTCCCATTTGTCAATTCTCGATCTTAGAGCATATGCCATTGGAGTTCTGTTCAGGAACTTTTCCCCTGTGCCCAAGTGTTCGAGGCTTTTCCCCACCTTCTCTTCTATTAGTTTCAGTGTATCTGGTTTTATGTGGAGGTCCTTTATCCACTTAGATTTGAGCTTTGTACAAGGGGATAAGAATGGATCAATTTTCATTCTTCTACATGTTGTCCTCCAGTTGAACCAGCACCATTTGTTGAAAATGCTGTCCTTTTTCCACTGGACAGTTTTAGCTCCTTTGTCAAAGATCAAGTGACCATAGGAGTGTGGGTTCATTTCTGGGTCTTCAATTCTATTCCATTGATCTTCCTGCCTGTCTCTGTACCAATACCAGGTAGTTTTTATCACTATTGCTCTGTAGTACAGCTTGAGGTCAGGGATGGTAATTCCTCCAGAAGTTCTTTTATTGTTGAGAATAGTTTTCGCTATCCTGGGTTTTTTGTTATTCCATATGAATTTGAGAATTTCCTTTTCTAACTCTGTGAAGAATTGAGTTGGGATTTTAATGGGGATTGCATTGAATCTGTAGATTGCTTTTGGCAAGATGGCCATTTTTATTATATTAATCCTGCCAATCCATGAGCATGGGAGATCTTTCCATCTTCTGAGATCTTCTTCAATTTCTTTCTTCAGAGACTTGAAGTTCTTGTCATACAGGTCTTTCACTTGCTTGGTTAGATTCACACCAAGGTATTTTATATTATTTGCAACTATTGTGAAGGGTGTCATTTCCCTAATTTCTTTTTCAGTCTGTTTATCTTTCATGTAGAGGAAGGCTACTGATTTGTTTGAGTTGATTTTATAACCAGCCACTTTGCTGAAGTTGTTTATCAGGTTTAGGAGTTCTCTGGTGGAAGTTTGGGGGTCACTTAAGTATACTATCATATCATCTGCAAATAGCGATATTTTGACTTCTTCCTTTCCTATTTGTATCCCTTTGACTTCTTTTTGTTGTCTAATTGCTCTGGCTAAGACTTCCAGTACTATATTGAATAGGTAGGGGGAGAGTGGGCAGCCTTGTCTAGTCCCTGATCTTAGTGGGATTGCTTCAAGTTTCTCTCCATTTAGCTTGATGTTGGCTACTGGTTTGCTGTAAATTGCTTTTACTATGTTTAGGTAGGGGCCTTGAATTCCTGATCTTTCCAAGACTTTTATCATGAAGGGATGTTGAATTTTGTCAAATGCTTTCTCAGCATCTAGTGAGATGATCATGTGGTTTTTTTCTTTAAGTTTGTTTATATAGTGGATTACATTGATGGATTTCCGAATATTGAACCATCCCTGCATTCCTGGGATAAAACCTACTTGATCATGATGGATGATTGTTTTGATGTGGTCTTGGATTCGGTTTGCTAGAATTTTATTGAGTATTTTTGCATCGATGTTCATAAGGGAGATTGGTCTGAAGTTCTCTTTCTTTGTTGGGTCCTTGTGGGGTTTGGGAATGAGTGTAATTGTAGCTTCATAGAACGAATTGGGTAGTGTTCCTTCTGTCTCTATTTTGTGGAATAGTTTGAAGAGAATTGGTATTAGGTCTTCCTTGAAGGTCTGATAGAATTCAGCACTAAAACCATCTGGTCCTGGGCTTTTTTTAGTGGGGAGACTTTTAATGACTGCTGCTATTTCCTGAGGGGTTATGGGACTATTTAGATGGTTTATCTGCTCCTGGTTTAATTTTGGTACCTGGTATCTGTCTAGGAAATTGTCCATTTCATCCATGTTTTCCAGTTTTGTTGAGTATAGGCCTTTGTAGTAGGATCTGATGATTTTTTTAATTTCTTCCATTTCTGTTGTTATGTCTCCCTTTTCAGTTCTGATTTTATTAATTTGGATACTCTCTCTGTGCCCTCTGGTTAATCTGGCTAACGGTTTATCTATCTTGTTGATTTTCTCAAAGAACCAACTCCTGGTTTTATTGATATTTTGTATTGTTCTTTCAGTTTCTATTTGGTTGATTTCAGCCCTGAGTTTGATTATTTCCTGCCTTCTACTCCTCCTGGGTGTATTTGCTTCTTTTTGTTCTAGGGCTTTTAGTTGTGCAGTCAACTTGTTAGTGTGTGCTCTTTCCAGTTTCTTTTTGTAGGCACTTAGAGCTATGAGTTTTCCTCTTAGCACTGCCTTCATGGAGTCCCACAAGTTTTGGTATGATGTGTCCTCATTTTCATTGAAATCTAAAAAGTCTTTAATTTCTTTCTTTATTTCTTCCTTGACCAAGTCATCATTGAGTAGAGAGTTGTTCAGTTTCCATGTGCACATGGGTTTTCCATTGGTTTTGTCATTATTAAAGACCAGTCTTATTCCATGGTGATCTGATAAGAGGCAAGGGATTATTTCAATCTTTTTGTATCTGTAGAGGCTTGTTTTGTGACCAATTATATGGTCTATTTTGGAGAAGGTACCATGAGGTGCTGAGAAAAAGGTATATTCTTTTGTTTTAGGATGAAATGTTCTATAGATGTCTGTTAAGTCCATTCGGTTCATAACTTCTGTTAATGTCAAAGTGTCTCGGTTTAGTTTCTGTTTCCATGATCTGTCCATTGCTGAGAGTGGGGTGTTGAAATCCCCCACTATTATTGTGTGAGGTGTAATGTGTGTTTTGAGCTTTAGTAAAGTTTCTTTTATGTATGTAGGTGCCCTTGCATTTGGGGCATAGATGTTCAGAATTGAGAGTTCACCTTGGTAGCTTTTTCCTTTGATGTGTATGAAGTGCCCTTCCTTATCTTTTTTGATTAATTTTGGATGGAAGTCGATTTTATTTGATATTAGAATGGCTACTCCAGCTTGTTTCTTGGGACCATTGGCTTGGAAAATTGTTTTCCACCCTTTTATTCTGAGGTAGTGTCTGTCTTTGTCACTGAGGTG
>NW_021604608.1:16654216-16670914 GCF_004785775.1 Grammomys surdaster | reverse complement strand
TGCGCCACCACCGCCTGGAAGAGCCTCTGTTATAAGGGAAAAATTTCAGCAAACCTGAGAATTAGAGATATTTTAATATTTATCTGTTTCTTCCTTGCTTCTATGTTTGCTTCAAAAAATAAGATATATTAACACAATCAGAATAAACGCAGTAAGTACATTTGGGATGGGAGCTGTCTTAAGGTGAGCTAAAGAATAAAAGTTAGAGCACCACAGAAAGGAAGTTGTTGTTGAGTCAAGCTAAGGAAAGTTGTTATTTCGTTCAAGTAGCTCATAAGGATACTGATGTCCTTGTTAGAACCTTTGGTGACAGTAGCAGTCACCAATCTAACTCTACTCTGACTTTACTTGCTTATTACCTGTGACCTCTTTCTTATTAATGGCCTTCTAATTATTTTTTCTTAACATAACAACTTCTCTGGTCATGAGAAAAACCTTGCACTCCTATAAATAAGCATTTCAGTTTGTAAGTAACTGAAGCAGTTTGATTCGATAACTCTACAAAAAATTGTGGCTCGTTATTTTTTCTCTAGTATGCACAGTACACACACACACACACACACACACACACACACACACTCCTTATTAAATGTTGTATATTTCATAGTATTAAATGCTGAAAGCAGAGAAAATGAGACACTAATTTCCATGGAGTTATTGCAGCATCTCTAGCTCCAGTGTTGTGCTAATATAATTAAATGTAACCAGATTTAACAAGACTGTAAATGTATAAAATGATTTTCTTATGGAAAAAAGAAGCCTAACATTTGTCAGTGAATAAACTCAGTATTAGGTTGATAATTTTGTTTTTTTTTTCTTTTGGGATTATGGCAAAAACAGAATTTATATAGCCAGAGAGTTAATATTAAGTGAGAAAAATATAAAATTGTTTTGCTTTGTTCCACAGTGAGTAATCATTTTAGAAAAATTTATTCCACATAATGAGTTACTTCTTGCATATAACACACTGTTTCACTATATGCTCACCTTGTAGAGACTTGTCTATGTCTAGTCTACACTATCTCATGTTATGCTTTGTGCAGATATAACTGCATCAGAACGTCAATGAACTACTTTGAAGCTCTTGATTCTAGGGCCCACATTGAGAATTTCTGTATCCTTGTGGCTCAAAATGATGCATTTCAGATGACTTCTTGTTCTGTTTTTAATTCAGGTACCACACACAGTTTGAGAATCTCTGCCTACAATAGCTATGTATTCTCTTGGTCTTCATGAGAAAACATGAGAATCTCATGTACACAGATTCATGTTCACAGATATGTTAGAGTTATGGTTCTGCGTACTATATCTGTGAATAAATAAGTCATCATTCAACAAATGTTGTTAAGATGCATATTTGTACCAGGTGCTATGGTAGTCATTGTTCCTGTCTATAGAATATCATCAAGTAGTGACTTATTTAATTTTTTTATTGCTGGGTTAAAATACCCAGATCAAGGCAATTTCTAAAATACTGTTTAATTGGATTATAGTGTAATAGTGTGAGTACTCATATTCATTAGAGGGGAATGTGGTAAACTCCATGCTGCCTGTAACTTGAGGAGTATATAAGAGCTAATCTCTATATCTGGAAATAGGAGGCAAAAAGAACTAACTCAAAATGACATGTGCTTTTAAGAACCCAAAGCCTATCACCAGTGACATATCTCCCCCAACAAAGCCACATCTTCTAATCCTCCCCAAAGGATTCCATCAACTATGGACCAAGTATTCAAATGTATGACCCTTTACATGCCATTCTCATTCTTCCAGTTGTCAAAGAATATAGAAACTATTCACAGAGGACGTGATGAGCTCACACTAACATGTGTGCAAATATCTAAGGATAAGGCTGAGTGATGTATTTATGTAAGCATATATGAAGTGATGGGTTCCATGTCCAACAAGACATACATAAACAAACACATACACACATAAACACACACCAGACACATACCACAAACATGTACACACCACACACACATCACACACACACACACACACACACACACACACACGCATAAATTTAATTAAATAAAATAAATTAAAAATTCTTGACCTCTGGTCTACCTCAAATGTGATATCACAAAATCAACTATGTCAATAGTTTTATGTAAGAACTGTCAAAATGGCTTCATATTTTCTATCCTTCTAGAGGCCCTTATTAATTGTGTGAATAAAAAAATATAATTTCTTGTCAGTAAAGATGTTTAAGTGGTTAGTTATGATTACTGCTCTTTCAGATATTTAAAGTTCACTTTTCAGCATCTATATCACGAAGATAACAACTTCTGGTAATTCAGGAGACCTCAGGAGACCTTTTACCTTCTTCTAGCCTCTGTGGACATCACACACATATTATAAGCTTACACACACACACACACACACACACACACACACACACACACACATGAACACATAATAGTAATATATATAAATATATATATATTAAGATATATATATGTAAAAGAGTGATATATGTCTATGAGTGTGACATGATACATATGTGATATATGTAATATATTTTATATATGTACACATATACACACATACATATATACATATATAACAATTTCTGTAGCTCATATAAAATAGCAAGTTGAGTAACTAATTTGTTTCCTAGAATTGTCGATCCTATAAAGGGTGTTTTCCTATCTGTAGCTATACCTTATTGATGCCAACTATGTTTACTCTACACTCTGCTTCTGTTTCCTGGGTTGCTCTTGTCTTTGTTTTGCATTGTTTAATGCAAATTACCTTTTTATTTCCTTTCTTAAATGCTATACAACTAAGGCTGTTGTGTATACCACATTATTTAGTATTTTTTTTTGTTCACTGAAGACAATTATAGCAGTGAGAACTCAGCAATCTCTAAATAAAATGTCAGGTAATATACTTTCAAAAGGGTCCTGAAGGCTGGAGATCTGTGAAGCAGTTGCACTGTAAACATGAAGTCTGATTTCAATTTTCTAAACCCACATTAACAAAGTCTAGTTTGATGGCGCACTGTGTGCACTGGAGAATAAAGAGGTAGACTTCTGGGATTATCTGGCCAAGTAGCCTATTTGATGTGTTCCATGTGAGCTAGACATCCCATTTTAAATAACAAATGGAGGGAAGTTCCTGAGGGATATTATCTGAGGTTTTCCTCAGGCCTCCACATACAAGCACAAACAATACACATGTATTCCCCTAACGTGTATACACACACACACACACACACACACACACACACATCCCTACTTAAGCGATGTTCCAGAGAACTTCCACAATAGGTAATCTATTACTGGATGCACATTTGTCTTTAGTATGAGAGATGGTGCATCATTAATAGGAACTTACTTTTTCTCTCTGTAAGTTTTAAATAATGTTCCAAGCACATAGCAGTAATAATGTGATAATGCTAATCTCAAGTTTTTTTAGCCTATTGTCTCAGGCATGTTTTATTAGGCTAAGTCTGGATAATTTTTCAATAAGATAAGTTTGGGCCTAACATTTACTAATTTGCAGGTATTATTTTCTTAAATATATCCTGAACCTTTAAAGAAAGGAGAAACTGCCATCAAGTATTTTATTCAAGAATCAATATAGGTTTATTGATGTGTCACAGTTCCATTGCATCCATAATAGTTTAGATGATAAACAATTCCATAAATTGTATCACTGAGGATAATGGTACTGAAATGATCATTTTTCAATCATTATTAATTTAACAAAGTTAAATATTCTTGGGAGACCCATGAGTCAACATTGAGTAAGCATCTAGGGAACAGTGTCAGTGGTCTTGATAAAGGAATAGAACAGCAGCCGGATGTAGTCAAAATGAACATGAGCTTTAGATTCATGATACATTTAGAAAATTGCATTGATGGCATATGAAAAATGAAGGATCAACAGTTTGAAGATGAATCTGATGATTCATTACTGACTACCTTAATACCTATATTATAAATACTGTGATCTTTATTATTTTATTCTTCAGGCTTTGGTTTCAATCAGGTATAACTGAGAATTGATAATGCCAAGGAATTGGTCATAAAATGTAATGGTATTAACTTGCTGCAGGTACATGAAATATTGTAAAACATAAAATTCATATTCTACTCATATAAACAGGGTACTATTTATTTTATATATGAGCATGCAGTGTATTACCAAAATTTTAATCTTTTTCTGACTAAAAATAGTAAACGGTTGAAAGCAAAGCTCATTTAAACAAAGAATAAAATGGTTTCCCTGTAAAGTTTGATAACAACAAAACCCAAATAACAAAGTAGGATGATAAGGCTATGAAATTCTAATATATATGAGAGACAGGACACACATGAGGAGATTATATAAAAGATATGAGGCACCTGTGGGGACATCGGGAAGTTCAGTACTGATTAGGAAAACCAGCAGAAACTGACAACCATATAAATCAAGAGTTAAGGTTGAATAATTTTCTAAGTTTTAAGCTTCCATTATTTCTTTAGAATTTACATCTTCTATGGGTATAGGATATACCATATGTGGTGAATGAAATGGTAATGTTTCCTCATAGGCTTAGGTATTCAGGTTGCTGAGAAAGTTCTAACAGTATTTGTTCAACCATATTGTCCTGTACTTTGGCCCAATTCACAAATCAGAAGGAACCAATTCTGCCTTACAGTATGTTATTAGGCCCATCCACATATCAGAAAGCATATCTTTAATTTCCAGCTCAAACCTGCACTGAGGATCATAGCCATTTTTAAGTTTTCGTCTGCAATTAAATCTCCTGTGTTCTTATCAGGAAAACACAATACTGCCAGGTGAGTAGGACAAACCTGGGTAACATCTATTCAAAAGAACAACACTGTTGTACTAAGAAATAATTCTGGCAAAACCATTGCTGGATAAATGTATGTCACCCATGTGACCACATTTCAAGCCTGCTCTCTCTCTCTGCTTTAACTGTTCATTCTGTAACCTGGAGCCAGGACCTGAAAGAGATTTAAGGATGACTGAGTATGTGGAATGCATAAACCCCAGGTGCGAACAAATCAGCAAAACCTACTCAGGGTGAGGTTCTCTATGGCCACTAAACACAGACAGATGCATGCTATTTTTAAAGAGCTTTTACTTTATTAATTCCTAAGTGTGCAGAGTGATTTCTCACTGGGATGGTATATTGTTTCTATAGTAATATAGGTTCATGTGAGTCTAATTTTCTTCCACATACTCTTCACTGGGCTTTTAGAAAATATAGACTACTGTTTTCTATTAGTGTGGGAAAATATCTATTCTTCACATATTTCATAATTCTCTCTCTCTCTCTCTCTGTCTCTGTCTCTGTCTCTCTCTCTCTCTCTCTCTCTCTCTCTCTCTCTCTCTCTCTCTCTCTCGTGTGTGTGTCTCCTTTCCCTTTTTTCCATCTTCTTCTCTCTCTAGTTGTCTTATATCCTTTCTGTGTTATGCTGGATCCTGTGCAATATTTCTTAAGCCACCTCATCATCAACCTCTGCTTCCCTCGTTCTTCTGCCCCCTCAAACCTACAGTAGAGGGCCAGTGAGTTGGCTCAGTGGATAAAGATGCTTGTCTCCAAGCCTGATGACCTGAGTTCATTTCTGTGACTCACATAGTGAAAGGGGGGAAATCTAACTCCCTCACTCAGGTCTATGACCACCACATGTACATCATTAAATGTGTATTATCTCCATAAATACATATGTCAATAAATGTAGTAATAAAATTGATCAATGAGTCTCTCTGATAATATGTATTTTAAATTTTTGTTAGTATTTTCTTTTCCTGTTGAAAAATGTTTATGAAAATAACTGTTAGTCCCTAGACAATATGACATGTTTGCTTATGTCAAGAAAAGCATTTTGCTTTGGTCAATGTTTCTAGTTTATAGTGTGTGGTTGTGCAGCAAGGGTCTTGCATACCATAGACCATTCTCTTCCATTGTGCTACCTCATTGGCCCTTGAAAACATTTTTTTTAAAGGCTGGCATTTTAAATTTATATCCTTATACATATAGCACCTATCTTAGATTAAACAAAAATATGTAAAATCATGAAACAACATATTTCAAAGTACTACCTTTGCTTTGGCTTCCAGTCTATGCTTTCATGAGAAATGCATGACTGTTATCAAAATAGTTTGTAAAAATTTCTAAATTTGTTAGAAGCATAAAGAATAATAGATCTTCACATTGTTTTACCTTATTACAAGGAGATCATGATACATACTCATTTTTCCTAATATATTACTATTATGTTAGAAAATTATAGGTCTTCTCCAAACTCATTTTGTCTAAAAATATGTATTTCTATTTGAATTAAAATTCTGAAGCCAAACATTTGAAGAAAAGGTTTTCACTAATCCTAAATAGAAAAAGTAATAAACATAAACATTCAAACAAGGTTATCTTGGCTATTATCACAGGGTTATCTACTTTGTTCATAAATTATATTGATGAATTTTAATAAAAATATAGATATTTTATGCCAGCCATTTTAATGATTATTTCCTGTTTTACAAAAATGATATTTTATGTTATGTACATTAGGGGTTATGGTAGTTGAAATGCTGCTTTTAAAAGAGGAACATAATATAGTTTTCAGTTTTAATTTGTCTACTAGTCTCTAATGGTAACACATTCTAAAATTTTCACTGATTCCAGTGACATACGTAGCAAAGTAAACTTGTTAGTCAGCCATGTTAAAAACCAATTGGATAATTTACAATGCATTGTAAAAGAGACAATTTTAGTATATTTAATCATTTCCTTGACATTTTCAGATATTAAAGACACAAATTTCTACAATAAAGATTTTGTTCAAGTGCTTGCTTCACCTATGCCAAATCAAATTTCTTTTAGTTAGGAAAATAATCAGCTTTTCATATTTGTTTCTTACTATCTTAATCTCATATTTATTCTTCAAAATATTTTTAATGAAACAATGACAAATTAAGTGTCTCTTAGACACTAACTCTGCTATGAATGTTGCATAGCTGGTAAAAATCCAAAAGGAATATTCTTGCAGTTTTCTTCCTCGGGGCCATATGATAGATAGTGAGTAGAATAAAACCTAAATTGTTATCAGTTTGGCTTTCTGTTTTTAACCAGTAGTATCAGTGTGACCTTGGAAATGAACATTATTCTAGAATACTATCATATTCAGCTGCAAATGTGGGAGAGACATTGTTTTTTTCTAATTTTGATATTCTCTACTATTCTCAAATCTAAGTTTCTTTGACAATCTGCTCTCTCTGTGTGCATATGTCTCTGTGCTCATGTCTCTCAATGCGTATGTCTATTTTTATCTGTACAAAATGTTACTGTAAAATCCTAGATTCCTGTGCAGAACAGTTTATTTGAGTGGTAACTCATCATCCTTCTCTCTCTATAGCATCAATGCACAGCACAAAGAACCTGAAGGAAGGATTCCTGATCCCATTTTTTTCCTGATATGGGAACTATGTGTTAGTGAGATTAAGCTACTTGACCAAGGTCACATGGTCACATGCAGTATTAAAAAAATGAGGGAAGAGATCATCAAAAGACGTCACATTCAGATTGTATCACGAAGAACTAAACAAGGTAAAGGCAGACACACAAGGAAACAAGTCATAATTGGAGTGGTGTTAGCTGTTGTTTAATAAAAATCTACTCATTTAGAAAATTTGATATACTAAAATGGAAGGGTTCATGTGACCTGAATTTCCCCCAAAGATAACATAATGCCAAAGAGTTCTATTTTCACACAATAAAGGAATGGAATAGGACTTAAAACTAAGGAAAATGAGGCTGCTCTGTACCTGCTTCCTTTCCAGAGATGAGCATTAAGAGCATTCACTAAATCCTACCATTCAGTATACCTGATGCTGCCGTTTTCTGTTCCTAAATACAGTTTGACCTAGGGACCATTGTCACCTCGTTCTCTATGTGTGTAAGGAAATGAAGTAGAAAGAGTATCGGAAAACTGCTCATGGTTACCGTGTCAAAGAGAATGGATCTGGTGTGAGAGATTTTATAGTCCCCTTCTAGCATTCTATAGAGCAGCCTGACTGCTGCCAGCCTAGTGTGCCTACTTATGGGTTAAAATGGCTCTGGTCCAGATTAAGATGAGTTGGAGTGTGCCTGGGAATGCATTCCTTTAATCGCAGCACTTAATAAGCAGGTAGGTGGATCTCTCTGAGTTCAAAGCCAGCCTGATCTACAGAGCTAGTTTCAGGACATTCGAAGCTAAACAAATAAACCCTGTTTTTAAAAAAAAGAGTTGTAGATATAAATATAAACTAAAATTTGAAGACAAGATATTGAAACACTAATCTTTGGTATAAATTGGGTTAAGTAACATATAGTATTCGCACTGTATGTGCCATTTTTATGTTTTTCTTTTGGAAATGGTGGCCAGTTGAAAAATTAAATTGCATCAATAAATGACATTCTCCTTCTATTGTCAAACTATCAGATCTTGGATACAGACACTTTAATCAGCAGACAATACTACCTCCATTTCTCTGTCTGTAACAGGATAGATCCATGAAGGTTTCTTTTGTTGCTTTAGTTGAGTAAACTCCATATGCTCTGCTTAGAAGTGAGAGGAATCACACATTTGGCTATGCAAATTCATTTAACGGGGCCCTCCTGGAATTAGAGTTTGTTTAAAAGTGGGGTAGTCTAGCAAATGCTTGTTTACTGAAATTTAGAATTGGTAACTATATAAGAGTTAAAACATTTTCACAGAGAGCTCAGGGAAAGCTGCAGAGGGGATAACCAATAGTTTACCTTCAGCATATCATCAGTCTAAGGGAGTTAGGAGGAAGGAAAATAATTAAGCCCTGAAATTAAATGACCTTGAGAACAGAAAAACTAGACTCCTGATAAGAACCAGCCAAGTTTGGATTATTTTTTTTAAAGGTGATTGCTTTTGGCACAGATAGCATAGCATTTCTGGAAGTAAAGCTTCTTAAGAGTATGCACAGCCATGATAGGTCCCGAAAGACAATGGAAGAATGAGTGTCTATAAGTAAGCAGCTGCGGGTTTTTTGTTTGTTTGTTTGTTTGTTTGTCACAAATGTGGAAGGTACTGCAATATTGAGATGACATTTATTAGTGGGACATTACTCCTGAGGCAAGCATTCACTCTGCATGTGTTCCTCAGCAGCAGAGTTCACGTATAGCAGGCAAAGTGCAGCCGTAGACTTCTGAGAGTTGAGTTCTACACTTTACTTTTACACTAAGTTTATGACACTTTTGTAGGAGACGTCCCTGCTGGTGTTCTCTTCCTCTTTTGTTCATCTTGCTAAATGAAAGAATTCTCCATCTTAATAAAAAAAATCAGTTGGGAATTCACACACAAGACACCAGACGAATGGATCCTATGGCAGTTTATCAGTCACTTTTACTCACAGTCCTTTGAGCAAAGACACCCTACATTGTGTGGGATGTGAGAAACTCTACTTGGGAACAAGTAACTACTGTGTAAGCAAGTTCCAGAGTCACAAGAGAATAAGGTGTTGGACATTCCTTTAGGTGGCTGCTGTTGTATTTGCATAACATCTTGTCTGACAGGGAAGTGAAACCTGCTGAGTTGAAAATGGTTTGAATTAAATTGGTCTACAAGGCATGATGAGAATTGGCCTTTCTTGCTGGAGTTTGGGGTGGGGCTCTTTTTCTTTTAACTGATTACTTTTGAGTTTCACATTATACACTCCAATCTCACTCATTTCTACAACTTCCATATCCAGTCTTCACCATTATAACCTATCCCCCAAAAGTAAAAAAACAGATCTTGATGAGTGAGCTGCTGTGTCTCACAGTGTGTCACACAGTATACCCTTTTGTCCAAAGAGTTTTACTTGCAAATGTGCGTTGCAATGAGTCATTTGGTCTACTCCAAGACATCAATACTAAACTCTTCTCAGACACCATTTGTTGGCGAGAGTCATGGAGATCCTGCCAATTTAGTCAGCAGGACTGGTCTTTTCATGTGCTCTAGCAGCTCATAGATGTTGAGTAAATGTTGGGGTGACCCAGCTCAAAGCTCTTGATCTAGACCTGCATGATAGCTGAGTTGGTCAGCCTGCCAGCTCTTCCTCACCCATCACCAAGGTCAAATCTCCCTTGCTGCTCAGGTGACTGGGCAGGGACCTCTCTTCCATGCTCACAAGATCAGTATGGCTCTCTGCCCAACATAGGGAGAAGCAGGTTCAGCTTTCTGTAAGGACTCTTTTCTGTCCATAACAGAACTCTTAGGCTTTTGGGACCTATTGAGTCTCAAATATGTCAGAACAATACCAAAGACTTTAGGCTATACAATATAATGAAAAAGGGTAACTTTTTAGGAGTACATGATAATTAATTGAAAAGTTTATGTGGTGTCACTGCGTTTTATATTTGAGCATACTTAGAAAGATTTGGTTTCTACAGTGAGGTATAATTTTCATGGCTTGAACATGCCAAAGAGCACCAGATTGCACCATGTTCCTGGTGTGTGTTTTTCTGAAGAAACATGCAGAACTGTCTTTTTGGATTGTTTCCTTGGTATTGTAAGCTGGAAATAGCATTTCCACATCTTGTTTAAAACAATAATAATTTTGGATATGTGATAAATGTATGCTCCTGGGTTGGAATTGTCACTCAGTCATACAGAACTTGTCCCAGAATGCACAAGTACCTAAGCTCCATTTCTGATGCTGAAAATACACTCTGCAATACTTTTGATTGCTTTTGGAATACGGTACAGTATTTATATTAATCTATAAAGTTTATCTTCCTGAGTTTCCTGTGAGCTATCTGGTTGTAAAACCAAGAATGTACTCAAATTTATATACAAGAGATAATTTTATTGGAAAGAAAGAAGGGCATTTATAAAATTGATTCAGTGTAATGATTCCAGAGAGAAAAGATTCAAACCGAAGCTACACACCTCTGATAAGAAAAACGTTTTACAGGAGTGCTATGGTGTGAAAAGGAAGATTAGAGAAAATATATACTCCTGTTTCCCTTTCCTAACAATAGAAGTTGGTTATTTACTTAACTATTTGAATTAGAAATTGACTATGCTAGTTTGTATGAAAATCCATGCAAGAAAGAACTGTATTTACCTCTTGTGTGGCATGGGGATGGGGTGGGGTGGGGAGGTGATTGTGTGTGCTTATCTCTATGATGCACATGTATTCATTTGTATGCAGGTACAAATACACATGTGTTTGTGTGTATGTGGTGGCTAGAGGTTGATAGCAGGGTGTTCCTGTCATCAATTCTCACCTTGTCTTTTGAGTCAGGCTTTTCCACTGAATGATTCTGACCAGTTGGCTAGACTGGATTGTCCATAAGCTCCATATATCTGCCCATCTTCACCCTCCTACGAAGAGGTTATAGACACTTAAGACTATACTTGGCTTTTAAGGATTATTTAGGATGTGTTGTAGACCTGAACTCTGGTCCCCATGCTTGCAGTGTCAGCACTTTACTAACTGAGCCATGCTCCTATCCCTCTTGTCATTTTTTTTTTCCTGGAGTAGTTCTATTACATAATGTTGGATCAGACATAGGATGTATATAATGAGTGTTGTTTGCCATTATGTTGTCAGAAATGTAACGTTTGTTATAGCACAGACTTAATACATTTGTTTTATCTAATAAAAACAAATTATGAAGTTACATTGTTAGTGAACAGATTCTGATATTCCAATAGAGAACCAAGTTTGGAGGCTTGATCAGGATCAAGATAGGATCTCTCTCAGTCTCTGTCTGACTCTCTCTCTCTCTCTCTCTCTCCCTCTCTCTCTCTCTCTCTCTCTCTCTTTCTCCATAATTTTTTATTCACATTACATACCAATTGCAGCCCACTCCATCCTCTTCTCTCAGCCTTACCCTTAAAAATATGTCCCCCATTTACTCCCTCCTCTTCCCCTCCTTGGGTACCATCACACCCTGGGCCATCTAGTACCAGCAGGACTAAGCACTTGACTTCCACTGTGACTCAATTATACAGTCCAGTAAGAGGAGTAGTGCTCATTGGCAAGCAACAGAGTCAGAGACAGCTCTTGCTTCAATTATTAGAGGACCCATATGAAGATCATGTTCCATATCTGTGACAAATGTGTATGGGCCTAGATCCAGGCCCTGCATGCTCTTTTGTTGGTAGTTCAATCTTTGTGAGCTGTCGTGAGCCCAGGTTAATTGACTCTGAAGGGCTTCTTGTGGTATCCTTGACCTGTCTGGCTTGCTCAATTTTATCTCTCACTCTTCTACAAAACTCCCAGAGCTCTGCCTGATGTTTGGCCATGGGTCTCTGCATCTGTTTCCATCTGCTGCTGCATAATGTCTCTCAGAGGACAGTTATGCTAGGTTCCTGTCAGCAAGCATACAAGAGAATCATTAATAGTGTCAGGGGTTGGCTCTCTCCCATGAGATGGGTCTCAAATTGAGCTAATCTTTGGTTGGCCAGTTCCTCAGTCTCTGCTCGATCTTTAATCTTGCACACCTTGTAGTCTGGACAAGTTTTTGATTGGGAGTTTTGTGGGTTGTCAATTTTTTTCTTCCTTCCATTGGAACCCCAAAGACAAGATCACTTAAAAAAACAAGCAAAAAAAAAAAAACCCAAAAACCAAAAAAAAAATTGTCTCAGAGAAGGGGGGGACATGTGTCTGAAAGGTTTACATTTCTCAAAATGTTGCCTCTGGTAATGGTTCTAATATGCCTGTTTACATTGTGATGAATATTGAGTTAATAGCAATATGGAAGGGCCATATTAGTGCAAGGAGTTTCATTTCAAATGATAACTGTAAGGTCAAATACATCTCTTCTTTTTATTTCAAAATTTGTTATATGGTAATCTTTCCATGCTTCCTGCAGAGGGCTGGCAAACTTGCCTATCTCTAAGGGTTCTGGGTGAGTGAGAGAAATAGCACTAAGGGACAGTATTTCCATGCTTACATGAAACATAGCTATCATACTTTCATTGTTAGTATGGATATAGATTCTGTGTTATGAATTTATGTATCTGCATCTACACAGATCTCTCTCTGTACCATCAGTATATTCAGGATGGAGAAATAATGATGTTTATTCATGCCACTACAGTTCGATGTTTCATGTAACTTGTACTTTTGAAAGTTTCTTAGGTAATTTTAAGCAGTTAATCTGACATTTTTTAAAAACAGTCATTGAAGTGAATTTAGAGAATCTTGAACATAGAAAAGGAGGCGGGGGATGGAAGAGCATCAGTGTGGAATAACAATAACACAAAATGTAGTTTATTTTTGCCTGGTAGTGTGCGTTTAAAGTACTGTCAACCAGCAATTTGTGTGTTCTGCCCTGGGGAGGACTATCTCTCCTGATCCCAGGTATAATCAGTTGTATGTAGTTCTTTGAGTAGGTTTAAGGACTCATGGGCTTTTCTTCATGCAGTTTGACATGCCTGTTGGTGTTAACTTTGTCATCCATGACATTTGGCTCGTCATGTTAGTGAGGATATATTTAGGAATGAAGATACATATATACAAAATCATATATCCACACAGCAACAATTAAAGCAAAAGGCCTTGAATTTGAAGAAGAGTGGGGAGGAATATATGGAGGGATTTCAGGAGAGGAAAGTGAAGTGAAAGTATTGTAATTAAATTACAATCTGAAAAACAACCAACCAAACAAATGAAGCCCTCTCAGTCTACGCTCACAAAGTGCTGACCCCACATGAAGCACAGTACTAGTTGTAAGAAAACATTGCAAAGCAAAGAGTGCATCCCTGGAACACCCAGACTGTGATGCTGTTGGCTTTCCTATAGAGTTAGTTATAATCCATGTCACAGTTTAAAAACAGAACAACAATTGATAGCAGTGGGTAGGCTCTAACTGCAGCCTTTCTGAATGCTAGTACTCAAGATTTTCTCTAGATTTGAGTGCTACCAGAGGACTGAAGGAGACTAATGGGACTTGCATACATTACAGTTAACCAGCATTTACCTCTGGATCAATGGCACCACGAGGGAATTGATAATGATTTAATTTACTAGTATACATTGACATGAGAATTCTGTGAACAAAACAGCAAAAATCTTGAATTCTTCTACTGTTCTATCTGAATTCATCATTCACTCAAACATAGCTAAAGTAATTAACTGTGTTACAAAAGAAACACTTGGAAGATGACTGCTTCCTGAGAATAGAGTCCTCATGAATGAGATGTGTCCTTTAAAATAGTCTTGAGAGAACTTCTTTGCCTTTCCCACACAGCTAGAAACTCCATCTATGAGCTGTGAGATAGACTTTCTTCAGACACACAATTTGTCAATGCCACAAAACTGAGTTTCTCAGCACCTGAAACTGCAAAAAAAAAAAAAAATTCTGTTTGAAGCACATCAAGTCTTTGGTTATACTATTATAATATATGGCTTACCATACTTCATTACTGCCAATCAAATATGACCTCTAACTATCCCTCTTGGTCTAATTTGATAAAATAATAAGAATGAAAGAGAAAGAGACAACAGCTGGGAACTCCATGCCGGGATGTTTTCAGTCATTAAAGTTCAAATACAAGGTCTATAATTATTGCCAGCACTATGCAATGCCTTCCAAGGAGTAAATTTATGTATTTAAACCCTGAAAACTTTCTCCCATCCTATCAAATTATAGGGATGTATTGCTTAACTGCAGGGATTCATTCAGAGAAAGGTATTGTTAGGCAATATTCTTGTAGCATTAACATCACAGAGTATAGTTACATAGATCTAGAGGATGTCAATTAATTTTCTACTGCATACATAGACTATATGTCATGTATATTCACACATGCACACATTACACACACACACATACATACACACACACACACACACACACATATATATATATATATATATATATATATATATATATATATATATCATGGCATATAGCCTATATAATCTATATATTGTATGCACCATTGCTTCGAGGGCCATGATAAGCAAAACAATGCAAGATTATGTTAAGCACAAAAGAAAATACTGCAATCATGAGACATGGGGTAAACAGGTAACTTGTGACAACGTATTCTTTTGCAATAAAATTTCATAAATATACATTTCAAAAATATAATTGCCCAGTGAAATGGCAATATATGTCTGTACATATGCATAAGTTGAGGTGGGTACCTTTCAGCTCCATTGTGATCCAGTGAATTCAGTGTAATCACTGTGATATGTGTGCCTTGTTCTTGACTACATCATGAGCCTGAGAATAATAGCATTTGAGAATAAAGCTTACAATTTAAAGCCATTTCTGTAGTAAGAAAACCTAGGACTTTTGGAAAATGAAGGAAATTCCTGTATTAAAGTAATGTGATTTTTAACCACATATGAATGCATGTATATTTCATATACATGATTATCTAGGTCAACATTGTAACTTTGGTCTGATCATAATGACAAAAAAGATAAAATTTTTGTCTAAGTTTGTTTCTACTGAAATATCACAGCTAGTCTGAGAAGATGCATTTATTGTAAGTGAATCTCTTAAATTAAACCCTTGTCTTTCCATTTCTATGAACTGTACCTTCCAGAGTGCTGTCATCAGTTAATACTAGAAGTGACTGTCACAGTTCGCTCTCATGGCTAAGCAGGCTCTGAAGTGAGTAATGCATAAATTGAGACAATTCAAAGGAGTGAGATAAATATAAGAAGAAGAGGAAGATAAGCAAAAAAAAAAAAAATACTGCATAGTTCTCCTTGGTCAATGATTCCATACTTGTAAAACTAGGTATTTTGCTTTTATACTTCATGTCAATGTATTTCAATATTTAGAAATTCAGTTTGCTAACAAATAGCTATTTTCATACCTTTGCTTTGTGATATTTGGGTACCTCTGAAGATACTAGATGTATAGACACCCAATATATTACTGCAGTGGATAGCTAGCCACTTCCCAAATCACCTATAGTCCCTTGGGTTTTTACCTTTTCTGTTAATATCTTGTCCTCTTAAAGCAAAGCTTTCTACAGTTCTCCTTTTTCACCAGGGATGTCTGAATGTTACTCCTGTGCAGCAGCATGAAAATACAAAGAGCTATGGTCTACTAGGTCAAAGCCAGATTGGAGTCATTAGAAAAATATTTCCACTGCCCCTAGAAGCATTGTAGGTGTGGCTGCTGTATCACAAATATACCAGTAAGTGGCAGAGAGGAGAGGGAATATGTCTACATTCAATGATCTGACCTGTGAACATCTGAATAATTAGAAGCCTAACATTCCCTGAAAAAAGCCAGAGTGAGACAACCACCAATCTGGGGTTAGGCAGGCATGAACAAGCTTCCAGTATCAGGAGCAAGCCAGAGACTAGAAGAAAACTGCCTGGGACTGCTTGCCCTGGGCCAGACTGGAAAAAAAACAGACAACATTTACAAACGGTCACTCAAGCAGAGCATAAGCCAGAGGCAACCAGCAGCATGGAACTTGAACAGGAAGTTAGTCTGAGATGACCACCAGTCTGACACCATACAGGACTGGGGAGGAGGTCGCTATGCCCAAGATGATCCCTTTCCAGTGTTCTAATACCTGAACAGGGCATAGCACTCCTGAGACCACTCCTGAGATAACCTCAGACACTTAGAGAGGAGAAAAGACTAAAAGGAACAGGTAAGTGGTGGAGAAATGGAAGAGGAGGAGAAATAGAAGGATAGGCACAGCAAAGAGAGAGAGAGAGAGAGAGAGAGAGAGAGAGAGAGAGAGAGAGAGA
>NW_021604608.1:16626365-16654206 GCF_004785775.1 Grammomys surdaster | reverse complement strand
AGAGAGAGAGAGAGAGAGAGAGAGAGAGAGAGAGAGAGAGAGAGAGAACTGGAGACTCAAGGGACAGCCTGATGTGAATAGCCAGCCAGTGATACCACCTGAGGCCATGGTAGAGTCCTGTGCTGCCCCGGGGATTGCTACTTCTGGGTCCTTGGTGTAGCAGCAGCAGTGGTCGGTTACAATCAAAGGCCAAGAGGATGTACCTGGTCTGTGCTGTCTACCAGGGACATGTTGATGTCTGAGACTTGTGCAGAAATGGTCCCGTTCCTCACCTGGTCATTGTGGGAGAGCTAGCCATGAGGACATGAGAACAGAAACACTAACCCTACCCTGGCCAGCTGTAGTAGCACTCTGGAGAGCAAGTGAGCTGGCCCTGAGATTAAAAGCTTTATCCTCTGGCCCTCCCATTCATATTGCATACGGCAACATGGACAAGGAAGAGGTACCCTCCTCTCCTTTCACTTTTCACAACCTACTACAGGTATAAGACCTGGTCCTGGGGTCATAAGAGCAGGAGAGCTGTCCCTGCCCCTCATCAGATGCACACTAGGGAAGGCAGACCTTGTACCTCAGCTGGGCAGCTCAGCACAGCATAGCTAACTTTGGTCATAGGGAAGAAGAAAAGCTTGCCAGAGGGTATGAACGTAGTAGAGCGTACCCTACCAGCCACTTGTCTACCCTGATGTAAAATGGGCAAGGGAGAGATGCCCTATCTTGTACCTTGCCACCTAAGGCAGGCAGGAAAGATAGCTTCAAGGTTATCAGGAGAGCTGTCTTTGCCCTTCACCTTCTGCAGCACTCAGGAGAGCAGGCACTGTACCTCACCTAGGACTAGATGTGACGGTTACAATAACAGAAAGCCAATCCTGCTTCTTATCTGTTGGGTGCTGGTAAGGAGGACAGAGAGATGACTGTCTCCACTCCTTGTCCCTCTCCATCTATGCCAGGCTGGAGAGCTGGCCCCAGAGTCATGAAAGTAAAGGAATTGATCATGTCCGACACCAGCTGCCAACACTCAGGAGAGTGGGCTCTGCACCTCTCCTGGGCAACAGAGTAGAGGTGTCATTAGTTTCAGGGGTGTTGCTGGTGAGCTGACCCCGAGGGCCTGGGAGGAGGAGAGCTGGCAGACTGACCAGCTCAGATGCCTCTCAGGCCCAGATATTGGCCTGCCCCAATATTTATCCTATCGATTAATTGCTGGGGTGCATGAAGGTGCTGTTGCTACAGATTCCAAGCTGCAGGATCTCCATGATACAGGACAATGGTAGGATATCTAAGAGGAGTCCCAGCGAGATTCCAGTGACAGAGCAGCAGAAGACAGAGGGCTCATACCAGACCAATGAGTCAATGAACGTCTGCAAGCAATGAAATGTGGACACACTGGGACACACCACAGCTTCCACAAAGAGATTCTTTTTTTCTTTGCTGGGTAGAGGTTGCTAGTGTGGAGGGCAGGTCTGAGGGGTGGATGAGTAGGATTGCAGTGCATGATGTGAAAGTCAGAAAGAACTAATAAGCAAGCAAACAAACAAAAAACAAAAAACAAAGAAAGAAAGAAATACGAATGAATATTTTAGATTCAAAAATATACAAAGTACCTAGAAATCAGTTATTATGATACCTATAATGATTAAAAAAGAAAAAAAAGTATTTTAGTGTAGTATTCCTTGGGGTAAATACTCTACAATATGTTCTAGTATCTTTCAGAAGTCTCTAGGACTGAATTGCAACAGTCTCATTTACATATTCTATTTTGGTATATATATATATATATACAAGCTCTCCAGTTGACCTGAAGCAATCTCTTATCTCTTCTTCCTCTTTTTAAAACAAATAAGTAAACAAGAAAACAACAAACAAGCACACAACTCTTAGAATTTGCTTATGATGAATCTGAAAAAGATATCTTTTTTAATGTTTTAAATTTAACCATACAGATAGATATATGCAAATAGTAGATTTACTTATTATCATTTTTGAGATTTTACTTGGTTAATAAAAATTTATTTTATGCAAGCCATAGGCTTTTTGTGACACTTAATACTAACGGGTAGCTGTTAGGAAGCACTGCGTTTATAGACCAGGATGCTGGTACACAAACTGATTCAGAAGCTTTCTCAAAATCAGATGTTGTGCTGTATTCATGAGTAAATGCAATTACTTGAGCATCAGAATACATTTGGAAGACAATATTTTGGAAACTGAGTTGTATTCTCTGGTACAATTAATGCCATTTTGTTCAGTAATTGTGTGATAAACGTGATTACAGCATTGATCACAAAGGATACCTTTCCATAGGAATATTGTCAAGAATCTCACAAATGTTTGCTGGGAAGAACTAGTTTACATAATTCTGATTTCTAAAAAGCATAATCAGGGCAGGAGTTATTGAAGTTCATTCCTTCCAAATTGAATTCCTCCTTTTTCAGTTCTTTACTTCCCTAATTTTCTTACTTCTTCCTCGTTTGCTTTTATTCTCCCTCCACCTCATTCCATGTCTTCATATTCTCCCACTTCTCTCACTTTTGCTTGCCCTGGGCTTGTAATGGCCCCAAAGTACTTCCTTCCCCTACCTTCCTTGTCTTCCCTCCCTGCCTTCCTTCCTTTTTCCTTACTATTGCCTTTCTCCTTTTTCTTATTCTTGATGGTGTTCTACAGTTTTAATGTTTAGAATTCAACGATCAATTAAAACTAAAAAGCAATTAGGCATTAGTTAGCATTGATTAAGATGCAGATGAGCCTGATAAACATGCCAGGAGTCACTGACTAATGGGCCTGGCTTGTTTTCTTTCCTCACTTTATCCACAGTAAGAACAAAGGAAATGTATCGTTAACTACGAAAGAATCGCATAAGCAGAAAACAATGGAATGGCTAAGTGTAGCTAAACACTGCACATTTTAAAATGTTCCATTTTCAAAAACAGTGGGAGAGATGCTGTAAATACTGAAAAGTCAAATGGGAATATAAGCCAAGAAAATGTGAAAACCGTAGGACTGCAGGCGGAAGGAAGAGTGTGAAAACACTCTGCAGGCTGTGAATATCTATTCCTGAAACAGCAGTCCCAAAATTTTGGTTAGTACATTATTTAATGAGAAGTTATTACTTAGAAACAAGTAATTACTTACATATAATCAATACATGTTGAAGAAAAAGGTTGTAAAGAAAACATGCTTTTTTTGTATTGTAATGTGTATATTTCTAAGAAGACCAACAGTGTCGTAACCACGACCCTTGGTGGCTCTCAAAGGAGACCAAAGAGCACACATGGGCCAAACCTAGGACCCCTGCATGTATGTTTTGCTTGGTTTTTATGTGGGTCTCCCAATAACTGGAGAGGAAGTTGTTCCTGACTCTATTGCCTCCCTGTTCCCCTACCTGAAGTGCCTTCTCTGACCTCAGTAGGAGAGGATGTGCCTAGTCCTGCAGTGACTTGATGTGCTAGGGTAGGTTGATATCTAGAAGAGGCCTTCCCCTTTATCAGAGGAGAAAGAGACAGGATATGGGGAGAGGAGCTATGTGAGGGGGAGACTGGAAGAAAGGGGCTGCAATCAGGATGTAGAATGAATGAATGAATGAATGAAGAATGAATGAATGAAAAAAGAGGTGTGTTTCAGATTTGACATATAATTCATCTCATAATTTTTGACTTGGTTGTCAATCCTGGCCTTTGCTAATCTGAATGTATTAGGAAGTTTCTCTTCATATTTGTCAGACCATTTAGAGGCATTTTTTATGTACATAACAATAGTATGTTTTGAGTTTTATGAAGGATATTTATTTCAGTAAATATGTCAACTCAAGATCAGTTTATGGTCATTCCTTCATTTTCAAAGGATGATTCTATGTAATATTCCATCACTCTATGATTAGACAGCTCCAAAGTATATATTTTTTCAAAACTGTTGTTTTTCTGTTTCACAATAAGCATATTATCAACTTTTACTTGGGGCTCACGGATGACACATAGACATCAGTAGGCCACATCAGACTTTCCAAAGATCTTCAGAAATGGATTAAGTGGGTTGAACTAGAACTTCTAGTTAAAGGGACAGGAAAACAACCTTGCACTATGAAACCCAGTATGTTTCCTGTCCCAGAAAATCTGATTTTAGGGGAATTCTAGTTGAATTTTGATTCATGAGAAAACATTGTCTATTCAATTATACGTGTGTGTGTGTGTGTGTGTGTGTGTAGAGAAAGAGAGAGAGACAGAGACAGAGACAGAGACAGAGAGACAGAGAGACAGAGAGACAGACGGAAAGTTTGTCCTTTTTCATTTTGGAGATTTGCTTCCTGGACACTCTTCCCTGTGTTCAACTTGTTAGTCGTCCAAAGAAATTCTCAGCTAACTTCCCCCATGTGCTTTCACCCACCATACCTACCCTTTCATTCTTCTCAGAAAGATTTTCTCCAAGGACAATATACTTCATTCATATTTTTAAACCACAAATTGTATTGCTATGTGCACCTTTGATCAATTTTTGTTAGATTTAATTTTGCCCTTGTATATTGCAAAGTATCTTAGGACAATGTTATTCCTATGGTTGACACATGGAGAATGTGCTTCTATAACAAATAAGCAACAGATTAGCTAGATGGGTCATATGCATCCAGGTAGGTAGCGATGTCCTAGATTTCACTCTGGCATTGAGTTTCTGTGGACTGGTGGCAAAGCTCTGCAGCTCTCCAGACTAGTGCTGACTCACTTGGAAAGCTATGGTATGGAATTAGCCTTTAGGCCCCATTGCAGCCAGGAATTCCTATGAATTTTTAAGACAGGGACAGTCAGAATAATGGAAGTGAAAGAAATAAGTGAGGTTGCCACTGCAAACATGATGGAATCCTGAAAAAACAAATCCTGTTTCTTCAGTGGAACAAATTCCCATTCACGCCAAACAATGTCTGTAGTCTTCACAAGAAGCAAAACAAGTTCTATTGATTTATTGCTTTGTTTTACTTGTTTTCAAGAAGTTCTCTGTTTTCAAGAAATTTTTTTTTTATATACTTTCATTTAATGTCTAACATACACAGGGAAAACATAAGTTTATTGGTGTGGATCTGAGTTTGGAGGGCACCCTCTGAAGTTACTAGGTTCTTGTGTCCTGAGACAGAGGAATGAATGCACTAGGTTAGAAAGAGAAACAGTTTATTAAGAAAGGAAAGAAATTCATGAGAATATAAATGGACTAGTGAGCCAAGAAAAGGTACAGACCCCAAACTTTTATGTGAAACACTCATAACCCATAGTAGTTCATTTCCATAGTACTTCCTCTCCCATGATACTGTACTGCAGGCTTTTCTCCTGCCTGATTGTTATTACATGTAGCCTAATTGGGGAAGAGGTTCTAGTCTTCTGTTATCAGACTTCTTTCAAATGTTATTGGCCTTAATGCTGCTTTACCCAGCTCTTAATTTTCTGCCACAGAAAAAAAGAAGGAAATAGAATATCATTACCTTTATCAAATACTATAACTGTCAATACTTCAAAGAATTATTTGTTCTGTGTCTTTATAGCTCACTAAGAAGTTAAGCACGCAGTTAATATTTCATTGGTTATCTACTTACTCATCTATTTTTACCTACTTTATTAATAGGGAGGAATGAGTTATTTTAGATATACACAATACAATAACCTATGTGTTCATTAAATATATTCCTTGTTTTGTAACCTGATTACATATCATGGGAGATATTATATTTGATGTCCCACTTTAGTTAGTTGGAATGTGTAAAGTTTTAGATGTCTATGACCTTTTAATTTTTCTCCCTTTTAATAATAGATGCTATTTTTAGGAAAAATCAATTCTAAGCAAGTTATAGCCAATTCCATAAGGGAGGCACATGACCAAATTTGGTCCTATTAGAGTACTTCTAGAAGCAGGAATATGGAGGATGGGGGGGGGTGTTAGGTTTTCGCGCATAACTTAGACAGATAACGCCAGACCAAACAGTTCCACTGGGGGGGGGTTATTTAGGGTGGAGGGTAAAGATGGGGAGAGAAATGGGAGGAACAGCAGAGAGAAGAGAGAAGTGGAGGCTACCCATGACCACGTGGAGAGAGGGAGAAGGGAAGGGGGAGGGGCAAGGAGCAGAGGGGAACCTACAGGCAAGGAATGAAGGGAGTAAGAGAGAGAGGAGGGGCATGCAGCCCTTTTTATAGTGGGCAAGTCTACCCAACTGTTGCCAGGTAACTGTGGGGAGGAGCATACCTGGCTGCTGCCAAGTAACTGTGGAGATGGAGTTTAGACAGAATACTAACAGGGGGAGGAATTAAAACCTAACAAAGATGGATAAGAAATTCTCTGAGGCTTGCCGAACCTTTTGTATAAAAGTCCTCATCATCCTTAGAATTAGTAGTTGTACGGTTGATATAAGCCACATTGTTTACAGAAAAATCCTTAAATTAAATAAAGGAGTTAGTAAATAATATAAAGCTAGCAATATCTTTAATAATATCTCAGGCTCTTTGGATCAATCAATGCCTAACCTTTGTTGAACTATCAATTTTCCATTTACATGAGCCAGTAAAGTAATTAAAAGTGAAATCGCTCCCCCTTCTATGTAAGACAGAGGCATGTAAACTTTGGTCTTCCTGCTTCTTCACCTTTTTATGGTCTTTAAATTATATCATGAGTATACCGAGCTTTTTTCCTAATATGCACTTATCAATGAGTGCATACCTTGTGTATTCTTTTGTGATTGGGTTACCACACTCAGGATGATATTTTTTAGTTCCATCCATTTGTTTGCCTAAGGATTTTATGAACTCATTGTTTTTAATGGCTGAGTAGTACTCCATTGTGTAAATGTACCACATTTTTTGTATCCATTCCTCAGTTGAAGGACATCTGGGTTCTTTCCAGCTTCTGGTTATTATAAATAAGGCTGCTATGAACATAGTGAAGCATGTGTCTTAGTTATATGTTGGAGCATCTTTTGGGTGTATGTCAAGGAATGCTATAGCTGGGTCCTCAGGTAGTGTTCAATCCAGAGGTCAGGCACAGCCCCCAGTTGAGGGATGGGGCCAACTACCCTTCACAAAATTTTAAACCAGGATTTCTCCTATCTAAAGGAAATACAGGGACAATGAGTAGAGCAGACTGAAGGAAAAGCCATCCAGAGGTTGCCCCCCCTGAGGATCCATATCATATGCAGCCACCAAACCTAGACACTACTGCTGATGCCAAAAAGTGCTTGTTGACAAGAGCCTGATATAGCAGTCTCCTGAGAGACTCCACCAGACCCTTCCTGAAACAGATGTGAATGCCTGCAGGAGACCATAGGACTGAGCACACGGACCCCAATAGGAGTTAGAGGAAGGACTGAAGGAGCTGAAGGGATTTGCAACCCGATAGGAAGAACAACAATATCAACCAACCAGACACCACAGACCTCCCAGAGACTAAACCATCAACCAAAGAATACACATGGACGGGCCCATGGCTCCAGCTGCATATGTAGCAGAGGTTGGCCTTGTCTGGCATCAAAGGGAGGGGAGGCCTTTGGTCTTGGGAAGGCTCGATGCCCCAGTATAGAGGTGGTGGGGTTGGAGTGGGTGGGTGAATGGATGAGCACCCTCATGGAGGCAGCAGGTACTGGGGTTAGAATGGGGGGTTTTTCAGAGAGGAAACAAGGAAGGGAGATGACATTTGAAATGTAGATAAACAAAACAACCAATAAATTTTTTTAAAAAAAGATTGAAGTAGTTAATGTTCCCTTTTTTGGTTTTTAAAATAAACACGTAAAATTGACACACTATGTGTCATGGAAATCTACCTATTTCATTGTATCATTAGACTTATCCACCTGTTTTTGTAATAAACAATTTGATGTTGCATTTGTTGGTTCCTATTTGTCTACACATGTTAGTGAGGCACATGGTTTCTTAAGAAATAAGTAAGGATTGAAAGTTGTAAGGTCTTAAGGCCACATATGTCATCCAAATGCTTCCAGAAAAATATGAGAACTTCAATGGCATCAACCATACTTTTTGGAATGTATCTGTAGCCTGATGGGCTGCAGTATAAGGTACAATACCCTTTTTTTTTGGTTATTATATTTATTTACATTTAGATTGTTATCCCCTTTCCGGTTTCTCCTCCCCAAACCCCCATCGCATCTCCCTCCCACTGCTTCTATTAAGATGCTCCCCCACCTACCAACTCATCCACCCACTCCTACCTCCCCACCCTCACATTCCCCTACACTGGGACACTGAGCCTTAACAGGACCAAGGGCCTCCCCTCCCATTGATGCTAGATAAGGACACCCTCTGCTACAAATGCAGTTGGAGGCATGGGTCCTTTCATGTGTCTGGTTGATTGACATAGTTGGCTCAGGCACTATTAAAGATATCCCAATATTCTTCTATCACTACCATTCCATGTTTTATTCAATTTCATTTTCAAGAGAGTCATAATTAGCAAAAATGCTGACAATAAAGTGATTGTTGAGTACTCAGCCCTGAACAAAACCTCTATGCCAGCCTCCACTAACCCATCCTAGGTCCAGAGTATATGGCAGAAAAGAAGGCAGAAACAATGTAAGATGCAGAGGAGTGAAGGAATCAACTTAAACTGTTATACTTACTTTGTTCTGACTATATTTAAAATAGTGTTTTCTAACTCTTTTACTTTTTATACTTCTTGTGCAGCATGAGATTTTACAATCATTTAATGCATTCTTGGCCAAGTGCTTTCTAACTTGTATATGACTTGGGAAATCGTTAGATCTTCCATTTTAAGGTCTTGCTACATATATCTCTATCTATACACATCCATAACTATTTTGTACCATATTACTGACAAGCTGGTAAATGAGAACATTGCCTTTAATTCACGAAACATCAAAGCCTGTATTTCCTTCCATTTTAGAATTGCTTGTAATTTTCTTTTAAGATTTAAAGTGATTTAATTTAAATCGTAAGACCAACTGTATTTGTGAAAGTGTTATTGCTGTCACAACAAATGAAGACACCTTAAATGATTCCAGAAATTATGACCACCACGTGTTTCAGTGATGCAGTGAGGTTCTAGAAAGATGCACTGTGTCCTGAAGGGCATTAAAGAGACTTTACCACTTTGGTCAGAGTGAATATTTCTCTCCACCTTAAACTGTCTCTCTAAATATATGTCATGCGATTTTTTTTCACCCCACACCTTTCTACTAACTAAGACATCCTTTCCCTGGAACCCATGCTTTCAGATCACCATTCTTAGTTGCAAAAGGATTTAATGCCAATAAGTTGCATTGATAAAAGTCTGTGAACCTTGTATGGATTCTGAGTCACTCCTTTGAAATATAAGTAAACCAGAATACAGACACTTGGTCTGATTTAAGGTTCTTTATTCTGCTGTGAAAGAGCAACATAAAATAAGAAAGGGAGGGGGAAATAAATTCATGATTCACACAAATATAAAATGAACAGATGTCAAAGATTTATTTGACTCATTAATGAATAAAGGAATCAGTGAGATATGAGAACTGGTTTGTAAGATAACTTGAACAGCTACACATTTATATTCAGATAAGGAATGTGACAATAAATTTATAAATTGATGCAAATTGTAAAACCTCCTGGATATCTACAGAACCATAATCAGATTTATTCAATCAGATATAATTTGGACTTACATGGATGAAAATTGCTCACATCAGTATAATGTTCAGTAAGTTAATTTTTATATGTGTAGATTACTAAAGTACCCAGTCTGGGGCAAGGATAAAGATAAGCCATATGAATAAGAGTCTCCATCCCATATCAACGTCTTTTGCTATCCTCAGTGAAGGATTGAGTATCTCAGATCTGTCTAGGTACCAGTTGATATATTTGCTGGGGATGCTGGATGGATCATATCTTACATACAGACTGTTTGTCAACGTCTTGAGCTAAATCACCATCATCTCCGCAGATAACCATCTGCTAGCTCCACAGCATGCATTATCTTTGTAATTGAGCCTTGCTTGTGCTCTTGACTGGAACCCAGCTACATAAGGACTCTTAAAGGCTAGTTACTATGCTTTGTATGCACTACCTAGTCTGGTCTCAGGTTAACATTAGGCAATTAAGGAATTCTGAATGGGGAAATAAATGTTCTGAAAGGAAATATTCTAAGGTCATTTTGCTGACTTAAAGTATTATCACTTTTCTTCTTTCTTAAAAAAATTAGTTATTAAATGCAAGGTCGTGCAAGGATATCGTGATACATCATGCAGATCCGCCTAACAGCCTTTCTGTCCATTTTTTTGTCTTCATGAGCATTTTTACTTAGAAAAATTTTAGTTGAAGACAGCTGTGCACATTTTCACATTTCTTCTGGGTTTCAAAGTGTTCTTTGTCCTTCTTTGGAGTATTTGGTATTTATGTTCTGAGAATCAGCTCTGATAATGAGAGAATATGTTTTGTGCACTCCTGGTGCTGCCCGTAACATTTTCAAACTAAAAATTAATTTTTAAACAGTAGGCTTTTGTGACCATGACACTGTTATTAAAATCTCTTTTTGGCACAATATTCAGCTTTCCTCAGTTATTGTTGATGCTTTTATTTGTAAAAAGCTATATTTTATGCTAGATTGGTAACTCTTTGCTAAAATTAATATTTAATTCAAAGAATATTGGAAAATAAAATAGAAACACATTAACATTACATAAGCCTGAAGTTATCACAGCTTTAAACCTTTATTCAGAAGTTATATCTGGCACAGGATTTTCTTTCTGGTAGCAGATGAACAGTACAGGAAAGAAATGTTCACACACAGTTCAAATAGGGTAGGGCGTTCTCCAATAGTTGAGGCCAATGGCAAATTAGTAAGCATAATATAAATACCCACAAACTTTCACAATTAAAGTAGCCTATCTTAGAAATAAATAGCCACATATTTTTTTCACACCTAACTGTAACTTGTATCTTAAAGATGTTGAGATTTACAGGAGAGGACATCAGAATTTGATTCGGAAATCACTTTAAAATTATTCTTCCTTTTAACCCTATTTTATCCTCTAAAAGCAATACTGGAGATACTTAGTTGTAAAGAGAGAGTGAATTTAATAGTAACATGAAAATGCCAAGGGCCTTTGTTACATTCTTTTTGAATTTGGTGTTCAGGTATCAAATCCATTCATTAACTTGGGGTATGAAGGTAGGGGTGGGGTCAATAGCTCCAATTTAAGATTGCTACTTCCAAAATAGAATTACTAGTTAGTTCAGTTCAAGTAAGTTCATTAACCATCTTTTTACGATCTATTATGTATCAGAATTCCTTTTAATTATAGAGGTACAAAACAAATGACAGGCTCAGACTACAGGGAGAGATACATACAAATATAATTTATTGCTCAAGGACATAAGATGCTTCAGAGTCACTTGAAATCCACAACTGTGTGTCAGGAAATGATTTTTGAGTATGTGACCCCTGGACTGAGTGCTGCCCAATAAATTGTTCACTTGATCAAAAGATGAAAATGGTTTTCTAGGTATACTCTGTTATGAGACGGGAGGGGATAGAGGGAGTGAGGGAGGGGGGAGAGGGAGAGGGAGACAAAGACAGAGAGACCAAAGAAATAGAGACATAGATAGAGAGCATGAGATATTAATAGACTAGGTGCTTTTCTTAATTAAAAAAATATGATTCTATTTTCAACACAAAGTGTCAGGTTCCACTGGCTTTCTTTCTTTTACTCAGCCTTTTACCCTCCTAGAAAGACAAATGCATTAAAAAGCAATCATTTGGCAGCATTTTAGTTAAGTCTTGTTTCTTTTGCCACTAAACCAATCAATATATCTATGTAGGGATCTAGTTAATTTACATACAAAATTATTGAACAGGTAACAGTCTGTTCTCACATTGGTCATTGTTTCTTACGGCTTCATTCATCCTTTGTACCCATTTTCACCCATCCATCATTGTGACCTGGCAATTTACTGTGGTAAGAAGGCTTAGGTACCACTCCTTGCATATCTGTCTTTCCAGTGAGGTGCACAATTTTGCATGCTTTCCTATGGTATTGATTGAGCGTTTACATATGGTTTGAGATTTGCCTAAGCAGTTTTGTAAGGCTAGTTTGGGGTTTTGAGGCCACAGTTTTGAAAGACATCTTTATTGTGAGCAATACTCTTGGTTAGACATTTGGTTTGCTTTTTGCTTCCCTTTTGTGCCCTGTCAATATATTATCCATATATTATAGTTTTCTTTCCTACATGGTTTCTGTTGAGAAATTTATTGTTGATCTAGGTCTCTTATATGTGATTGACATTTTCTCATAATCTTTTTAGATTGTCTCTTTTTCTTTAAATTTTGACAGTTTGAACATAATGTTCGGTTGTGAGGGCCTCTTTGGGACTCTGTGCTTCCTGAATCCGGGAATCTATCTTCCTTCCAGGACTTGGAAAGTTCTCAGCTGCCTTTTCATTGTATATAGTTCTGTGCCTTTATCCATCTCCTCTCCCTCTGGACTCTTATAATGTGAGTATTTGTTAACTTAATGGTGTCATTTAAGTCCCCAAAGCTTTCCCTACTCTTTTTCAATTTTTTTCTCCTATGACTTGGATAATCCAAAAGATCTGTCTACAAGTTCAGAAATGCTTCTATGTATGTTGCACATATTGTTGTGGTAGCTCTTACCTAGTTACATTCACTGAACTCAGCAGAAAGTTTTTTGTTTATGCTATCTCAGGCATTTTCTAGTTCAAGTAATGGCTTACCTTGATTTTTACCAAATGGCTTTCACTCTTTTGTATCTTCCTGAACTTTCTTCATATCAACCTTTAAATTATGTTTTAGATATTTAACAGCTTATTTTTCCTTTCATGTCTGTTACTGGAGTAACATTGTGTTTTTACAAAGATTCCACTGCTCCTTGTTGTTTTCATATTTTGCTTTCCCATAATTTGTTATCTCTAAATCTGATTCAAAATTCACCTTTTTCCACTTTGGTGTGTTAAGGTTACTTTCCACAGAAAGAGGTGTTCTTCTTTGGCTAGGTTTTACATTCTTGGATAGGTAAATACAAGCTTTGACACTGTATTGTCTCAGTAGTGTGGCAGCTATGCAGTTTATGTGGTCATAGTGCTTCTTTTTGGTGTCTGAGTTTTCATCCCTGGGCTAGGCTGCAGGTATCTGTGATTGATAGTCTAGTTCCAATGTGCTGAGTGGACTGTGGTGGTTTAGATATCCTTGGCCAAAGTAGTGGATTTATTAGGAGATGAGTCCTTGTTGGATGAAGTGTGGCACTGTCAGAATTGCCTTTGAAACATTCCTCCTAGCTTCCTGGATGTCAGTCAGTCTTCTCCCAAGTGCCTTCGGAGCAAGATGTAGAACTGTCAACTCTTCCTGCACCATGCCTGCCTGGATGCTGCCATGCTCCCACCTTGATGATAATGAACTGAACCTCTGAACCTGTAGGCCAGCCCCAATTAAATGTTGTGCATATAAGAGTTACCTTGGGTACGATGTCCATTCACAGCAGTAAAACCCTAACTAAGACAGGGACTATCATCTGGATGACAAATTGTTGCATGTGGACCTTTATCAGCATAGTATGATAAATCTCATCAGCTAAATGATGAGATTCAAGTAGGTTTGGATCCTATTTAAATTACTGCTTGAAATGGCTCATGTATTTGTGGGTACTTTCCTCTAACTGGCCAGCTAGGCTATGGAACATCCAGGTAGACAGGGTCATCACATGTGCGCATTTGGATATGGAGGTAGTATAGTTTGGCAGGCTATGTCACTGGCTCATTAAGGTGGCTATATTGTCTTCTGGAAGACTGTTAGGACAGCGTAGAACATCCGTGAGCATTAAAGTTGTCTAAGTAAGCTTTGGTATTTGTGAACATTGTGTATGGGCTGTAGAAAGATCTCTGCCTACAATATTGCTTCAATTGTATTAGTATGAACAAAGGAAATGAGACATGACAGCCTGGGTAGTGGTCTCTCTGCTGGTACAGTCCCATCACTTGGCCATCTGTCATATAACTTGGAAGTACATTGGGCATATTTTAACATGAAATTGAAAATCCACATTTGTAGCATAAAGTAGTATAGCTACTTTGCAAGACAATTTGGCAGTTTTATACAAAGTAGAACATACTTTTTAACCACATGATCTACCAGTGTGCTCTTTGGAACTTACCTGATTTAAAAATTATGACATTTATAATTGTTCAATCTTGAAAGCAGCAAATGTGTCCCTTTAGTTACACGAAAGGATAAGGTCTGATACAGTATGACAATAGACTCCTGCAAAGTCCTAAAAAGAAATGAAGTGGAAACCATGAAAAGACTCAGGAAAACTTTAAGTAAATATTATTAAATGAAGTCAAGCAACATTGCAAAGCCAAACAGTAGACCTCCAATAGTTCATCATGAATCTGGTAGTGGCTATTATTCTGTGAATTGAAAAAATAAAATTTCTTACCTTGTGGTCCTATTCTTTAAGTCAATAAAATCATTTGTCTTCTATTCCCCTCCCTACCCCCTCTCCTATTCACTTCCCTCCCTCCATCTTACACCTTCTCAGTGTTATCCAAGCATCCTCCCTTGGGGCCTACTTAGCTTCTTTGGTCATGTAGATTGTAGCATGGTTATCCTGTGACTAATATCCACTAACAAATGAGTAGATACCTTGTTTATCTTTCGGGGTCTGTGCTACCTTGTTCAGAATGATCCTTTCTAGTTCCATCCATCTGCCTAAATTTCATGTTTTTCTAATAGCTGGTAAATATTCCATTTTGTAAATGAACCATGTTTTCTTTATGCATTCTTCAGTCGTGGAACATCTAGAATTTGATTTTCGAAGGAGGGATGCTATCCATGGGAGGTCTCCCCTTCTCTAACAAAAAAACAGAGGAGACACGGGAGGGAGGGAGGGAGGTTAGTAAGAGGGACTGGGAGGAGAGGAGAGAGGGAAGCTCTGGTCATGATGGAAAGTAAATAAATAAATTAATGAACAACAACAAAATATTAAGGCAATAAGATCAGTGTTGTCTAGGGCTTGAGAGAAAAAGGAAGGAATGAGTGAAGCACATAGATTTATAGTCAGAGAAACTAATGTGTGTGATGTTCTAACAGCTGTCATTATAGAGCTGACAAAACTCATGTAATGCACACTACAAACAGGTAGTCCTAAAATAAATTAGGGACTCTAAGGTCCTATTTGTGTAGACTTATCAAGTTATAATGCATTACTGATTTAGTGCCTTTAGTGTATAATTGTTCCTTCTCTTTCTCTTCCAGCAAGTTTTGTTAATTTCTGGTCCACTTTCATGTCATTTAGTTTGCTGTCCTCACTTTTATCTTAAATTGCTTTTCTTAATCCAATTTTCTAAAATACAAGCTTAGGTAACAGATTTAGAACTCATTCCTTCTAAAATGCATGCTTTTAATAAATCCTGCAAACTTCTGTAAGGTGTATTTCTTTTAAAAAAAATTTATACCAAAATAGTTCTGAACTCATCTTGATTCATGCTTGTTGGGAGTGTGTCAGGATATCTTCCAGATGTGGTTCTGTAGTTGATATGTGTTCTAAGGACACACTTTGTATGATTTTGTTGCTTTAAATTTGGAAAAGATGCTGTGTCATGAACTAGAATGTTGCCTTCATTGATGAATGTTCTGTGTGGTTATGAGAACAGTGTATACTACCTTAGATGGAGGGTCCTGTAAATGTTTTGTTTATCAAGAGGGTCAATAAAGCTGTGCCACTTTGTCTTCATTGTCTGGATACTTGATCCCAGTGGTTTAAGGAGGGATGTTGACATGCTTATCTGTTAACAGTGTCTCTGTCTAGTTCTCCTTGTCACTTGTACTGGCTGGTTTTGTGTGTCAACTTGACATAAGCTGGAATTATCACAGAGAAAGGTGCTTCAGTTGAGGAAATGCCTGCATGAGATCCAGCTGTAAGGCATTTTCTCAATTAGTGATCAAAGAAGGGAGAGCCCCTCTGGGTGGTACCATCTCTGGGCTGGCAGTCTTGGGTTCTATAAGCATGCTGAGCAAGCCAGAGAAAGCAAGCCAGTAAGTAACATCCCTCCATGACTTTTGCATCAGTTCCTGCTTTCTAACCTGCTTGAGTCCCAGTCCTGACTTCCTTTGGTGATCAACAGCAATGTGAAAAGTGTAAGCTGAATAAACTCTTTCCTCTCCAACTTGCTTCTTGCTCATGATGTTTGTGCAGGAATAGAAACTCTGATTAAGACACCACTCTTAGTTTTTACTTCACACATTTTGATGATCTATTGTTAGTTACCATTGGGGATTTAAAAGCACTTTGGAGGAATTGGCATGTTTATGTCAGTAATTCCGTTTTCCTTGAAATTTGTTTGTTTAATCATTTCATCTGAAATTTCTTTAGGCCCTTTAGCTTTCTTTTGAGTAAAATTGCATATCTTTCACCATTTTTTAAATTACTTTCATCTGCATCTCTACATTCAATATGGATTCACTGAAGAGTATATACATTTATTTGTTGACCCTGGCTCCACCCCAACACCAGAAGTCTTAGAGGCTCTATCAGGGACCTTGGATATGATAGGCAATGGGTTTACCTCTAGACAGTGTATTCATTCTTGTTCTTTGATTTGTATTCTTTAATTTTGACAGAGGTTCTTCTTAATCTGCTAAAGAGTAGCTGAGATGGTGCATTGTACCAATGGGCTAATTTAGAATTTATGTATTTGTTTGTATGCTGCATCTGAGTGCACATATATGTACAGTTACATATGTACATATAAATGTTTGTGTGTGTGTTTGTATATGCTAGAAGTCAAAGTTACATGTCTATTCTCTATAGAATTTCACTTTTATTTTATTGAGAAAATCTGTCTTCCTGACTGTGATGCATCTAAATTCAGCTAAGTTGTTTAGCCAATTAGATCCTGTTATCTGCCCCAGCTTCCCCAGCTCTGACATTATGAGAGTGTGGTTTCACACTCAACTTTTATGTAGCTCCTGAAAATTTGAACTCATGTCCTCCTGCTGATGTCTCCCCAGCTCCTCCTTAATTTTTTAAATGATAATATCTGCCTTAAAATTCATCTGTATAGGACATTCTAATTTAAGGAAATTTGTAATGATTTTGTTATATCTGTTATCTTTATAAATATTTATCAGTGGCTTTTTATTTTCTTTCTTTTACTCTATTTTTCTGCTTTGGCCTCATAAAACAATGTCCCAACTGTGACACTTTGACATACTGAGTTCTTTGATAAAAGGAAGCTGGAAAGCTTTAGAAGTTGCTTTGGGACTCAAAGTCTCTCTGAATTTCCTTGTTTATCCCTCTGAGCCTAGGGAAGGGCTGGCTCTTTAGCATCCTAATCTGACTGAAGAAACTTTAGGTCAAAGAAATGTGATTTTCTTAAAATGCCTCCCTTAGAAATCTCATTAAACAATCAGGGAAGAGTTGAGGCAAGGACTGAAAAGAGCATGCAGGTGTTCCCCATTCACAGACTGAGCTTTCATTTATGGTTGGGAGAAGATAAGCTTGGGAGAACCACCTGCATCATAAGCCACCTTTAGTGTTTAGTGAAGCTCTTCCCTTCCCATCCTCTTAACCTGAAGCTGTCTACTCCAGAGCTGAAAGAAACCTTGTCAGGCTACTGTCTACTTAGGATCCTGATAAATTCTTCCATAAATAATTACTTACTACCTATACCACATTCCCATATTTGACTGATTGTCTTCCCCCTTAGAAGTAGGGTTATAAGTTCCTGAATCACAGTGAGTGATTGAGTCATCACCCTCCTGAGCTGCCCCAGTACCCATTTATTTCGGTTACTTTTAGTGAGCCATCAGAGGGCAAGGAGAAAATTTCCTTTGCCTTTCTCTGTGACTTCATAATCAATGTTTAAGTCATCTTGAGATACTGCTGTGCCACTTCCTTCATAGTGCACGTGACTGAAAGCTCTTATTCTAAATTTTCCCATCTGTGATGAAGTTGCAATTACTATTGTTCAGGAGGAGCAGGAAGTTATGTTCATATGCTAAGTAAATATATTGTGTACTTCGTTACAGGGGCACATGATGTATGTGTGCATCCAGAGGTCAATGGCAGGTGTCTCCATCTATCGCTCTCTATCTTATTTTCTTAAGCAGAGTCTTTCCCAGAACTTTGAGCTGAAAAAGTAGTCTAGGGAGTTGAGAGATGTAGGAATTCAGTTTCAGCAGACATAGATTCAGATAACTCTGCATCAGCATCTCATAAAAGGGGGAAACTAGGCTTACAGTATCAAATGAATGTTGAGAACAAATAGTGACTCTAGAAAGGGGGACAGAAGGCCTGGGCATAAGTTGGCATCTCTTCTCCAGCTATGCATTCCTTGTTCCTATTACTTTGTCCATTATTTTGTTTCTCCCCAGTAGGAAGTATTACTCAATATAACTTCAATAAATTAACTGTATCCATGTATCTTCAACATATAAAATATCCTTAAGAAAATGAAAACCTAGGGGAAAGTGTCTCCTGGAAGAAATATGCAACTCTCCCCAGGGCAGACTGGGGGCTATAGCCCACCTTCCCATACTCAGCCTGACTCACATTAGGTCAGTCCATAACCAGGCTCACAGGTGAGACCCCCTAACCTCCACCCCATTACCTGTCCAAACTGGGACCACATGAAACTTAACAAGAAAGATGGGCAAAGTGTGGATGCTTCAATCCCACTTAGAAGGGGGAACAAATAATCAATGGAGGAAGAAGGAGGGTGAGACCTGGGTTGGAGAGGCTAGGGGGAGGGGAAAAAAAGAGGGGCAGGATCAGGTATCCAGAGAGATAGGAGAAAAGTCCAGAGTGGCAGAAGAATGAATAGTAATATGTAGTAGTATGGGGGACAAGGAACAGGGAACTACTAGAAAGTCCCAGACATAAGGGATGCAAGAGGCTCCCAGGACTCAATGGGGTATAATTAGCCCAAATGCCCAACAGTGGGGAGATAGAACCTGAAGGACCATGTCCATATAGACAGACATGGCCCCCAGGTGAGGTACAGGGTCATCCATCTGTCTCAAAAATTTTAATCCAAAATTGTTTCTGTCTAAAGGAAAGTCAGAGACAAAACTGGAGCAGAGACTGAAGGAAAGGCCATCCATAGACCGCCCCATCTTGGGATCCATCCCATTTGCAGACACCAAACTCCAAAACTATTGCAGATTACAAGATGTGCTTCCAGATAGGAGCCTGGCATGGCTGTCCTCTGAAAGGCTCTGCCAGCACCTAAGACAGATGCAGATGCTCACAGCCAACTATTGGACTGAGCCCAGAGACCCCTATGGAAGAGTTAGAGGAAAGACTGAAAGAGCTAAAGGGAATTGCAACCTCATAGAAAAAAACAACAGTATCAACTAACCGGACCCCTCAGAACTACCAGGGACTAAATACCAACCAAAAAGTATACATGGGCCTCTCCATGACTCCTGGGATACTTATGTAGCAGAAGACTGCCTTTTCTGGCATCAGTGGGAAGAGAGGTCTTTGGTCCTATGGAGGCTTCATGCCCCAAAGAAGGGGAATGGTAGGGGCAATTTTGGATTAAAATTTTTGAGACAGATGGATGAGGTGGGGGCTTCATGTGGGGGAGACATGGAAGGGGAACAACATTTGAAATGTAAACAAATAAAATAATTAGTAAAAAAGAAAGATATTGGCAGGCTTAGTGTGGCTGCAAAGAAGAAAGACAGCAGGAGGTAAGAAGACCCATTTTTTTTAATATCCACAGTGATATAATATCGTTTTACACCCTGTATTCCATTAGCTCCCAGTTGGCTACAGACTGTGGACATGTTCTTTACACTGTTCTTTGAAGAAAATTCAAAGTCCAAAACCAGAGAGATTTTGAAGAATTTGCTCCCTATTGTATGAACTCTCAGTTCATTAGGGTCTTAATGACTACAGCCTGGGAGACTTCTTGTGACTTCAAATAATAAATAAAGAATAAAGAATAAATAAAGAGACTTCCTGTGACTTCAAATACAAGTGATAGAGACTTGGAGTCTTCGTGGTATTTTTTATTTGCAAGTTCTTTATAACCAAGTTTTAATTAAGAAATCTAAATGAGTTTTATAGGAAGATTAAAGTGGTACAATTCCAGTGGTTTCCCCTTTATTATTAACTCGTTTCTAATTGACATTGCTACCATTGTTTTATTTATTTATTTATTTATTTATTTATTTATTTATTTATTTAGGTTTTTTTTCGAGACAGGGTTTCTCTGTGGAGTCCTGGCTGTCCTGGAACTCACTCTGTAGACCAGGCTGGCCTCAAACTCAGAAATCCACCTGCCTCTGCCTCCCAAGTGCTGGGATTAAAGGAGTGCGCCACCACTGCCCGGCTGCTACCATTGTATAAAATTATCTATAAGTTGAAAATCTCTCTGTCTCTGTCTCTCTGTCTCTGTCTCTCTCTCCCTCTGTGTGTGTGTATGTGTGTGTATGTCAATGTAAGCATGAATGTATAGAAGTCACCATGTGACAACCTTGAGTGTTGGTCTTCACCTTTTCTATTGTTTGAGGCAGTATTTGCTGTTCTTCAGTGCTGCGTACTGAATGTGTTTGGGGATTCTGCAGTCTCTGCATCTAAGTTCTCCACAGAAGAACTAGGAATTTAGACATCAGCTATCACATTCAGCTTTGTGTGAGTTCTGGGAATCTAAACTCATGTCCTCAGCAAAAAATTTACTCATTGAGCCATCTCACAAGCCCCAAATCAGTAAATACTTAAAGCTTAACCTTACTAATATAGTATTAAGATAACCACAGGCATTAAAAAGAAATACACTTTTAAGAATTTTATATAGATCTAGATTAAATCAAAGCATTTCTTTTTAATGTATAAAGCTTACAGATTTTATTTATAGTCCATAAGAATCAAGTCACAAAAATCAGTAAGATAAGTATCATAAAGCAAAACAAAACCAAAACAACCCCAACTGAAGGAAGATGGGAAGAGATTGTTGATGTTGGAGCTGGTACAGCCTTCTGTTTCCAGACATGATTCTCTTTTAACAGTAACTTCTTTCAAATGAGTCCTATGGCAACTTCCTTCAATAGTGTCCATTATGAGGTCTATAGAAAACATGTTTGGGTCATGTACAAACATGTAATCTAATTTCAAACACTTAGGTGTGATGAAGTCCTTGGTGAATTTCTAGTACATCACTTGTTTTACTTACTGATTTTTACACAGTTAGTTACTGTTGGATTCCTGAAATAAGTAACTTTGACAAGCAATATAATAATAAATATTTTATTCCCAATTAAGTTTAACATGAAAGCCATTCTGGCTATAACTTTGCTGTGTGGCTTACCATATCAGACTCATTACATTATCAACATCTATATGAGTAAAAGCACAAAGGCAATGCTATGGTTTGTTTGTTCCTGGTCCATCTGGGATTTTTCTTTGTGACATAGTGCTCTTAAGAGCAGACTGTTTGCCTCTTTCTCACAAACCATTTCTACCGTTTTGCTTCACTTCTTTCTTAAAGCTGTGAATTACTATTGCTATTACAATAAGAATCTGTACACCATTAATATTAATTTTCTGTACATACATGATAGTACTGTAATAGTAACTGAATTTTCAACATTGCTATTATTTTTTGAAAAAAGATGCCAAGACAAAGGGTTGCATTCATGACATGAAGTATTGAACAGCTCTCTCTTCACCTATCTAACCTCTAGATGCCTACCTACACTTTCTTCTATTCATCACTCAAATTGCAATCAAAAAGCTAAATCATCAACAATATTTCACAATGCAAGTCTTGTGAAGGAAAACCATATTTCTCAACTCCTGGATGTCAGGTGTCTTTGGGGATAAATGGTATTTTGAATATGTTCACTATTAATGACCCCTGCACAATGCAGAGTGTGCTTGTTATCAGTTATATTGATGGGTTGTCCTCAGATGGTGTGAGACTAGGGTGGCGGAATGATTGAAATCTGTAGGCGAAGAGACAACTGCCATCCCCGGAGGTGTTAGGAGTCTGCAGTGTTTGGGAGGTCTGGGGCTGCCATTTATATTTCGCTTCCCTGGAACTCTTCCTTCATAACAGATTTTGAACTAAAAATAAAGAAAATTCTCCATGCTCTGTTAGAAATTTAATTTTTGAAATAAATCTTACCACCTCCTTTGAGAAAACTCCTAATGAATTGTACACACTTTCTATTTTTTTTATACCAATCTGGGTATATATATATTTTTAAATAAGAGCCTTGGGGTCAACAGTGCCTCCCATTGTCACAACGGTCACTTTTTTTTTCTATCAACACTATAACATTTGGGTTCTTGAAGCAGATGCTTGTTAAGTGTGTACTATGAATATATTCTTAAGTTTTATATATATATATATGTAGTAAAAGTCCATGCTAGCAACTAAATGGATATATATGTGTCCCCATCTGTGTAAGTAGGAACACTTGAGCTTTTTATTTTTATGTAATATACTCAAGTTTTAAATAAGAAATACTTACATTTATTTTGAAACACACAATATTTACACACACATGCACTCCTCTCTCTCTCTCTCTCTCTCTCTCTCTCTCTCTCCCTCTCTCTAAGTGTGGATTGCAGCATGCTTTTTTAAAAGTCTCCTTACAATATATCCTGTATATATGCTTCAAGAACTAAAGTTATGAAAGAGTCTTAAATGAGTCTATTCTTAAATAGAATATAGACTCATGTTATAGCTAAATCTGAGGCTTTATCTGCTTATATGAAAAGGTAGTTTAAATTGAAACATTCATATTTGTAGATGTTTATAGTGATATATGTTAAAAATATTTTTAATGGAATCAAAATTTATCATATTTGGCCTGTATTTCAAACGTTCAATGGTTAAAAATTACTATTAGTAAGCAGAGGAATTATGTGAAAGATGTATTCTTTGGTTTTAAATAGGTAATTTTATTTCAATTTGGATGATTTTAGCATTAATAATTTTAAAATGCAAATATGATAGTGAAATAAGTGAAAGATAAAAGTGTATGACTAATCAAAATGCAGAGCATACCAGTAGAGTGATCATCTACTAATGTGGCGTGCATATTATCCCAGACTCATGGCTCAGGGACCATCATAGCAGAAGACGCAGCCTCTTGTAAGAGTCTGAGGCTTGAAAGAACCAGAGCAAAAACAGTCTTTTTGGCAACAACAGGACAACTGCACTTGTAAATCATAGCAGCTATTGTTGCCTGCAAAAGTCCAGGATTCGAGGTAGTTGTTATCATAGCATGGAGAAAAAAATGGTTTCATAAATTCTTACCCTTATCTGAGGAACTGTGGATGGTTGATGGCTTGGATGGTGTGGGTATCAGTCTACTTTACAGTAGTATGGATCCTGGTAGGTCATCGGATGTCAGTGATGACCTCACATCCAGAAGTATTTGAGTAGCATAAATTAGAGTTAGTGGGTTGTTAAAAACATTCTTTTAAAAGACACAATGTTAGGATAGGGTGGGAATGTGGGCATGGATCTGTGAGGTATTGTATGTAGATATGACCAAAATACATTGTAGAAAATTCTCAGAGGGTTAATAGGAGTATTTCTTAAACATGAATGAACTCTCTTTAGCCATACTTGAAGAGACTATCTTTGGGCTTGGGAGGTATAATCTGGGTAAAGTGATTTCGAAGTTATAAGATTATGTTACTACTGAAGGAAGAAAAAGGTATTGGAAATCCCTCGATCAACCTCTTCCAAGATAAAAACACTGTAATTAACCTGGTCACATGATGGTCAAACAAGGGTTTCAACAAAACTAAGAAGGTGTTTGGAACTATCTAAGAGTCACCCTAATCTTACACAGTTAAAACCTAATTTTCAGTAAATGTACTAACTAAAAAACTCCCAAGATCTATGCTTCCTTTGAACTTTCTGAATAATTTTCACTACTTTCATCAATTATTTGGGGTAAACTGTTTACACAATCTTTTCTCTGCTTTAACTTTTGCTTACTTATTCTCAGACAAGAATTGAGAAGCCTGTTAATCTCCATTTTTCAAAGATCTTGTTCCATAAACTTTTCTCCTTTCTTCCTTTCTTATTCACTTCCCTTAATTTGTATGGTCATGAATCTTTCTTAAGATTTATCTTTAATTTGTTTAATCAGTTTGGACCACACACTTTGGACACAGAACATAGAGAAACTGAGTGGGAACTGACCCAGATCCTTTTCCTTTTCTGTAAATTTACAAGTTGTCACTAGAAAAAAAAAAGCAATGTATATTCCTACCTAGTTGTAAAGCCTATGACTCACAGCAGTGACTATCATAAAAAATTATCCCCAAGGATATAATAATATTATATATATATATATATATATATATATATATATATATATATACATACATTTAAATTTAGGGAAAATATTAAGAGAAATTTGACTTGTGTTGTACTCAGTAGGAGGCAGTTCATACCTTGTAATGTAAACAGAGCCAATTCCTCATGGATGGAGAAGTCATAGACCCTAGCGGAGAACTTACTATTTTCCTACTCTGATATAATTCACAAGTGTATTCTTACTTCTTATTCTCATACCAATAAGTAGTTCTCAGGGACAGGTAGCTTTCAATTTGCATAAAGAAACAATAGTCATAAACTACCAACAATATTTACAACTGGTAAAGCAGTAGATGGAGACTACTAAAGAAATTTGCAACTGGTCAAAATGTACATAATAAGTGACTGTGAGTGACTTGACCCAATTCGTACATATACAACATGATTCTTATAACCCAGGAAGGCTTAGTATATGTCTAGGAAGAAGACAGGGAAAGATTCTAAAGACAGAGGACGAGGGTACCTTTTGAACATAGTGTCTTCTAGACAAGACAAGGAATCTTCACCTATGACATGTCAACACTATGGCTACCTAAAAGGATCTCTGTAATGACAATACTAGCTGGCATGCCAATGTGGATGAAGAACATTTCTTACATGGTAGACTTACATCTCATTCTTATAATGACTTTGGTTTTCTTAATGAAATCAGAGTCAATTTCATTATCGCTGTCACTAAATGTGGCTTAAAATAGCACGTATTTTATATTTGACTCATTATCATACTGATTTCATCTTTTAAAACTTTTGTTTAGGGGAATTTCTTTCCATTGTAAATCCAGTGAAAGGATGCACTTATCCAAATCCTGTAACTGCATCAGCGCTTTGAGTGTGGAACTATTAGTAGAATAATAATATTATTACCACTATAACAGCTTATTAGTAGAATTGACATCTTTGCTTTTAGTCGTTAAAACATGAGTTTATTTTATAAGTTTAACTAGAAAACATCATAATTTACTCTATGTGCTATTTAAGTGAATGTCAATAAAATTCACTGAGAAATTCATTTTGGAGATGTGCTTTCCAGTCAAGTTAGATGAATGACAGCTTCAATATTTACTATTTCTTGCCAGATGATATCTCCTTCAGAAATAACACATGCTGCCTTACTCTTGAGGACAGATGATCTCAATTCCTTCATATCAAACACGTTAAACAGGAACCTTTTCAGTATCCCTTAAGACACACAGGAAATAGTTAAGCCTGCCTGGCAGGCACATTCAACCTTGAAAGCCTGACTGAGCTCAGCTGGGTGCCAATGGAATGATTCAAAGCAGGGCATGAAAAACTGAAAAGGAATGAAGACTTACTTTAAAATGACATGCTCGTGAACATGTAGGCACCGCTGGGAATGGAGAGTCCTTCTTATCAGTTTTTTTTTCCCTTCTCTTTTTATTTCCCTAAGAAAAGGCACCCGAGGTACCAGTTGAGCATTGATTATTTTGCTCATCTGGAAAGAGTTACAACACTTTTTATTTTTATAGCGCTGCTTTTTTCTGCCTTCAGATAATTCAGTGATGCTTACCTTAGTGAGGGAAGACTGACCATGCAAAGACAGCCGTCAATGTGTTCACCTGTAGTTTCTCATGTAACATGAGACAGAGATTATACAGAGAAATATATTTATCAGCATCATATGTCTTTTCTCATTGGCTACCTGTTTTGTTGTTGTTGTTTGTTTTTGTTTGTTTGGTTTTTTGGTCTTCATCCTATTTTTTTTTCCTGTTCTTTCTTCTCACATGATGACACTGTGTATAGACAGAACCTAGGGGATCATATATGCTAGGCTCACATTCATGAATGAGCTATAGTGTCAGTCTATTTTCTTTACATTCTTGAGACAGAATATCATGCAATTTCCCAGGGCTGGAACTTGAACTTGCTCTGCCACCTAGATAGTTTTTGAAATTGCAAATCCTTTTGCCTCAGCCTTCAGAGTACCTGGGATAATACATCAAAGTCACCAGATTTGTCTATCTTATGCTTCTGTTAATGACCTTTAATAGGTCCATAAGTGTATACTTGAATAGCTTCTTTAAAGAGGACATTTCATAGGTGTATGTGTGCGTGTGTGTGAGCATATCCTTCTCAGTTATATGATACATTTTAATATATATTTACTATCATTTACAAAAGTTTTTTGCTCATTTGTCGTGCTTTTTTTTTCTGTTTGTTATGATTTGAGACAGGTTTGGTGTATTCCTGGCTCTCTGAAACTAACTCTGTAGTCCAGACTGGATTCGAGCTTAGAGCTCTGTGTGCCTCTGCCTCTCAAGTGCTGGGACTAAAGATATGTGCTACAACTATCCAGCTATAGACATTTCCTTCTCTCTCTCTCTTTCTGTCTCTCTCTTTCTGTCTCTCTCTCTGTGTCTCTGTCTCTCTCTCTTTCCCTCTCTCTCTCTTTCTTTCGATTTTTACTTTTATTTATTTTTTTATTTTTGAATACAGTATTCCTAGCTGGCCTGGAACTAGTAATGTAGACCAGGCTGTCCTTAAACTCAGATCTGTGTGCTTCTGGCTCTGGATTGCTGGGATTAAAGATGTGTATCACCACGCTCAGCCAAATGTTAAAAAAAAAAAAAAAACAAAAAAAAACCCCAAAAAACAAAACAAAAAACCCTTCAGATATATGCCAAAATGAGCTCAAAGCCCCACATCATTAAATCACTATTAATTCAAGTATTTCAAAGTAAGTTACATATTTGAAAGTTTCCGCTCTGTTGTATTGGTGCTTGGTATAGCAGATAAGTGCTCTCTCACTGAAGCATAGTCTCAGAAGAAAAGTGATTTGATGGTATTTGCAGGACCCTTAACTCTTCAATATACATTTTATAAAGTTTTGCTCCTTTTGGTTGTGAGCTTATGTTTTAACAGCTAAGCCATTTTGACATACTAAGGTAGGGAGGATACCTGGGAGGGGAGGCATCCTCTCAGAGGTAAAGGGCAGGAGGTGGGGAGGAAGAACCCTGTTGAAGAGACTGGGAGGAATAGCATGTGGGATATAAATAAATAAAGTAATTAAAAAATAAATGAAAGTAATGGTTCAGTATTTCAAAAAATATAAAAATAAAGATTTGCTTATATAGGTGAATACTTAGTGAGTATAAAAACTCACATTGGCATGGTAGTCTATCTGCTATGTGCATTTCAGTAGTGTCTTTTCTGATCTTCTTGTTCACCCACTGAACAAATTACATTTTGCATTTAGGTTTTTTTTTTATGTTTGAATATGGTTTTTTCACTGCTGAGAGAGTTGGTGGCAGTGGTGATTTAATCCATGTACAACCTACAGAACTGGGGCATTTGAGAAGTAAAAATAGTTCCATCAGATTATAAAGTTAGGATTCTTCTACATTGTTAAATCCTATTGCAAGGCAGGAGACAGAGAGACAGAGAAAGACAGAGAAACAGAGAGGGGAAGAGACAAAAAGAGAAGAGAGCGTGGAGGAAAAGAGAGAGACAGGAAAGAGAGAGAGAGAGAGAGAGAGAGAGAGAGAGAG
>NW_021604608.1:16625161-16626265 GCF_004785775.1 Grammomys surdaster | reverse complement strand
AAAAAGAGGAAGGGAGGGTAAGAAAGAGGGGATAGAAGAGAGAAAGGGAGAGGAAACAAATAACTGTTTCTTCTACAAATATGGAGTTCTGTGCTTGTCAGGATTATATTATAAACATAATCATCATCAGGTGTGGTCAAGAGTTGTAAGTCCAGACAAACTGTTTTAAAATTTCATAGTAGATTTTTATTGTGTGGCTAGCTACAAAAAGTGTACTAAAATGCTTAATGTGCTTCAGTCTAGAAAATTTTATTTTCCCAATCATGACACTGATTTTTGAAGATTCCAGCCAATGATTTCACAGAATGATTCTTTTTTATATACCATAAACTTTATTGACTATTTTATTTATTTACATTTAAAATATTATCCCCCTTCCTGGTTTCCCCTTCATAAGCCCCCTTTCCTCCCCTCACCCTGCCTCTATGGGGGTGCTCCACTACCTGCCTCAGTGTACTAGCATTCCCCAATCCTGGGTCAAAGAGTCTATACAGGACCAAGGGGCTCTACTCCCATTGATGCCAGATAAGACATTTTTCTGCTACATATCCAGCTGGAGCCATGAGTCACTCCATGTGTACTCTTTGGTTGGTGGTTTAGTCCCTGGGTGCTTTTTGGGGGTCTGGTTGGATGATATCGTTGTTCTTCCTATGGGGCTGCAAACACTTTCAGCTCCATCAGTCCTTGTTCTAACTTCTCCATTGGGGTGCCTGCGCTTAGTCAGATGTTTGGCCACCTGCATCTGCATCTGTATTGGTCAGGTTCTGGCATAGCCTCTCAGGAGACAGGTATATCAGGCTCCTGTCAGCAAGTGCTTCTCGGCATCAGCAATAGTATCTGGGTATGGTGTCTGCAGATGGGATGGACCTTTAGGTTGGGCAGCCTCTGGATGGTATTTCCTTAATTTGTGTATGTCTGATAAAGTCCTGCGATTTCATTTAGGTTATGCATTTCTGGCCAAAAAGCAACAAAAGTGATGAGGTTTTCCTTAAGATATCAGATCTGGCAGGAACATTATACAATGCCTGGTTTTACTTATATTGTTTTTTTGATATATATATGTCCTTTCTCATTGGCTACCTGCTTTTTGTTGTTGTTGGTTTT
>NW_021604608.1:16547041-16625061 GCF_004785775.1 Grammomys surdaster | reverse complement strand
ATATGTCCTTTCTCATTGGCTACCTGCTTTTTGTTGTTGTTGGTTTTTGTTTTTGTTTGTTTGGTTTTTTGGTCTTCATCCTATTTGTTTTTCGTTCTTTCTTCTCACACGCTGACCCTGTGTATAGACAGAACCTACAGAACCCAGGGGATCATATATACTAGGCTCACATTCATGAATGAGCTATAGTGTCAGTCTATTTTATTTACATTTTTGAGACAGAATATCATGAAACATATATATATATATATATATATATATATATATATATATATATATATATATGCTTTTCCCCTCTTAAAACCTAGTTGCATTTAACAGAGCAAAAATAGGAGAAGGCACAGTGACAGTGAAGGTCTATGGCACATGGTAGAAAGTATTTTCATTGCAAAATGTATTTTCTGCTTGGACCTATATATCTGTAGCTCAGTACTTACAATAAACCATACAGAGATAAGAATTCTGAAATATTCAAAGATAACGAATGTTAAGTGTTACTAGGTCTATACCTTAAGGCTATCAAACCTTATTGGAGTTGATAGATGTAGAATTTTTGGAAAAGTAAAAACTATAGGAAATGAAAGATTATGTAATGGGAGTCAGATTTCAGAATAAAGTTGTTGCTTTTACTAAGTTATTTTGGAGTATTTGAATTATTGAAGTAATTTGTCTAATTTATGTTACATTAACAATGCACCGAAGGCAGTCTACCATGGAACTAAGAGAAGTTTATTTTGCTCACAGCATGGTCTGCTATCACTGTCAGCTTGGTTCTGGAAAAAGCATCATGGCACGTGGCAGAAAGAGAAACAGATATCATTACCAAGAAAGGCCGGCCTTCTGCAGTCTAAAGATACTCCTACAATGACCCAGTGATCCCCCATCAAGCTCTGTTTCTGAAGGATTCCGCAGCTGTCATCATGGCATGGCCCTTGACCAAGGTTCCAACACAAGTAGTATGGAATAGATTTAGAGCATGGGGGAAGCTTCAGCCAGTTTTAACAATGATAAATCTATGACCACCATAATGTTTTAAAATATATTGCCAGAACTTTGGAAGTGCACATTCTCTTAAGATATAACATTGAAAAAGTCATTGCATAATTATTCTTGCTTTTCATGATTTCAAAATTTCACATCAGTGACTTTGGAGTGAACAAACTAGGAGAGTGAAGTCATCATTGACAGGCTTTTCTGTGATGCTCAGGTGTTACATTAGAATAAAAAAATCAATACTTTCACTTTATTGGCTCCCATACAAATGACCTTAAAGACATCTACAAACACCAAAGTAATCCACTCTCTAGTTGTCTTCTTTGTAGAATAAGGATATAGGATCACCATGAGTACAAGCTGATATATATGACAGAGGAAAGAATTTTTTAAAAAGTGATTATGCCTATTTGATTTTTTTAAACCAATATTCTTGTTGAGGAAGTTATTATCAGAAACTGGCAGGATAGAGTTATTTTCCTATTGCAGTAATCTAATTTCTCTGACTGATATCTTTAACTCTGGCTTTGTAACACAGGTGTTTCTGAAGGGGAAATTTTTTTCTCCTCTGGTAGGCTCCAAACTGAAACAGCAATTGCTCCTAAAAGATGTTTTCTGATGTTCTGAAGCATCACCTCCTTTTTATGTGTTGCATCTTCCCAGGTTAATATATTTTAAAGGGTTCATTACCTAAAAGTATTGAACAATATATGTATTATTTCTGAAAATTTTCCTGCCTTTTGGACAAGATCATTATGCTTACCAGAGAAGTGGTGAGAAGTTCAGCACTTGAGTCCATATAAATATTTTGGCCCCAGAACTCACAATGGCTCTTTATGCAGCCATGTTTTTTTCATGTTGGATTTCTCAGTCAGATAAAACAAACAAACAAATAACCCAGCAATACCTATTATAGCCTTACTTTGTTTTTTACAGATTGGTCCTAACTGGAAACGTCATGTGTAACTGAGCTGAGAGAAAAAAATAAGGGTACATAGGAAGTCAGAAAGTTCAAACAATATAAATAATCATGAACTGTCCCACTGTAACATATATGAGGTCCACACTCATTGCTTTTGTCTTAATACTCTTTCATTCTCTTCAGATTCTGTGTCCTTCTTTTGCTTAAATTCACTGAAATGAATAAAGTTAGCTGGGTACATGGATTATGCTCATCGCTAGAGATAAATCTAGCACTTAAAATCAATCAGAATGAATCTTGATCATTAAATTAATTTTTATAGCAGTTGTAACACACTATCACAAAGTATATGGCCTGGCTAAGGAATCAATTTTGTTATAAATTTAGATGTTACATGGCTAAGATCACAGAGTATCTTGCCACTTGAGCCAGCTAAGGAAAAATTTGACCCAGACTTGCTTTTGTGGCTTTCATACTCTCTGTAGCTTCTCTGAATTTTGCTGTCTTATTCCCATGTCTGCCTTTATAACCTCACAAATTTGTCCTACATTCTTCCCTTTGTTCAAATTTTTCTGTCTTATAAGAACACACATGACATTAAATTACAAAACCCTCCTATTCTATTATGACATCATCTTCATTTAGCAATTTATTTCTGCATTTAGTCTATTACCAAATGAGGTCATATTCTGCTGCACTGGGGTAAAGGACTATAATATATGAATATGGGTAATGTAGTTCAACTTACAACAATTATGTCCTAGAAAATGATGGCATATTTGTCTACCTACTTGTTCTGCTATGGCTTGTCTCCAAGGTGAAGTCATATCTCTGTTGGACAGTTTTGCTATTCTCATTTTCCTATTTTCTGTATTTAACTATAATTATTAATTCCCTTTAGTTGTATTGTCAGAACATATTCCAAAGAAATAAAGCTGAAATAGGTTTAACACTAATGTATATTTTTCTTAGTTCTTTTACTTCTTCCCATTTCAAAGATCACACTGTATCATCCCTTCTCCATCTCTTGGTCTTATCTCCACTAGTCTCATTTCTATTATTATAAATAAAAGTGCCTATAATTATTGCTCAGACAACACCTTATTATAAGTATGGAGTATGTCTTACAAAGATGTGACATCTGTGTATACCTTTCCCATTTATGTTTAACTTTCACTTTCTTAAAAATGCATTAATTAAGTAAAACTATTTCTATGGAGTGAATTATTTCATGACCCTATTGATCATGGAAAATAGGTCTACTCTATTTTAAAATATTTTAAGCCTATGGTAGATTTTATTTAAACCTTGTGATTTAGAGCAAGACATTTTGTAGACCATTTTTTCTTAATGAATTCTAGTTGTTACTTGTTCATTTGGTGTAAAATGGCTTAGAAATAATTATAGTCCTTATCTGTCTGTATGGACCAATGTTTTACCAGACATCTGAATTTGCAATCAATGTACTGTTAGTGCTTTTCAATGTAACAGCTTGTAGGCACCTGAACTTGGAAGTATAAATCTAAACTTCATTGACAACAACAGTGAACTGACATTCTCATTTTTTAATGTGATTCAATTTATTTTTAAGTTCTTAATGTTGTGGCTGATAATTTATTTCTAATTTTATAGCTGTAGATGACAAAATATTTGAAGAGATATCTTAAGGTAAAATGGGATAACTCTGTTTTGTTTTATTCTGTTTTCTCCAAATAACTGTACCCCACATTTGACTAGTCTGTGATGATCAGGAATAACCGTCTCTTGATAGCGAATCAATGAGCCCATAGACACCTTGTCATTATGTAAGGAATTATACATTCCTGGCTTGCCAGGTAACTCCTGTGGCCAATGCTAGCTGTTTTCATTTCTGCACCAGCTTTCATCTAAGAAAACTGGACATGATAAGGATTTTATTGACTTTACAGAAAAATGTGGAATGGCTGTTCATAGAGAGAAGATATAGGAATTCACAGATTGTCTCTGATTACTGACAATTATTTCACACTTCATTTATATGCTATCAGTTTAGTAATGATTTTCCATGGTTAAAAGATAGATGAAATAACTCCTCATTAATACCTAGAGATGCTTGCCTGTGAATCCAATGTATTTCAAGCTGTATATTGTGAAATTATTTCCTCTACCAGACATTGTGGTGGAACAGATATATTTATTCTACCTATAAAGAATGGCATCTAGGCCAGTAAGATGGTTCAATGAATTAAAGAGATTATAGGCAACTATGATATCCTTAGTTCCAACTCTGGTATTTACATAGTGAAAGGAAAAAACTGACAACATCAATACGTCTTCTGATGTATTCCATTACACATATAAATGTCTCTCAGATGGAACATCAACATAAAAAACCCTCCCCAGTAATCTTTCTTATTACTATAAAACATTCATATAAGGAGATATAAAATTTCTTTCTGAAGCCATGGGTTGCCACATAAAAATTCCAGATCCAGATATGAAATACCTCTCTCTAAGTTGTTGGTCAGAAATGTCCAACTCTTAAAACAATACAAACTATTCCAATTACTTTTCCTTACCCATCATAATTTGGTGTGAAGTGCTTATTGCTGAAGACTCTACACAGAGTTGTCACAGGGCATGAAGAAATCACTTTATGAAGTACCTCCTGCTTAGGTTTATGTCCACATGTTTAACTGTGAACCTCACCAAGAACTTATGTTTTGTGTGTTCACAAGATTCCCCAGAGATAAATCTACTACTTAAACTCTGCTAAGTGTATGTAATATTAAATTATCTTTTCTGCCAATAGATTAGTGCAATTTTCATATATTATTAGAGATGTTTTTCAATGGGACCTCCATATTACCCCCAACCTATGGATCAGGGGCCATCACAGAAGAGAAGATAAAAAAGTTGAGAGAATCTAAAGTTATTCTACATAACTCACATTCTCAGAAGGAATGGTTCCACATCTCTTCTCAGTGTGACAGGACTGCTGTACTCAAGAACTGACAGCAACTGTGCTTGCCTACACAAGAGCTGCACAGGATCCAAATAGCCAACATTTAATCCAGGAGAGAGAAAGGGTTAATAAGCTCCAACTTAGATGGCTAACGGCTTTTAAATGTCAGAATCTACTTCTTTAAGAGCGTTACCTCTGGTAGGCCAACTGTGCTCAAGTGATGGCTCCACATGCAGGAGTATATGGGCAGCACAAGTTGGACTTGATGAGTTACATTTTATTTTCTTAAACAAAGAAGACATGAAATTGAAGATTCCAGGAAAATGCAGGTAAATATGAGAGGAGTTAGAGGAGGAAGATTTGGTAATGAATAAGATCCAATACATTTATGAAATTACAAAATATTTACTACAATTTATAATCTATATCCCTTAAGAACAACATTTTTTCAATATTGCTACTTTAGTAAATTTTCCCAAGAATTGGAAAGGTAGCTACTAGTGATTTATTTTTCACAAAAGTAGAAGCCTTTTTACATAGGGAGGATATTTTGTGGAGAAACCAGGTTGCCAAGCAATCTTGTTGTCCTAGCTGTGATGCTAGCAGTTCCTGCTGTGAGGACAGCATGCAGATTGAGAAGAACAGACAAAAGAAGGACAAGACACAAGAAGCAATGCACAGGCCATACTAGGATCTCTAGTACCCACACCCATTGACCTTCACATTAACTTGCTCTTTCTCCTGGTTGAATACCGTGTAAATATTCATTCTGTAGACTAATTTTTTTCCTGATGGACCTTAGTTTTTCTTTTATTTAAGATATATATATATATATATACTCCATTACAGTAAGCATAGATTCCACAATCTTTGCACACGGCACTTTTAATTGTACATGTACATATGCCACAGTGTGTGTTTGTACCATACTCACAGCCCTATACAAGGAGAAAATGAACTTAAAAAACAAACAAAAAACAAAATTACCAAGCACATGCGCCTTAAGAGTCGGGTAGACTTAAGTTTAAATTGTAAACTTAGGGTGTACATGTTGTGTGGTAATAATCTGGGACACACTGTTCAATATTTCTGAACATTGATTTATTTACTTTCAAATACAGTCATCTTAAAATATTCACAGAACCTTAAATTTTTGTTCACTTCACTTTGGAATGTGCTATCCATGGTGCTGAACGTGTTACACAGCCCTCCTGTCCTCTGGAGCTCACTACAAGGCTATCCCTTTAACAGATCCTTCTTTCTTTGTGTCCATTTGTCCTTGAGACACATTTATGAATAACATGAAACCTATAACTCTGGGTTCTGCTGACAAAATTTCCTCATTGTAAATTCCTTGGGGAGTGAAATTTGTCAGCTTTGGCTCTCTCATGTCACCAGGACTTTTTTTTATTATGATGGAAGGGACGATACTCATTACTTATTCACTGAACTCACAGCCTGATACTTGAAATAAGTATCTTTCCTCAATAATAACAAATACTGCTTTGAGAAGAATCACTCTCATCTACATTTCTGACTACACTATGTCAGCCAAATGCTGTCACTCTTATTTTATACATAAAAAATTAGGAGCATTACATAATATGACCTTGATAATGTACCTTTGATGTTCTCAAGATTAGTTTTAGCTGAGGCAATATGACTTTAGATACTGTGATATTTTATTTAATTTCTGTCTGTCTTTATGGCTGTTTCTGTATCTATCTATCCAACTATCTACCTGTCATCTATTTTTTATCTATATATGTATGTATTACATGCAGATGCATAGAGAAAAGAGGAAGTTGTAGGATACTATTTTCTGCAATTCTTTGCTTTATTACCTTGTGACTGTCTGTTACTGATTTTAGAGCTAGGTGGGGCACAGCCAGCACCATTGATCTTTCACACTCCTATTTCTCAAAGAGCTGGGGTGTAGAAACATGTGTAGTCATGCCTGATTTTTGTTCTCTTTGGTGGCACTGAGTATTTGTGTTCAGGTTCTCACACTTGTGCTATTACCTACAGGACTATCTCCTAAGTGAGGATCCTATTTGTGCCCTTCATTTCCAAACTGAATTACTTCTAAAGAAAAGAAATGTTTTTGGCAAGATCTTGTAAAAATTATGAGTTATATGAGAAGACAAAAACATAATCCCACTAGAACTTAGTCATGTTTTCTTTCTATTTCCTTATCAGAAGCTCATAAATACAGAGGTAAACTAATGTGTTAGAAGAAGAGAAGAGAATAGTCTTTGAGAATGCATTTCAACATTAATGAGAGAAGGAAGATTTAATATAATCTGTTCTGTTGTTCAGGTTTAAGTAAAACAACTAGATCCACAGGAGGCACCATGAAATGGCACCTAATACTCTAGTGAAAGAACCTCATTAAATCTCATGTAATTATCAGGAAAAATAAATGTGAAAATGATAGTTATTTAAAGGTGTAAGTGTGTATGTGAATGAAGTTAGGCAAAGCTTTAGGGGACAGAAAGTAATACACAAACAGACAATTGGAGTGATTTTGTAATGTGCCATTCAGATATTTCATTAGCTGATTGTTAGCGAGTGATTATCCCATCTAAAGCTAGACAAACTATACCTTGAAGGGTTGCTTCAAACCAACAGCTTGTCCTTTGGACAGTCACTGTGTTGTGCAGAGTTACTAAGCACAGGTGTCCTATCTCTGCACCAAAGACACATTTTTTTTTTAATAGTAAAGATGTTTGGACCACTGTACTATAAATCGTCTTGCCTCATGAAATCACATAGCCACACTCTGAGTTATATTTTAACATAAGGGTTAGGCCTTTAAAAAACTATCAGTATCTGACCCATTTTAGTTTGTGCAAACTACTTCACAGGCTGTGCCCTGGCAAGATGGCTTCTCTCAGAGGAAATAAGAATGAGATTTCAAAACAAAAGAATCACTGCCCCAACTGATTTAGATAGCTCTGCTTCTTTCACACTTCTCTCTTCTTATTAGGCGGGAAGATCTAAACATCATGTCAATGAGTTTACAGAAACTGCAAAAAGGTATTTTTTCTTTTTCTTTCAATAGTTTTAGTACTTGTTCACATTCTGTTAACTAAAATGCACCATTTTTTTATTGGTACAACCTTGTCAAATCAGAAAACCCTGTACATTGCTTTGTGACTCATAACTATAATTTATAGATGTACTTTGACATGTTAGCTTCAGCATCATCAATATCTTAAACAATATTTTGACTTCAGATTCTCTTCTAACGCATGCTTGCCTTCCTTATTAAAAAAATTTCAGTGCTCTCTGCTTCTTAATTTTAACCTTGCAACTAAGACTTTACACAAAGGTTCTTACAGATGATTCTTATTACATACTTTGATTTTATTCATAATAATTAACAAGAGGGGGTACATGGGTAGTTTATTTTTTTATACCAAACTGATCAAACTGGAGTTTTAAGCAACTCATTTCTGTTGTTGTTTGTTTTCTGACACCAAGACAAGAGTGGATAGAGCTGTAGACAATAGAATTCATGTTATTGAATAAATGAATCTTTCCACTAGGTGGCAATGTTGATTCATCTACTCATGAAATTTAAGAAAAATTTTATCTTTTTGAAAGCAGAGAGATGTGAGTTTTTTCCTTATTATTATTTTTTAATATAATGAAAATTCCTGCATAGGAAAAAGCTGATTTGGGCAATTCTGAACTTGAAAAGTGGGTTCTTCTTGCCACTGGAAGTGTTACAAATAAGTCTGTACCAAATACGTGAGTTCTTTTGGCATACAAACAAGAAGGGTGATGACACATACAACTTACATCTGGATTCGATAGGTTTAGAACAAGCTGAGTTTTTCCCGTTTTTAATTGTCAAAATTTCATTCATTTTAAGGGACTCTTGCATATACAACTTATATCATTAAAATACCTTCCACCTAGAATTGGCTTCTTTGTCAATCAGACAGTCTGGAGTGCCTAAAGAATACAAATGTTCATTAGCTTTTGTATCTATGTGGAGACAAACATTACAATGGAAACCTTAGGGTATCTTAGTGCAATTGGTAGCTATTCAACAGTGTGAGGTCTTGGAGAACCAGGTCATATTGTGAGGTTGAACGTGCAACAAAGCAACCTTGAGGGATGAGGTAATGTCTTCTTCTAGCAAACAGTAGATGCTTTTATTTACTATGAAGTCATTGATCACCATCTTCCATGCTCACTATTCTTCAATTCCTAGTACACACATTTATCATGAAGCTGTTTGGAACTGGAGAAATTTATGAAAATGAACACAATTACTTCTTTTGTCATGAGAACAAACCAGCCAACCAACCAACGAAACAAACAAACAAATCTTAAAAACCTCTTTTGTCTGAGTCAACCTCCTACTTGCAGAAGTAGTATATCTTAGATAATATACAGGATTTTTATCCCATATCCCTGTATCCTTGTTGTCCTGTATCATTGTTATGGCAGAGTAGATTTTATTTCAGAATGAGTCTACAAATTACATTTCCTTGTGACTAAATTTCAAAGCCAGTATCATAGTATGTGTCACCCTAAAGTCATAGGGGCTGGGAACAATGTGTAAACCTTGGTGGTTTTTCAAAAATATGTTTTCAAAGCACCTGCAGGGATTAGATTACTAATTATTACCACAGTTCTGAGTGTTAGCCTCCTAATATTATCTAGCTGTTGTATTTTATAAAATTTTGTTACTCTGTTGAATTATGTTGAGTAAGTAGAAAATTCCAGACAAACATTTATCATATCTTGCTTGCCTCTTTGCCTTAGATGTTTGTCACAGGAGATACTCAATTTGTCACATTTTTCTGATGTATATCTGGAGAATAAAATACATGGACATTTTTGGGTGATATAAATGTCATGACAATTTGATGACATAGAGTAAATATCATTTAAGTGTCAGCTATATTGCCACAATTTGCCATGAAAGCAAACTCTATGATACATTTAATTGTGACTAAGTAAATAAAAAAGAAAGAACCATTAATGGATTCAGGAAAACAAACAAATGAATAAAGAGTGAGGAAAGGCTTCAAGTGACAGTTTCATTATAAGTAGGTTGATTGTACAGATGAGATAGCAAAAGGTACCATGCTCAGGGATCTGAGCAACTGTAGGAGATAAGTGTTGCATCATGAAGGAGGAGTAGAAAGACATTCTATATGATAATACTTGAAATATAACAAATGAAGAAGGCTTCTGATACCAACCTCTGTTTTGCATAATTTGAGGGATGACTGTAGGGCCACATAAAGAAGACTTTTGTCAGTGGATTTAGAGGGGGAAATGCACACTGCTTTTTAGCCCTGTTGCATTCCAAGTTTATACTATATGCCAAATAGGAGTGATATGGAAACAACTAGATACACAGCTTCATGACACTGATGATATTACAGAAAATACAATCACTACTAAATGAAAAATGCAAGCAGAGAAAAGTAAGGCTCGAGATATGTTTGAGATATATGTGGATACATAGTTTATCAAATTTAAAATACAGTAAAGGAGATCCATGGAGTATCTAAGAGTGGAAGAGATATCTTACAGAAGTCTCATAGAGATCTCATTGAATTTCTTGCCTCATTTAATGATGTTTAGTGTTTAAAGACAATGAAGAGAAGAAAAAGTCATAGGTTCTAATGTAATTTAACATGAGAATTCTTTATAGTAGAGAATCTTACTTTTGAATAAAGTATACTAACAAATACATTGTCTCTATAATAAGTAATTGTTTTAGATCTTAATTTACTTTGATATTGATTACTAAGTAGTTTGTGATCAACTTTTCCAATAAGGTTTGCAATTATTTATTTTAGGATGAATGAGATGTAATATTTATTCCTTGTTTCTTATTTGACTTGGATTTAAAAACGGTCTTTTAATGAATTGTAAAGAATAAATAACCCAAATATATTTCAGTTCACACTAAAGCATACTCTTTCCAAATGTTGGTAGTTTTAGTTCATTTCATCTACTATTTATTTTTTATTTTGACATTTATCCCCTGGGTTTTTTCCCAAGTTTTATTTTAAGATATAATTTTGTGGTATGTAGTTTTCATTGATTTATTGTCATTTTCATTATCTGAAGTCGAGATGAAAGTCAAAACACACATACAAACACATTCAAACACACAGTCAATAAAGAGAAATTCTAACACAAAACAGGGTGATACAAGCTTGCAATCTTAGTTTACTGGTATGGGGAAGCAGGAGGATCATATATGAGACCTATCTGTGCTAGAGAATGTGGTCAAGGACAGCCTTGGTTACTTAGTGATACCCTATATCAAAATTAAAAGGGAAAGAAAGATGAATGGTTATAACTCACTAGTAAATATGTGTCTAGCATATTCAAGGTCCTGGGTTCAACCTTTAGCAATATAAGAACACACACAATCACACATACACGGGCATGCAGGCTCACACACACACACACACACACACACACACACACACACACACACACACACAGAGAGAGAGAGAGAGAGACAGAGAGAGAGAGAGAGAGAGAGAGAGAGAGAGAGAGAGAGAGATTTTAATAAAAAATATCTTGAGTACATGTAGAAAGTAAAAAAAAAAATCAACAGTTATGAAAAGGAAAAACTATTGATATAAGAAGGTACTTCAGAAGGGAAAAAGTGACTCCTTAAAAAATAATTGTCCATTTTGAGGATATGATTCTTTAAGTAAGTTTCACTTTCTATCCAGTTTATGTTGTTAATGTATATTGGAATCTCCAAGAAAAACGTTAAGAAAATAATGAGTAATCTTGCAAATCACACGTTGGCCTCTTCTCTTCTGACTTCTCATGTTCCCATGCCACTCAGTGTGGCAGTTCCCTCTAACTTCTCACTTGCTTTCTATGGTTTTAAAATAGCATCTCTTCCCTGTTAAAATGGTTTTTTCTACTTTTCTATAAAAAATGTTTGAGATTACACTTCTCCCACCAATGTTTTCATCTTAATTTCTCTCTAATTTGTCAGCAGTGTCAGGACAGAAAAAGTGCCATGCTCTAGCAATGAGCACCAGAGAGTGAGTGAGCTGTAAATTCCTCTAAATGTCTACTTTAACCCTCCTCTCCTGTCATGTAAAAATAACCGCAGCACCTGTTCATCTTTCCTCAAGGTTAAGGTGAGAATCAAAAGAAAGAGCAAAAAATTCTATGGTGTTTCATCTGTAGATTGCTGTGAATATTAATTACATACAACATTCACAACACCCAAGCTTTGTATAAAGGAGACTTTGAAATAAAATATATGTCAATTTGTGATAATTATATTGCTATTATAACTATTTCTTGGTTTATGCATTTATAATATATTTAACTGAAAAAGAAAATGAGGTCGAAACAAAGATTAAGAATTCTTTATGTACAACAGTTACATCTGTGTAGAGGGCCTAGATCCTTCCCATTAAAGTTTTCTGGTTGCAAGTTCAGGCTTTCTGAGCTACATGGTCCCAGGTTAGTTGATGCTGTGGGATTTCTTGTAGTATCCTTGACCACTCTAGCTCCTTAAAGCCCTGCCCCTTCCATAGCATTCTTCAAGCTTCACATAATGCTTAGTTGTGGATCTCTGCCTCAATTTACATCACTTGCTAGGTGAAGCCTTTCCTACAACATTTATGCTAGGGTCCTGTCTTCAAATATAGGAGAATATTATTAGTAGTGTAAAAGGTTGTCTCTCTCTCATGGCATAGGTCTTAAATAGGGCCAGTCTTTGGTTAGCCCTTTCTTCAAATTCTTTTCCATCTTCTATCCATGCACATCTTGTAGATAGGACAAATTATGGGTCTAAGTTTAAAGTGGGAGCAGGGACTCTCTCTGACTACATTGCGTGTCTTTGGATCCCTTTCCCCTAACTGGATTTCATTTTCTAATTCAATAGAAGATGAGCCCAATCTTATTGCAACTTGATATGCCAAGGCTGGTTGATATTCATGAGAGCCCTCCCCTTTTCTGAGGAGAAGGGGAGGGTGGGTGAATGAGGTGTATGGCGGGGGAGGTGAGAGGGAGGGATTGGTAGGAGAAGAGGGAGGGGAAACTGCAATGGGAATTTAAAGTAAATAAATAACTTAATCAAAAGAATGAATTCTCTGTTTTAGTAGCAATATTGAATGACAATTTTCATTTTTCTGAACTCTTTATTAAATATAGAACCTTACATCCAATCTGACAAAGACATTTGATTTAATAATTCCATTGGTAATCCAAGAATCTGCATTATTATCACTTTGTGGTGATTTTAATATAGGCAATCTGGAACTCCATATTGATCAAATACTGTTATAATCTTGGTCTATGGCAATCTCTGACAATGATTCCATTCAAATCTGTGTGCTTCTAATTCAATGGTTTCCTCTTTCCTGCCACCTCAGTGATTCAATGAGACTACTTGACGTCTCTGAGTCTTTGTCCATATACTAATTCCTAGGCTTACACAACTAACTAAGCTCTACAAATTGAGAGTGCATAACTCCACAGACATTCATTTTCTTACTGTTCCAGAGGCTAGAATTCTAAATTGACGGTGCTACAAGGGCCAATATTTTTTTAGAAGTCCAGAGATGAATTCTTCCTTGTCTATTTAAGATTCTCAAAGTCGTGGTCAACACTTAGCAATTGTGATTTGCAGTTGGATAATTCTAGTTTTTGTTTTCATCTTATTTTTTTTCCTATTTTTTCTACCTTTCAAATGCATACTGGACTGAGGGATTATCCTAATCCAAATATCATTTCACTTTAAGCAAATCTGCAAAAATCCTATGTCCCAGAATAATTACATTTAGTACATATAACTATTGAAAGGGATAGTTTTCTAACCATTACAGTTCTGACAGAGATATTCTATCCTTATGACAACTGGATCATTGAATTAATGATTAATTTTCATTATTCCTTAAACTGGTAATTAATTCCATTGTTAATTTTATTAGTAACCAAATCCATGGACTTGAAGACATTTGAAAGCACTACTTGTTAGTTGGTGGTAAATAATTAGTGAATTATGTTTTATTCTTTCTTTGTAAGTATGGCTTAGCCTTTGGGCTTCAAACACAAATGTTCAAGCCTTGTATAACTGGTTATGGTTCTCACTGGGAGATTTTTGAATCTAGCTTTCTTATTTTGTCTTACCATTAATTAACCTGAGGTGAGGACAAAGAAACTATGTTTTTAAAGGTCACCCAAGTTGTGTTGCTTTGCATCCAGGTGCAGGAAGAAATTTCTCTGTCTGAGAATTTATTGCTTCATTTGGGGAACTGAAGATCTACTAGATCTTAATTATAAAAAAATTTACAGGCAATGCAAAGTTTTATACATCTTAAAATATGCATGTGTGTCTTGAACAATAACACCCAAAATTCAACTAAAATTGATAGATACATAAAAATCTTAAACAGTTGCACTTGAAAGAATGTAATTTAACCTTTTTTATTTTCAATGAATAAGTCCCAAAGAAAATCTTCCTTTTTCTAACTTACAGTTTTATTTGCAAACAAAAATGAGTTCAAAATGTTTGCAACAATAGCCAAATACTATGGATGTATCCTACCATGTCATTCACCCCGTGATAGGTATTTTTAGTTAATATAATGAAATCTTCCAGTCATCTATTCCACAGTTCTTCTCAGGAAATAACTTTGGTTAATGTTGAATATCTTCCTCAGAGTATCTATAATTTGTCTACGATCTGGAAATGCCCCTTTTGCATCTTTGAATTTTCTACATCTTCTTTCTTACTGAGTGAGATTGATTTTCCTGCAGCATAGTAAGTCTGTTGGTGTCAGAAATCTTCAGCATTACAGACAGTGAGAATCATACTGACAGTAATATTACAGAGTATGTGATTCATTTCACCAATTACAGCACTCATCTGCTTCTGGGGTACCGTGTCCTTTTGTTAGCATCGATTGTTACTCCTTGTTTGGAAGGAATGTAAATGACTGTGTAAAAGAATAAATTAGTCTCTGGTAAACCCATATCTTCACTTAGAACTTAAAAAAGAGCTTTCAGTTTCCTTTACTGTCACCCATGTGCTTTAGCTTTGGCAGCTCAATCTTGTGTAATAGTTCACAAAGCAGCAATCTTTTCTTGTAGCAATACGCCGCAAATTTCATGCAGACTTGACTCATTTCTTTATAATCAACTTTAGGATATAAGATAATGTTTCCATGAGCTGCCAAAGGCAGCTAGATGGCACATGAAACTAGGAGCTACTCTGAGAAAATAATGTCTAGACAGATTCTTATATTTAATTTCAGAGAAATATTCACTCATTATCTGGTGATATCACACTTCCGGAGAGTACTTCCTGCCTCATATCTGAGGCCTTTGAAGATGTGGGTGCAATGAAAATGATAATTCTGTGTACCTGGAAACTTGTTTTCAGCATAGAAAAATCAAGAAGAACTAAAAAAATATTGTTGATTTATGTTAAATTATGACCTCAATTATTTCATTCCAATAGCTAGGTTGTTGAAGACTGTGTTTTCTTCCATCCTCTTCCATCTTTGTTACACACTCAAATCCTCAAATGACAGTTGTATATTAGTCTCATTTCTTGTTGCTGTGATAAAAACAAAAAACAAAATCGAAACAAAAAACAAACAAACAAAAAAAACCCCAAACCTCCAACAAAAACACCTTATAAGAGAAAGGGTTCATTCAACTCACAGTTACAGGCTACAGTCTATTATGAAAGGATTTTTGTAACAGGAGGTGCTTGAAGGAATGGGACATTTACAGTCAAGAGCAGAGATCAAGGCATTAATGTATGTATTTCTAATGATCAGCTCATTCTTTTTCATTCATTCCAGGGCTCGGTTCCAAGAAATGGTGTGGTCCATGTTCAAGGTTTGTTTGTTTTTTTTCCCACCTCAATTAACCCAATTAAGAACATCCCTCATAAGCCACCCTAATCTAAGCAATTCTTTTGGAGACTTCCTTCTCATCCTTTTTTTCTGATATAGAGTTTAGGAAAAGAGCCTACAGTGTCATCAATCAAAACTGCCTCAAACTATGTCTCTTACATAATGGATTGTGGTTATTTAATTTATTCTATCCTTAACCATTTTTTTCTGTTCAGTTATGACTATTAATGTACATATGCCTGACCATGCCATCTACTGTGAACTTCAGAGAGAAATAAGATGTCAGAAATTAGGAGGAATGAACATACCAAAAAGGATCGTTTTGTGAAAGTGCCAGTAATAATCTATCAGTCTTCTACATGGATGTCTTGAGTCTGATATAGGTCAAGAAGACTATGGTGGCTCAATAAATTCAACCATCTGTAATACTGAATGTAAGACACATATCAATGACATTAGTTTTCATGATATAAGGGTTGATAAGAAAAGCCTAGCATTCCCACCAATCCCTTGAGGCAGAAAAAAATTTTACCTATGAAATGTCAATGTAACAAATCAAGTTATAATCTGGAAGCTGATAGGTTAGCAGTAGAGCAAGAAGGCAGTTTAGAAATGGATATTTAAAGTTGATGGTATTTAATATTATCTCATAAACTATAAATCCATTAAAGAATATTGTTTGTTGAACAGTAGTGGAAAAAATAATAAACTTTTGGGCTTTTAAAATTTTTTCCTTGCCTTGAATTTCAGCCAAATTACCCCTATTATTTATTTCTTGAATATCACAGGGAAGGACACTAGGTACAATCAGTTAACTAACTGTACTTTGTTTCTAACTCTAAGTCGAATGTCTGGACTCTAACTTGAATAACCTTGAATAATGAACATCTTAAGAGAAAACAACAAAACTATCCAGTAAACAAGTTATCTTCTTTTTCAAAAAATCATTTATATTTGTTTGTGTTCGTGCGTGTGCTCTTGTACTACATGTGGGTGGGTGGCCATGGGATCCAGAAGAGGATGTCAAATTCATGCACTTGGAGTTATAGGTGATCATGAGATGCCCAATCCTTGCCTTTGCTTTTTCTTATTGTTTCATATTATACTGAGACAACTACACACATTAAGATGAAAGGCAGCTTTTACTGGAAGAAGGCAGCTTCTTCCACATGTGACCTGCTAATAACTAAGATCTTGCCCTCCTTCACCATGCCACACTATGTCTATGACTGACTTTCTGAATCTGCTGACAAAAATGAGTCTTTATATCACCAGATGTAGGCACTGCTTGGTGCAGGTACTTTTGGAATAACTCTTGTCATAACAAAGAATATTAGAACCCTAATTATTTTTTGATGTTTCCATTTATTTATGAGACTTCCAGACAAAAATTTCCAGTATGGGGGTAGAAATATATTTTTTTAAACATTTACAGACATGAATTATATTCTCACGGTTTCTAGTCACACATTCAGTTTGGGTTTATTTACAAGTTGTAAGGGCAGGTGAATGGCTTGCTTTATGCTTATCCAGTAGTACATGTTGGTCACATGTGTAAGACAGCTTTTCTGTTACCTTTCTACTAAGACTGAAACCTTACAATCTATGAGGAAATACAAAGAGTACTTTCATCTTCACCTCTTCTACTGACCAGTCCTCATGTATGCAGGAGAAATATCTGATGAGACATTTAGAATAGAGGGCATGGTGGAGATATCTGGATGCTACATATTTTTCACTTTTAGAAATAAACAAAAACGGCACAGTGACACGGTAAATTTGATGTTATACAATAGAATTTTATTTACAACAATACTTGGATAATGCCATCAGTGATATATTAATAAGCAATTGGCAATGACTCATCTGAAAGTAAAAGTACTGTGGCAAAGAAATGTGGTGAAGTTATTTGTATTTAAACACAACTTTTTTATCTAAACGTTGTGAAAATATTTTACCACAAATTTTGAGATATTAAGAGTCTGGGAACTTAATTATACTATGGTGTTGATTTATAGGGTTCTTGGGAGGTAAATGTTACTATAGCTAAGGAATTCAGGTAGGAATCTCATGATTGAATAATGGAGGTTTTTAAGGTTAGAATTTCCAGGAGGCAAACACACACACACACACACACACACACACACACACACACACACACACATTCTGTTGATCTTTGGTACCTGATAAACTGTACCACTTAAGAAATTTGTTAGGACCTTCACCCAGCTGATACCCGGTTCTGATGATATCTGTATTCCCCCTGATCACCCACACTCCAGTGTCATTCCCTTCCCCACATCCTGCCTTTCTGTGTTTTTAACCCCTGTGTGAATGAATTACGATTTGAGAAAAAATAAATTACAAATAAAAAAAATAAAAAAAATAAAAAAAAGAAATTTGTCAGGAATAAGGCCTTTTATCAGCAGATATAGGCCTTCTATTTGTACCTGAACTCTAATCTAAACTCTTCTTTATAATCCATGGAATGCACAGCTTTGTGTTCTTAGCAACAGAATATGGCTAACATCAAATGTGAGGAGAGTCCACTGCATTAAATGATGGTAAACTCTGAGCCTCATAGGGGACAATTTGAAGGGGCTTTCAATGGACAAACCGCTGAACAAGGGACAACATAGCATTGTCTTGGGAAGTTTCAGAATTATTTTACCTTAAGTTGCATGATTTTTTTACTCTATTTTACAAAATTCAGAAAACATGGCACTTCCGAATATATACACCTAAGTATCAGATGACAATTAGATGAAGTGAAATCATATGACCATTAGAAACCTAAAATGTTGTATTTGTTTAAACAATGAGGATTGCACTTCTACATTTACTGGATCTATTTTTCAGGTTATGCTTGAATATCTTACTCCCTGACTTTGACTCTTGCTTTTTGTAGCTTCTAGGATATAAAAGTACGATCTTATAGATATTTGGAGAGTAAATAAAGAAGTAGACTGATTTCTCAACAACTGTGATGTAAAGCTTGTCCTTTTCCTTTCATTTTTCAGAATGAATGGTAGAAATTTTTCAAAGGACTGATAATTGAAATAAACTCACCCTTCAAGACAATGTTCATATTTATAGATGCAGAACTACTTGAGATGTAATATACAGTCCAGAGATGACTAGGGTAGTTTTCACAATTGTGTGTGAAAAGTTCCATCTGTTGTTTTTGTAATAAGGAGTTATTCAGGCACTATAAAAGTTGTGGTAGTTCAAAAATCCTCCAAAATATAAAACTTGTTTTTCTCAGGCATTGGAAAAGTTGAAATGGCATGTCTGTCTATGCAGCCTGAAGAATCCTCCTCAGAGACCTCTCAGGTATAGCCAGGACCTTGATATACACCATAGAAAAAATTTCAGGACAAGTCAATGTCAAATAAAGTTGGATACTCAGACACGTTTAAACGCATTTTTTTTAACAGAAAAATGTTCTTAGGTGTTTTAACCCTACCTATATAGTTGATCGTGTGGCTTTAGAGATTTCATTATTCAAAAGAAGTCCTTTAGAACCCTATATCTAAAAATTAGTAAAGTTTAAGAGTCACACAAAAATAATGAGATAATGTACTTTTTCCACTCATCTGTAGGATATTATTGATAAGTAAGGCTGAAAGGTGCTTTTATAGCACCTTATACAGGCTTAGAGATGAAAGAAATGCTGTAAAAGATATAAATAACTATGGTTTGAGATAGGTTTTGTCCTTAATCATGATTCATTAGCTTTTATAATACTCCAATTTGAGCACACTTTCAGACAATGGAGTATAGCCTTTATGGAAGTAATCTTTATAGGAGTTTGGTCAGTGATATTTATAATTAATTAATTATTAATTAAAAGTAATTATTTTATTTATTTGCATTCCAAATTTTGCCCCTTTTCCTGGTTCCTCCTCCCAGAGTTCTTCACCCCATCTCTCTCTTTTTTGCCTCTGACAGGGTGCTTGCCCCAAAATGAGCATCCTCCTTTCCTGGAGCATAAATCTTTACAGGATTAGGTGCATCCTCTCACACTGATGCCAGCCCATGTATGCTCCTTAGTTAGTGTCTTATCCTTTGGGATCTCTGAGGGTTCCACTGTTGGTCTTCCTATGGTGTTGCCATCCCCTTCAGTTCCTTCAATCCTTCCCCTAACTCTTCCATTAGGGGTCCCTGGCCTCAGAACAATGGTTGGGTGTAAGTATTTGTATCTATCTCAGTCAGCTGCTGGTAGAGCCTCTCAGAAGACAGCCACGTTAAGCTCCTGTCTGCAAGTACAACATAGCATCAATAATAGTGTCAGGGTTTGTTACTTGCTTATGGATGGATCTCAGGTTGGGCAGGTCACTAGATGGCTTTCCCTTCAGTCTTTGTTCCAATTTTGTACTTGCATTTCTTTTAGATAGGAACAATCCTGGGTCAAACATTTTGAAGGTGGGTTGATAATCCCATCCAAAGTTTTAATTCTCAAGCTGAAAGAGAAACATAAATCAGACATAAAAGGAAGGTAGTCTCTTTTATTTTCTTATGTAGTCTTGCATTTCCTTGTTTTATCTAGTCTCATTTTAAACATAGTTGTAATAAAATAATAATAATTATTATTGTTATTAAATAATAAATAAAAGCACAGATAGTTGGGTTTAAAAAATCAGAATCTCACTTCTAAAGATAAACAATACACAATGGGATAAAACCAAAAGAAAGAGTGAAAATTAGAGCAGTGAACCTGCAGCTTGGTCAGCTCTGCAGGTATCTGGGGAGGCTACTAATAGGGGTTTGGTTTGGAAGGCAGGGTGGGGACAGCAGGAGAAGAATTAGCTAGGAGAGGCTTTGGAATTAGATTGGCATTCCTTGCCTTCTTTTCCAGTACTGTTTATTTTTGTTCAATAGTATTCAACACTTTAAGCATGTCTGAATTGAGGTAAATATATTATAATGGAAATGGAATGAAAGAGTGGAAGAAGTTAACATAAATGTAGGTATGCATTTATATATATGAGAAAACAATACTTGTATGATTTGAATGCTTACTAATGCTATAATAATCCTGCTTTTAGCTGATAATTTTACTATACCTTCTATTTAATAAAATCCCAAATTACCATTCAGGTTTCATAGTATAAAATACATTACATAAAATTCATGGCTTGTAATGTATTCAATTATGTCCTCAAACACTGTAAACTATGAATCACTCGAGCTTTATAAGAAACCAGAACTCAAATGTTTTCAGAAGATTGAAACAAAACAGTGAATTAGTTTGGGTAATTTCAATGAAAATTTCAGAATTAGAAAACAGGCATGAAAAGCCTGAGATTCTCTGAATATTTCTGTGCTCAACTTTTATTCCATTCTGACCTTGTGGAAAGTCCCTCACTTCCTCTTCTCTTTGCTCTTCAAAATGGAACTTTTTGTTTCAGAAATGTTTCAAAGAGGAACTATGGTTTACTGCCTCAAATAGCTTTTGGAATGAAGCAGAATATGAATTATTAAATAAATAACATCTAATGCTTATAGTCTGAAATAAAAAGTATTAAGGGCCTAAGATAAAATCTTTCTGTTCTGTTATAATCCCCAAGAAGAAATTTTCTTGTCTGATTCCAATCTATCATTGACCCATAGAATTACAAGGGTATTTCATTGGCATGAAAACTTTATAGCCATGGACTCTTAATGAAGCTAGGTCAGGATGGGTGTATAAGCATGACTATGGGAAAGCATTAGTAAAGTTATTATTTTCTCCTCTTTATGGAGGTGATCAAATTATTACTTGAAGTTTATTAGGACAGTTTCTAGTGCTCACAGTTTCTAAGTGCATTTTAAGCTCTGTGAGCTGGCACTGAAAAATAGGTGAACTGTTTTTCTTACTCTTGAAACGAAACCCATGAGACTTTTCATAATTAAATCTAGAACAAAAATCTGTGTTGTGAATACTGTTTTCTAAAAGTTAATATAGGGATAATTAGCATTAAATTCAAAATTGCTCAGTATTTGTACCATTTGTAGTTTTCTTTTACATATTTTTGCATTTATAAATATCATGAATGTATTGGCTTGTATTTTATAGAAATACATATAATATAATAAATATAGTATGAAATATAATATAGTATAGATATATAATATAATTAATATAATCAGTAACATAAGTCACAGCTCATTCTAGCAAGGATGTGATGGAAGAGAAATACTTCTCCATTGCTGGTGGGAGTGCAAACTTGTACAGCTACTATAAAAAACAGTAAAGCAATTCCTCAGAAAATTGTGAATCCACCTACCTCAAGATGGAGCTATCCTACTGTTGAGGATATACTCAAAGTATGCTTCATCCTACCCCAAGGGCACTTGCTCAATTATATTCATTGTAATTTTATTCAAAATGATAGGAAATTGAAAACAAGCTAAATATCCATCAACAGATGAATGGATCAAAAAATGTACATTTACACAAGTATCACTCAGTTGTTTAAAAAAAAATGATGTAATGAAATTTGCAGGCAAATGGATGGAAACATAAAAATTCATAGATAACACAGATCCAGAAAGATATATATGATATGTATTCATTTATATGTACATATTTACCATAAGTAAATGATAACCAAGCTATAATCCATAGACCCAGAAAGGTAGGTAAAGAGAGGAAACATATAGGGGACACTTGGATCTCCCTGGTAGGGTTCCCCCTACCAGGAAAGATTAAAGATAGATTTTAGATGGGATAGATTTTACAAGCAGACCGGGAACCAGTGGGGATGGGAACAGGGTGATCAGGATGGGTGGAGAGGGGAGAAGGAAGAGAGTGCTGGGAGAGATGGATGAAACTGGGGGACACTTGGAGGTGATGTGGAAACCTAGTGTAGTGAAAACTTGCTGGAATATATGAAGGTGATCCGAGTGAGGACTCCTGATAATAGAGGATACTCAGTCTTACCTTGTCATCTCTTGTTGCTAGGTGAGACTTCCATTAGTGGGATTGGGTAATATGTGGAAATCCTCAAATAACCCAGATTTTTAAAAAGACATAGGGCTGCTCTTGGAAAACTGACAGCAAGGTCCTATTGTTGAGGATAGTACCTACACAATACATTGAATATGGCACCAGTTGGTGCCTACATATAGCCTTCAGTTCTATATTCTAATCTCTTTGATGTGAGAATGTACCTGAAGGCTACTGAAAGAGAAACATGGACACAAACCAAGCCACAAGTGTGTGGGTTTGTGGGTTTGTGTGTGTGTGTTTGTGTGTGTGTGTGTGTGTGTGTGTGTGTATGTGTGTTCCTAATGATTCAATTCCTAATGATATTCTTCTATACGCATAGATGAGTGCCTTACCAAGTCATCATCAGAAAGGCTTTTTCTGGCAGCATATGGGAACAAATGCAGAGACCCAAAGACAGATAATATGTGGAGAGAGTAAATGAAAGATTTCCATCAAATCTCTCCCCTCAGTGATTAGAGAATCCTGTGAAAGAGAAGGCTGAAATAGTTCAAGAGACAAACTGGCAAAAGACAACAGGAGAACAAGGCTCTGTGAGTCAACTAGCAAGATCCATGAGCTTACAGAGACTAAGGCTTCAAGCACAAGGCTATGTGGTTGTGGACGAGGTCCTTTGTGTATATATTATAGCTCTTATCTTAATATGTTTATGAGACTCTGACTATGAGACTAACTTAGTCTGTAACTCTTGTGCCTGATATTGAGACTTTCTGTGCTCCTTTTAGGTTTTCACGTCCAACTTTGATATTATTGTTTTTTTTGCTTCCTCTTACTGTATTTTATTTTGTCATGTGTAGTTGTAATCTCTTAGATTTTGTTCTTTTCTAATGACAGATATAAAGGGAATGGATCTCAACATGAGAAAAGATGAGGAAGAACTGGGAAAAGCAGAGGGAGGGGAAACTATAAACACCATATATTGTATAAGAGAATAATCTGTTTTTAGTAAGAGCTGAAAAAGAATTAAAAATAGATCTCTTTCTTATAAAAGAAAATAGTTTTGTTCCTTACAAAATATATCCTTATTACAGTCTCTCCTCCCTATACTCCTCCCAGTTTTATCCAACATTTTTCCCATCAGGATCCAAGATCTTTCTGTCTCTTATGAGAAAATTAACAGGTTTTTAAGTGATAATAATGTAATAAACTATAATGTAATATAATATAAAAGATAAAACAGAAACAGACACATTAGATTTGGACAAAATAATAAGTGATAGAGAATAAGAGAAGGCACCAGAACTAGAGACCCACTCATTTACACACATAGGAATCCCATATAAACATTACAGTGGAAACAGTAAAATATAGGAAAGGACATCCACGAAGATGTCATTAGCTGAAATACTCCACAAAAGGGAAGGATAACCTGTTGAGACAATATCTGGAGGTTAGGCATGGCCCCCCAGTTGAGGGTTGGGGCCAGCCAGCCATCTTCAAATTTTTAACTCAGAATTGCTTTTGTCTAAAGGAAATATAGGGACAAAATGTGGAGCAGAGACTGAAGGAAAGGCCATTCAGGGACTGACCCACCTGGGCATCCATTCCACAAGCAAACACAAAACCCAGCCACTATTGCAAATGCCAAGAAGTGCTTGCTGACAGGAGCCTGATACAGCCGTCTCCTGAGAGGCTCTGCCAGATCCTGGCCAACACAGATGCAGATGCTTGCAGCCAAACATCAGACTGAGCACAGGGACCCCAATAGACAAGTTAGGGGAAGGGATGAAGGAACTAAATGAGCCTTATCTGGCAACAGTGGGGCAGAGAGGCCCTTGGTCCTGTGAAGGCTTGATGCCCCAGTGTAGAGGAATGCTGTGGTGGTAAAGTGGGAGTTCGTGGGTGGGTGGGTGGGAAAGCAACCTCATAGAAGCAGGGTAAAGGGAGATGGGATAGGGGGGTTGTAGAGGGGAAACAGGGAAAGGGGATAACATTTGAAATGTAAATAAATAAAATATCCAACTTAAAATAATATAGGCAGTAGGCCTGGTGCAGGCCCATGCAGGTCCCATGCATCAAACCTCAGGCTGAAGGCTCATATAAGCTTAGTTCATTTTCATTTAGCAGTGGTTCTCAAACTGTGAGACCCCTATCTCCAAAAATGTCACCTTTATAATTTATAATACTATTTATAATACTCAAAACTACAGTTATGAGTTAGCAACAAAAATGATTTTATGTTTTGTGGGGCCTCACTGTAACATGAGGAACTGTATTGAAGGGTTGCCATATTAGGAAGAGTGAGAACCACTGATATAGAATATTTCTTTTGTGTCCTCCATCCTCTTTGAGTCATATACTCCTCCCACCTCCTCTTCTACAAGGTTTTCTGAGCCCTGCAGAGAGAGATTTGAAGGAGACATCTGATTTAGGACTCAGTACTATAAGCTCTGTCACTCTCTGCATACTGTTTGCCTATATGTCTCTCTCTCTTAGTTCTCATCTGCTGTAGGAGGAAGCTTCTTGGATGATGACTGAGAAGTCACTGATCTGACTTTAGCAGAATGTCACTAGTAGTAGTAGTCATTTTATTGCTACTTTTTTTTTTACGGTAGTGTTTAGTTTTACTTTTCATTCTCAGGGAATCTAGTCTTAAGTTCTTGGTCAGATATAGGTTCCACCTTATGCATTGGACCTTAAATCAAATCAGATCATGGTTAGATATGCCTAAAAGTTTTGTGCCACTTTAGCACATCTTACAGGCAAGAAACTATTTGAGATCAGTGGCTTTATGGGTTAGTTGATGTTTTTGTGTCCTTTGTAGTACTGTGCAGAGTACCTTCCTGTAATAAATAAGGTAGAGCACAGGGGTGAAGGTTCTGTTTGTACCAGCTCAACATCCCCATGTTCACTGAGTTGTGTAGGGGTTGTCTTCAGCCATGTGCCTTGCTGACTGTTTGTGGAGAGAAGCTTGTAGTTTTGACAACAAACTGGGATATTTGGGGATTTCTATGTAACGTGATTGACCAACAACTCAATTAGATGTACCCAATCCTGGTACTGGAACCTTCCTTTGATGACAAGATGTGGCCAGCTGGGGCTCTGTACTCCCATTATTTAGTGGTTTTATTCAGACAGAATTCATATATGAATATAATTTTAGATGCTTCTATACTGTTAGTTTTCCATAATACAGTCCTTAATTTCAGCTGTCTTTTCTCATATTCCCTCTCCTTACTTTTTACTTCATTTTCTTCTCTTGATCTTTCCTTTCAATTCTCATCATACAGTCTACCCATAGCTATTTATTCTATTTACCTTTCCTATGGAGATTTATTTGTCCCTAACCTGGTTCTTACTCAATACCTAACCTCTGTGGTTGTACATATTGTAGCATGATCATCATATACTTAAAAACTAATATCCACATAGAAGCTAATACATGACTTTTTTTTTTGTCTTTCTGAGTACAGTTATCTCACTCAGGATGATTTCTTTCTAGTTCTAACCATATAACTGTGAATTTCACAGCTTTATTTGTTTTAAAATATGAGTAACATTTCATTGTGTTAATTTACCACACATTTTAATTTATTCTTATGTTGAGAGATATCTAGATTGTTTCCATATTTGGGCTCTTAGAAATATAGCAGCAATGAACATGTTGAGCAAGTATATTTTTGTTAGGATGAAGCAACCTTTGGCTATATGCCCAATAATGGTATAGCTAGATATTGAGATAGATCAATTGCATTTTCTTGAGGAACTGCCACTCTGATTTTCATAGTGGGTATACGAATTTGTACTGGCATCAACAATAGAGGTATGCTCTCCTTGTTCTACATCTTCAATGACATTACCACACACTTGTTTTATTGATCTTAACCATTCAGATGGTTGTAAAATGGAATCTCAGAGTCGTTTTGATTTGCATTTTCTTTTCTTTTTTTTGCAGTTCCACATGGGAGGTTTATTGTGGGAAAAGGACCAAAGGTGGCCACAAAGATAAAAGGGAGAAAAAGTGGCTATTTGCATTTTCATGACAAAGAATAATGGGCATTTACATGTTCCATTTTTTCTTTTCTTTTTTTTTCTGCTTTTATACCATTTGAATTAAATTCATGTATTAAGGTCAGTTCTAGGTTGAGGAGCTAGCAATACAGTAGATACAAATAGTCAAGGAACAAGCAAGACGATAAACACAAATAATCAAAGAATAAGCAAGGCAATAAACAAAGTCCCATGATCACTCCCACGATCAGTTTCTAAGGGCTTATCAGGATGATCAAAGTATCTGATCCTACTTCCCTGTCCTAGCTCAAAGTCCTTTTCATGCCTGAAGCCTACTTCTTTCTTCTAGCCTAAGATTTAGATTCCTGCCTGAAATTACTTCTTTGTTCTAGCCTAATGTCTTTAACAGCACCAACATGTTGGTAGCCAAAGTACATAGCTTAAAACTGAAAATGGACCCTAAGAGAGAGTAATTAATTTAACAGACTGGCAAGCTAAGGATGGTAAGATTCTGCCCAGAGCCTTACCAACCTAAGACATAAGAGCTTTTGCTAATACATATTCCATTATGGGTAAGGAAGGCATTCTTGTCAGAATGAGCTAAGACAGGCTCAGTCTTGCTTATGAAATAAAAAAGGGGGAGATGTGGAGAGCTTTTGGGGCTTCTTGGCAGGAATCGGACATTGTCCATGAACAAGGAAATGAGCTGCTTGGCAGGAATCTGACTTTGGCCAAGGACAAGAAAATGGGTTTCAATGTTCTTCAGCCATTTGAGTTTCCTCTTTTAAGAATTCTTTATTCTGATCCAACCTCATTCTTTTCTTTTTGTATAGGACTTCATTTACTGACTAAATAAGACTAACCACTGACAATTCAGAGTATATGAAATTGAAAATTTGCATATTAAAGAAAGCAGTTTATCCAAGATAAGAGACTATAGAATGGGAAATAATATTTGACAGCTGTATGCCTTGTATAGGATTAGTATTTATGATATACAAAACCCTCAAAAGTTGAAATAGCAATAAATTAAGCAATATAATAGATAAATGAGTTAACAAAACAGAATTTCAGTCTCAAAAGATGAAATACAAATAAATGTGAAAAAAGTACAGTCTTATTATCTATCAGAGGAATGGAAATTTAAACTACATTAAGACTCCCTCTCACCTTAGTCAGAATGTCAGTCTTTAAATGTGTTTTATTCATGTGAAGTAGTTCTCATCTCTGACTTATAGTCTCAGCTTGCTAACCTAGGCATAGTCCTGGAAGTTTCTAACCACCCTGCAATGTTATATAGGTCTAGAATGTTTCTAGACTCTAAGACTTACTGCTGAATAAGATAACCTTTTCTAGTTCTTTCTGAGCTCTGACAGGTTGACAACTCAGCTGTTCTGGTTCAAACTCCTCTCCAAGCTGACTAGCTCAATCTGGCTTCTCTCATCTTCACTGAATCGCTCTACTTGGTCTCATACTAACTTGGCAATATGTTATAATCCTCTAGTTCCTTCCATTCTCTGTCTTATTGTCTTTACCTATATCTAGGCTGTTCTCTCTTCAACCTGTCTCTGTAAAACTCTCCAGGTAAAACTGTTTCTTTCCTTTTCTGCACTGTTCTCTTAACTTCTGTTTCCTTTCTTCTTGAGAGAATTGGGAATATTGCATCCTGTCAAATATTTTTTCTAATTTGTCACTTTTCCTGCCACTCATTTACAGATCACTTTCAAGCATGAGTGTACCTTTTTATAAACTAACTGTGCCTTTGTTGGTTTGGGTTAAAGGTATGTACAAAGGGCATGTCTGTTCCAGCCAGAAATATTAAAGGAATGTGATGAGGGTTGAGCCACACCACAACTAAAAACAGTTTTGTTTTGATTTTCAGTAAACAATACAATACAACCTCTGGGTTCACAATGTGATCAAATATCATGCAACATCAGTCATCAAAAAAAGAGAACAAATTCTGATAAGTAAGGATATAAATAAAATAGGATCTTTATATACTGTTTGTGGAAAGGTAATATGGTCTAGCCAGTGTGAAAACCAATATTGATCTTCTCAGAAAATAGAGATCTAGTATATGGTACAGCTACTTCACTCTTAGGCATTTAAAGCAATGTGCTGCACAGATCTTTACACAGTGCAAGTCACAGAATCCAATTTATGCAGCCAACCTAGACATCCAACAACATAGTAATAGATACAAAATCTATTTACACAATGGAATTATTTTTTTCTCCAGAAAAATAAATGAAGCTATGTCCTTTGCAAGAAAATGAATGGAACTGGAGATGATTGTACTAAGCAAAGTATGACAGTATTAGAAAGACAAATGTCATACATATGTCATATGTTTCTTCTCATTTGTGGTTTCTCAATTTCATATAGATACATAAAATCATATCTGTACATATGATATAAAAACTGAAGGGAGGTTGTCTAGAGGAACAAAGGGGACTATAGGACATGTAAAGTTAAGAAATATTAGGGGAGGGACAAATGAAGGGAACATGTTTACTATATAATATGTACATGTTAGAACATATCTGTGGGCAACACAGTATTATGTATAATGAATACACACAGAAAAAAACAAAAACAAAACAGATCTGTAATGGGAAAAGTTTTGTAAGATATGTCAATTTATATTTCTTTCTATATATACTCCTTCAATATAGAAAGTCTTTTTTAAAAAGAAATAATTTATTTACACTTCTTCCTCTCACCATTTCTCATCCCACTCTTTCTCTTCCTTGCTTCTAAGAGGCTGCCTCTCACTCAACAGGCCTTCCCCTTCCTTGGGGCCTCTCCAGGATTTGTCACATCTCTCACTGAGACTAGACAAGGCAGTCCTCTGCTATACATGTTCCAGGGGCCTCAGACCAATCTGTGTATACTGTTTAGTTGGTAGCTCAGTCTCTGGGAGCTGCCTGGGGTCCCAGTTAGCTGAGATTGCTGGTCTTCTGATGAGATCACCCTCTCCTTCAGCTTCTTCCATTGTTCCCCTAACTCAACCATAGAGGTTCCCAACTTCAGTCCAATAGTTGCGTGTATCTATGTTTATCTCAGTCAGCTGATAGTAGAGCCTCTCATAGGACAGCCATTCTGTGCTCCTGTCTTTAGTCTCTTCTAGTTTTTGTCCCTTCTGTTCTTTTAGACAAGAACAGTTCTGGTTCAGAAATATTGACTATGGGTAAGTGACCCTATCCTTCCACTTGAGGGAGTTTATCTACTGGAGGTAGACCCTTCAAATTCCCTTTCCCCATTTGACTTGTAAATGTATCTTTTATTTGCCTGATGTAGTAGATATCTAAGAGGCTGACTGCTGAATACGCTTCCCAGTTCTTTCTGAACTCTGCTCTAAGATGACTGATTCAATCTGGCTTCTCACTGAATTGCTCTGTTTGGCCTCAAACTAACTCTGGCATTTGGTCTAATCTTCTGGATCCTTCTTTTTCTCTGGTATCATTTGCCTCTACTGATCCGCATTGACCTCCACAGAACTTCATTCACTGCCCTGACTCCCACCAGACACAACTCCCAACTCACCGACAAACAGACTGAACAGAATTGACTGACTCTCTCACTGTAATGCTCTTGTATAGCTTTTCTCCTGAAAGTTGGGTTTATCCTATCTCTGACTCATTCTGTCAAATCTTTGATTCTTTACTTTGTCTGCCCCCTCAATTAGAGATCATTGTTTGGGAATAAAAGTGTGTATTAAAGGATTCCAGCCAGAGGGATTAAAGGTGTGTACTAGCTGAATAACACAGACCTAAAGGTCTTTGTATGTGTTCACAGCAGCCATGTTGCTGATTTCAAATTTCTCTACAAGTGTTATTTATTGAAGATGCTGTTATTTTACAGTATATTTTTGGGCTTCTTTATAAAAAAATCATATGTTCACTTATCTTATTTAGGGTTTCCATGGCTGTAGCAAAATAGTATGACCAAAAAGCAAGTTGGGAAGGAAAGGGTTTATTTTGCTCACAGTTCCACATTGCTGATCACTACCAAAGAAAGTCTGGGCAAGAGCTAAAACAGGGCAGAATCCTGGAGGCAGTAAATGATGCAGAGTCCATAGAGAGGTGCTGCTTACTGACTTGCTTAACATGGCTTGCTCAGCCTACATTCTTATTGAACCCAGGACCACCAGCCCAAGGAGGGAACCACCCACAATGGGCTGGGTCCTATACATCAATCACTAATTACAGCCTGATCTTATAGAGACATTTTCTCAGGTAAGGTTCCCTTCTTTTAGATAACTCTACTTTGTTTGTCAAGCCATCAGAGCATATATGTGGGGATTTATGTCTGAGTCTTCTATTTGATTCCATTTCTGATGTTTTTATTGTTCTTTTGTGCCAAAACCATGCTGTTTTAATTACTATAGCTTTATAGATTCTGACAGTCCTAGGAGATACAGTCTCATAGCAAACTCCTTGATTCTCTGGCCCATGCAATTTTTTGTACCCCTCTTTCATAGTCAACTTCAAGCAAAGAGAACACTGAGCTAGAACTGACCAGAAAACGGCACCTCCCTGAGGACGACATGAGGTACAATGAGAGCTTCCAAAGAAGAGAAGCAACCATAAAAAGCTATCGGCATTTTTACAGTTGAGTGTGATTGCTGATGGCATTTCTCCCTCAGCAGCCTGTATACCTTTAAAATCTTACCTGATCAAGAGCAACCTCAAGTTTCTTTTGCTGAAAATAGTCACTTAGACATACTTTTATTTGGTACACTCTAAATCATATAAGTCATCCAGTCTCAAAATTATCAACATTTTGTCAGATTTATTTTACAGACCACACCCTCATCACTTTCTTAAGATAATTTAAATAAAATGATGAATAGCATTTCTCAAAAAAAATTATTCAGTGTGGACTTAAAAGTCCAGAAGCTTTTAAAAAAGCAATGCATTATATTATTATCTCAAATTCCTTTATAGTATTAATATCCATCCACAGTATATGGAATCAAGATCTTAAAACTATTTGGTTAGCATAAATATGCTAACATCAGGAGCCGAATAAAGTTTATATGTCGCTTTCTTGTTGCATTATTTCCTTATTGATTTGTTGAAGACACTGGAGCATTTATCTTTGTCTATCTCAAATTTGGTTTATTACATCTAATGATGTCACTTATCTTATCTTACTGTCACTGACAAGGACTACATTTAGCTCTAAAGACTTAATTATATTTAAGTTCAGTTTGGGAGGAGTCAAGAATATTTCACACAGCATCTTACTAGGGGGTCACATGACATGATATGAAATCTCATATTTACTGATGTTTGCACTGTTGAGTGGATTACAGACAGAGCCAAGTAATCTCATTTTTTTGTGAATGTCTGTGTCGAATTTCCTTCACTGTTTTTAGTCAATCATAATTTTCAACCTCCATTATTTCATTAGGTGTTACAAGATGGTAATAATGTAATTCGATCAATCCTTTTGCATCTATAAGTGGGGATGCTTCAGAGAACAATTTTTCACACATCAACTATCTTCTTGTCATGAAATGAAGTTTATGAATGACTCTATAAATGATTGATTTGTTCCCTTTATTATTAAGTCTTCAAAATAAATTCTGTCTTCGGAACTTTCAGTGCATATCCATATGCCTCTTTGGAGGGCATTTAAAATTATGAATTCAGAGTTTTTGTTTGTTAGACTTTTACAGTGCAAAACTCACTTGTTTTTTAACTGAAAAGTTGTTTTTTATTTAATTTTGAATATAAATTTGTAGGATTTATAATTTCAATTATTTTGTATGTGTGCATTTTTTATTTAATTCATTCTTTTCTCATACAACATACCCTGACCACAGACTCCACTCCCTCCATTTCTTCCAGTTCTCTCAACCCTGACTCTCCTTTTCTCCAAATCCACTGCTCTTCTACTTCCCTTCAGAGAAGAGCAAGTCTCTCAGTGATATCAATTGGATGTAGCATACCATGACGCAATAAGACTAGGCATAAACCCTCATATCAAAGTTGGATGAGACAACACATTGGAGAAAAAAGGTCCCATGAACAGGCAAAAGTGTCAGAGACACCCCCTACTCATATCATTAGGAGTCCATCAAAAACCCCAAGTAAACAACCACAGCACTTATGTAGAGAGCCTACTACAGACCATAGGTAGTACGTTTCTTTAACTCTCCACATTTATATACTTTCTTCTCCTGCCTTACTTGCAGAGTGAGTGCTTCATCCTCCAGCATGTTGCATGTTTCAAGATTTTTCTTTGCATTGTTTTTTCTCAGATATTAGGTAAGATGTTCAACTGTAGCTTTGCTGTTGTCGTGGTGGGCACTTTGAACTTCTTTAGCCTGTGAATTGACCTGTGTGATAAGTTTTGGAAAGTTTTTGTCTATTAATACTTCAAATATTTCTCATATGCAATGGTCTTTCAGCAGGGCTTGATATTTCAACTATGAAAATGGTGCAAGTTTTGACAATGTCTTAGGGGACGTGGGTGCTGTATTGTAACATTATCGTAACATTCCTTTTGCATTGTACTCTGGTGAGTTCCACTGATGTATCTTCAACCTCCTGGAATTGCTCTTTTATCATATTTCATCTATGGCCAGTTACCAAACACACTCTGCACCAATGGTTGATGCTTTCTATTTCTCCATTTCCTTTTGTTGTGGTGGTTGTAGTTTTATCTGTATATATTAATTTCTAATTAAATTTTTGATAATTTCATATATAAGTACTCGACTTATATCATCTCCACACCTTTCACTTTTCCATAATAGTCCTCCATTCCTCTCAAATTCATCTCCTCTTGGTCTTTAATAACTAGTTTGTATGTGGCCATGTGTAGGTGGCACAAATGCATGTGTTATATGGAGTCTTTATACCAATCAATGTCAGGTCTCTTCCTCTGTTACTTGCCATCTTATTTTGAAAATTAATCTGTGACTGAACCTGGGACTCACTGATCAACTAAAAACACTGGCAGCAAACCACAGGGACATTTCTTCTTTTGTGTTCCCAGTGCTTGGATAAAGATATGTGGTGACACACTTAGCTTTTTATATGGATACTAGAGATCTGAATTCAGGTTTCCAGGCTTCTACTGAAAATACTTTACAAATTGAATCATTTGTCAAGTGCACAAAAATAAGCTTTGGTGTAGAAAATTATGAGGTCTCAGAGTTAGAAGAGATATTGAAACAACAAGAAAACATGACATATTGTTTACTTTAAATTAATAATTACATTTAATATTCTTGTTTATAGCATCTTAAAGAAAAAAAGAGAAGTATCAAGGCTGCATTTTTTTCTGAGCATTGTAATTTTCCATTTTAGGTATAAGAGCAGATAATTCATACATGGACATGTCTTTTTATATTTCTCCTATGGAAAATCAGATATATGTGTCCTTCTTTTGAATGTGAGTAGTCGTTTAGAGTACTACAAATACTAATTTTAGATCATAATAGACTAACATTTTCTAGGTCTAGCTCAATATCAATTAAAAGCTATCATGCATCTTGCTCAGGTACTTTGCGAGAAAATCTGTAAGTAAAGGCTCTCAAATAACATGGGGAGAAGCGGGAGAAGGGGGCTCTACTGGGCTCAGGACTGTAATCTTCTACTGGGACTATACTACATACCCAGCCAGATAACTGCTGAAATCCACAAGCCACCCTAATGTGTGTCCACTCAAATTTGAGAGTCCTACACAATTTCTGATTCACTAGTCAGTGAAACACAACAAAATAGATGGTTTCAACCACTAGCTTTAAGAGTGAACTATTATCCAAACATATAATACACACCTTCTTATGGAGAATCTATGAATATGAGCCCCACTTACACATTTCTGAAATTAATTGCTTATGAAATATTATAAAATGAAGAAACTTCCCCTTAAGTGATGAGCATACCTTCAAAATATTATTCATGCCATAGTATAATCTACTGTCCTCTTTACCTCGTCACTGACTCGTAGGTTTAAGCTTTAACTTGTCCTGACTGAATTCTACTGCCCTTTATTTTCTTGGGTAAATGGTGACTTTCTCTGACCCTTACAGTTTTCAAAGTAAAGCACTACAGAACGAAGACAACCTAGGACAGTTTTTATTGTTGATCTTTATCGTTTCCATTTTCTGGTATATTGTGCCTGTAAATCCTCTCTACAGATGATCTAAACATGAAGAAACCATTGTGATGGGCTGATGCTCCGTGTTCCCAACTTTACCTTCTAATCACTCCTAGCAGTAACTAACCTATTAAAACGGTTTAAACCCTACTTTTTATTAATAAAGAAATCTCGCAGCAAAGACATTGTCTTCAAAGGACCTCTCGTGAAGCATCATACATCATAACTGGGAGAATAGATACATAGAGCTCTAGCCCAGGATGGTAAATAGCATTTTTCTTGGGTGTAAATACTAATTTATTGGCAAATGAATGTTTGCTGTGGTTTGAGTCAAAGGATTCTGACATGGCTCAGAATGAATGTATTTGTGGGCGGGCAATTATCAGTAATTATGACTATCACTGGATTAAAAGGAAGACATGTATTTTTGATAGAGCAATTTTCTGTTGGTAAAAGATATTCTAAGAGGAACTCATGTATGAAATTAAAAAGTACAAAAAATGGTGGTTTTATTTTAGTAATCATGAGATTTCTGGTACTGTAGCAAGATCAGGATTCTCTGAGATTTAGCAAGCAGTATACTTCTAAATCTTTATTTTACTAAGAAATGATCTCCTTATAGCATTCACATGAATTTCTGTTTACCAAACCACTTTGTGCTTATTTTTTAAATTCATACTTATTATCATCCCACATATTATTAAATGATGCCTGTTAATTCCCTTCATAGATGATCAGAAAAGGAAAAAACAAAACAAAACAAAACAAATAAAACAACAGTAAAAACAAACATTGTGATTTCTCTGTGACTCGGCTAAGCCAGAAATATGTTTTTCTTTCCAGTAAGACAAAATCAAATTAAATCAATGAAGTGAACAAAAGCATTCTGTACAACATCAAGAGAAGAAACAAATTATTTCTTGTTATTCTTTCTTATTTTCTTAGTTGAGAGTTTTAAGCTTCATAAAATTGGTTTTTATCATATTCAGCCCCTTAAGTCTTCCAGATCTACCTTTTCTGAAAAAAGAATTTTTGATGCTGCATTATTGTGCCCCACCCCCCATGAAATCCTTAATCCCATCTTTTGGCAAGATAACAAAGTATCTATCAGCTTATCCTTTGGTCTAAAGTTTCTATTTCTGTTCAATGCAATGGAAGATTAAAAACATGAATGCTCATCTTTTATTAAAATTTTCTTAGCATGCTTGGTGTGACAACATAAAAAGTAGAATCACTTTTAAAGGACAAACTATGTTAGCTATTCAAAGATTTCAAGACAAATTGATAGGAACAACTGAAAATGTAAAACACAGAGAATAATGTCCCCCTAAAATGTAGGCATATATATGGAAAGTGTAACTTCTCTTCAAATGAAACCTGATCAATAGTTGGAAAGCACTTCTTGAAATATTAATGTTATGGCTGTCAGAATGAAATACAATTTACCTTTATCAAGAAAATCTGAATGTCAGTTTTCAAATGACACACATTAGAGATAAAAGTACACATGTCTCAACAGAAGTTATATCCCCAAATTACAGTCCTAGGGGAACTATGAATATAGTTCTTTTCCTGGCTTCTGACTGTCACTTTATTTTGGGGAGACTTTATAGTAGCTCCTCAACCAGTCACACTGCATGGTGACTTTAGTCAGTGAGAATCAGGTCATAGTCGTTATCTCCTAAGATTAAGAGTGGAGAACTATATTTTTTTCTTTCAGTTTCATCTCTTTCTACTTCCATTCCCTCCATCCCAGGAATCAGAATTCTTTTCCCGAGTCTGTCTGAAGACTCATGTACTTTTCACTTACTGTCACACTGTCAAGATGAGGAACCTATGATGACTTGACACACTTTCTCTCTGCTTTATACATCTCCATCACATATTTCACTCAGCTGATCAAGAATTATGATTTACTAGAAGAAAGCAGAATACTAAAACTTTGGGTTCTGTGTTCTACAGTTTCACATAATCCTCTGTCCTCTGCAGGCTAACAATCTTGTTTCCTCATGTCTTGCATAGGAAAGAATGTGATACACACACACACACACACACACACACACACACACACACACACACACACAATCTTTTCTTCTCGGTGTATTTTCTAAACAAGCAAACATGGAATCACAGCTAGCAGAAAATGTTTACTGGTAAAAATTGCTAGTCTGGTTTATAGATCTTGGGAACATGAACTTTCAGTGAAGAATTATGTCAGTGGTCATTTAGTAGATCTTCTTTGTGATACACATTTAATAACATAATATTAGTATAAATTGAGCAAGAACAATGTGATTCTACTTTTTCTGTTGTCACACCAAGGATCCTTACGTTGTCCAAAGTTTAAAATCTTCAGTTTTTTACTTTTAAATATGCGTAGAGCTTCTCAATCAAGTTGTACATACATCCTCAAACAAATGATAGGATTTTTAAAAATTTTTTAAATGAGATTTAATTTTTATCTTAGAGGACTTAGAACGTTTTATTTTTTAAACTGTTAGAAACAGGGCTAGAGAGATGGCTCAGTGGTTAAGAGCACTGACTGCTCTTCTAGAGGACCTGAGTTCAATTCCCAGTAATTACATGGTGGCTCACCACCATCTGTAATTGGATCTGATGCCCTTTTCTGGTGTGTCTGAAGACAGCCACAATGTACTCAGAATACAAACAAATAAATTTAAACTGTTATAAGCAGTATGAATATGATTTTACAATTGAAATTTTCTTTCTAAAATAATTTACTTCAATATTACTTTCCTATGCCATTCATTTCCTTGGAAATATATAGAAATCCACTGTAAGATTCATTGTTGATGTTACTGAACAGCTCGATCAGTCCACAATGAAAATAATAAATTCACACTTCTTTGTTCCATGTAAGGGGACTAAAGATAACTGCCTCTGCTTGAAATTCTGCTGATGCCTGGTTCGCATTGGAAAAACGCACAGATATAAAGAAGCTGTGAAAAGTTCCTGTTAGATAATTAGAGCAGTAACAATTCTACTCATATGGCAGTCAATGTTTTTCACAGTTGCCATATTAAATTAGCACAATTCTTAGTTGTGAGGGTAGGAAAAAAATTATTTTCTTAGCACAATCACCATGAGATGAGGACTTGAAAGACCTGTTATTTGTTTTCAAAGTGTTTCCAGTAGCTGAAGATTTGTAGAAGAGAAACCATAACCATGGGAAGGACTTTGTTTTGTTTTTTGGAAAGATAGATACAAAGCTCAACTTTCACCTCAAAGCTGTCCTAAGCAAAGGCTGGGAGTTGGTTCAGAGGAGGCAGGAATGGAAACTGTCTTTCTTGTTTTCAATAAGGAAAGCGTCTTTGTATATTTTCTTATAATTTCTGACATGCAGCTCTCTGTATTTACATAATTTCTTTAGGAAGTACCTTTATGACACTGGGATCTCCCGCTATTTCAAAGGAAGAAAGATGTTAAAGGAATATAAGAAAGCAAGATTTGCGGATGCAGTGAAAATGTCAGTAAGGCATATTGATTACTATTTTATTTTCTGATTTCAAAAAAAACAAAACAAAGTAGCAATAACAAAAGCAGACACCAGCTGGTTGTATGATGACACAGAGGAATAAATAATCTATCATCTACTCCAGTTTTGGAGCATAGCTAGATGCCTGCCTGTATAAACTGACAGCATGATTACTCCAAAGTATACTTGAGGGGAAGGTTCTTATTGGAAATATAAGGGAGAACACAGGCAGGAACATCTGCATGAAGAATCCAAAGAAGACAAAGAAAGTAGTAGGCTGACCTTGCCCAGCAGACTGTACCTGGCCATGAGAGAAGAAAGAGATGGGAGGAGCATGAAAGGAAGAGAAAGAGATTATCAAGAGAGAGAGGGTCAAGAGGAGTGCACAGTCTAAATGCCAGAGATATCAGGACAGTGGGAGCAGGGGTGGAAGAGAAAGCCCATAAATTGGAGAAGTATAGGGTAGGGGATTTGGTGAAGAGCTGGGTAGAGACAGGATGTTTTAGCATGGATTCTGTAATAGGCACTTGTGATCGGGAGATAGTTAGAAGGCTGGCATGCATTTTGGTACAATAATAGACAGGGCACATAGCCATTTGTCCCTTCTGAGAGTGATTAGGAAATGGCTCCTTTGTAAGACAGAAACAGGCTCAAGGATTTGGAGAAGTGGGTTTCCTTTGGATGTGATACTGTTAGGTACAGGAATCAGATCTAGTCCAGCATTTCAGATATCAACCACCTCAATATGTCATGCTTTACTAGACTTTAGATGCCTTAATACCATCTATTAGTTAGTGTTAACTGAAGTTCCCAGGAAAACAGATACCTTAAAGAAAATTGAACTTTCTGCAAGGCTGATTACCTGATGAGGATTACAATGACTGTGGAGCCCCCAAATTGTGACAAATGCAGAACAAAATTATCCTTGGTTATTTTAGTTGCTAACTAGCCACTTTTGTACTGGCTGGTTTTGTGTGTCAACTTGACACAAGCTGAAGTTATCACAGAGAAAGGAGCCTTCCTTAAGAAAATGCCTTCATGAGATCCAGCTGTAAGACATTTTCTCAATTAGTGATAAAGGATGGGAGGGCCCATTGTGGGTGGTGCCATCTCTAGGCTGTTAGTCCTGGGTTCTATAAGAAAGCAAGCTGAACAAGCCAGGGGAAGCAATCTAATAAGTAAAATCCCTTCCTCCATGGCCTCTGCATCAGCTCCTGCTTCCTGACCCTGCTTGAGTTTCAGTCTTGACTTTCTTTGGTGATGAAGAGCAATGTAGAACTTTAAGCGGAATAAACCCTTTCCTCTCCAACTTGCTTCCTGGTCATGATGTTTGTGCAGGAATAGAAACCCTGACTAAGACAACTTATTTTCCACTTCTATGTAAAACCAGTATCTTTGTAGATATGTAGATCTCTTTGAAATATAACAACATATCCCTAGCTTCCACCAAGCAAAAAAGCTAAACATAACGTGAGAAAGCATCTAAGACCCTTTGTATGAGTTTTCTCTTTCCCCTAACCTGCCTACAGAGTAGTTTCACCAATGTATTAGAAAAGCCATCTGGTTTATAATTGTTTTTTTGTTCTGTTGCTCTAAAAACTTCATTAAACTCTTTTCATGTTGCAACATGGAATTTAGAATAACCTACATCTGTGCTCCTGAGTTACAGTCACTTGTATGTGACACCAGAATCCACCCTCATCTTCTCTTTGAAGTGAGAATCTTTTATTTTCTGCTGTCACTTCTTTTAGGTTTCCTCACTAGAGGAAACACATCAAATTATTTGACACTTTGTGCTTTGGTATATCAGATTAACATAAAAACAACAATTTTAATTTCTACTTTAGTTTTGGAGGAAAGTGAATGAAGAGTAGGTAGATAGAGCAGCTTACAAGGCTCACTTTTAACTGGTTCCATTCTGTATATTTCATCTTTCTCCCCTCTCTTCATTTCCCCCTTCTTGCTCTTCTTTCTGTGTAGAAGCTTTATGTTCAAACTGGATTAGATGTGAAGACATATTTTACTGTTCTAATTTCTTTTATTTGTTTTCTCATGTTAAATTCTATTTATCACTCAGTCATTCAAATGACCCATAAACAAATCCCTGAGATAAATAAGCAACTCACGGGTTAACTATAATTTATTTACAACTTAATGACATTTGCAAGTAACAACTGTATTTTTTCATTGCAATGATTTTATACATAATTTATATCTTGTTTCTTAGCCTAACAAATGTGTTTTCTAGAGATAAGAGGCCAGTTTTCACTATGTTTGCTCCCTATACAGTGAAACTTTTTTGTAAAGGCTTAAAATATCACATATGACATATTAATCTTCTCCCTTTTAATTGTGCATTTAGGCTCAATTTTGCATGCTAAAATGCCTGTCTTTGTTTTGTTGGTTGTGATTTGACTTTCAGTAATTTATTACCATAACATAGAATTATTCTTCGTTTCTATAAACACACATTCATATTCTTCTAAATTGACAATTTAAAATAAATGGAAATCCAAAGTCTTAATGATGTGAAATAAAAATAAATACACTTTTAACTTGATTTCAAGGAGTTTTAGAATCTTGCTCATAAGTTTTCTTGTTTTGGGACTTAGGTACTCTTCAACCATTTATTAGTCAAGCTCAGGAAGAGAATTTATGAACTATTCTCTCTAAATTCAGCAGAAGATGACACTGGAGAGTGGAAAAGGCTTAGATAAAATTTCCTAGGAGGCAATGAAACTTAATAACAATTGTCAGCCTGTGTTTGTTTTTTATAACAGTCTAGACTTGATGTAAAATAATACTTTTATAAAATTTAATAAAACATAACTGGCTTATAATTTCCATACTTACTTAGTATTCTAATAGATGAATGTGACCTTGAACTATTTTCTTTTACAATTGTTTATATTTCATAGATCACCATGAAAAATAATTCTTAACTATTAATGTTTATTATAATCATCAAACAAACTACCATATACTGAACTTTCCAGGAGTTATGCATATGAGTATAGCTCAGTTAAATGCAGTATGTTATGAATCTTTGTAATAACCATGGGAAGCATACATTTCTGCTTCTATAGATGAGAAACTAACTTTCTGAAGGGCTGTGGAACTCATGACTAGTTATATACATTGTTTAATGCTGGACTTGAACATGAACCCAGTTTTATACAAAGCTCTTTTCTTTTTATTTTATTTTTTAATAGTTGTTTGAGAATTTCCTGTAATATGTTTTGATCATATTTACACCTACCCCAAGCCTTCCTTCTTATATCCCTGCTTCTGAAGTCACCCAACTTTGGGTCCTTTTTTTTTTTGTTTCTTCTCTTCTTTATTTTTCAACACATCAAGCCTAATTTGTGTTACCAATATATTTTTTGATATATAGCATTCCACAGAATCATGGTTACCTTACCAGCCACTGCACATGTATTCTTAAAGAAAACTGATTTTCCTTTTCCCAGCAGCTAACAACTGCCGATAACTTCTTGGCTACCTTATTTCTTTGCCGTAGTGACAACTTAGACAAGAGCCCTACACAGTTAAGCCAGAACAAACGCACTGAGTTGTTTCACTCAGTCACATGACTTCAATTATAATATAAACACATAAACAGTGAACGGGTATCATATCTCCCTTCCCAAGTTTTCTCTCATGTCCTTCAGAAATCAGCTTGTATGTTGTAAGACCCCCTTGCATTTACTATGGCCCAGGCACACAATATCTTGTCTCAATTATTCTTTGCAACTAGAAAGCAAGACTTCATGACCCTCTTTAATCCTTCATCTTCCATTTTTCTACAACTACTGCCACCGAGACAATACTGCTACATTCAAAGGAACCCCTTCAATTTAGGCTTTCCTTCTTTAGATGAATTTAGATCTTCACAAAATGAAGCCTTAAGTCAGTAGAATTTTGCTCTCAGTCTACCTTTCCTCAGCCCCAGTGCACTGCAGGAGATTTCTCTTCAGCTTGATCTCTTTAACAATTGCAGTTGCCTTCCTAGCATCAAACTGTTTGCTGTCCAGTCTTGAAATATTCATAGACATTTCCTTGAAGTGCATCTTTATTCAACTTTTTGTAGAATTAGCAGAATGAAGTCATAATCTTTGCAAAAAAAAATTCATGGAAATAGCCCCTGATAGATTCCTTGTTCTCCAGTGTCTATATTTCTGCCAGCGTTCTTGCTTTCCAAGCTTCCTCTAAAAGCTCTGATTCCAGTTTGTCAGGGCTTTTCTAGTTCCAAAGTACCAGACTCTTCCCCACTTCAGCACAAAACAGTTCCCAAGAGCGAAGAATCCAGTGGTCAGGTTTATCATGGCAAGGTTTGTGTTTCTCAGCACCAATTTCTGCTTTTTAGTTTTCATCTCCAAGGTGCAGTCTCACAACATATATTAGTCAGCCTCTACAAGAGTGTGAGCCAGTTTCTCAACAATCAATCTTTTGCTAGGAATATGTGCAAAGATGTTTTATTGATTATATTTATTTGGAGAATTCTGACCACTATAGAAATAGTTTTTGGCATACTGGCATGTAAATAATTTTAAGAAACCCAACAATATGCAATAAATTTTGCAATAATCTGTCACTATCTATGCCATTTGAGACTTCCCTGTATGGTATGCTGAGCTCTTCTAAATATGACTTTCTGATTAAAAATGGCATATAACAACAGTAAATATTGAGAAGATAATTGTACTTATATAATATTGATGTTTAATTAGAGATGCAGATAAGTAAGTTAGCATAATAGAGTGCTATTTAGGCTCCTTCAGGAAAAGTTTCAAAATCGTTGTTTAGAAAAGCTGAAAATTGTGGAACTGTGGTAATCAAATGGATTTTTAATAAAGTTCTGGATGCTTGAGCAGAAAAAAATATTTTTTTAATTCTTTAATGATATAAAGTTTATCTTTTCTTTATAGGAAAGTCTTAAAATAAGTTTCTAGGAGATTATTACTAAGGGCCATTTTCCATGTATCTGAAAGTTTGCCAAGCTATTTAGTATAGGCAAACAAAGGTTAATTTGTATGCTTTCTTAATGCCAAGGATAGAGTATTCCTTTCCAGAATTGTTTTCTAATGGATCTGGTCTAGGCAACAACCAGGTCATGCTAAAGTCAGCACAAGTATTAATTCACGATTCAAAATCAATGGTAAAGTAACTGACCTTCGTCTGGCTGTAGTATATAATTCAGCAGGGTGGTAGACACATTCATCTTAGCCATGTTGACACTACAGGGGAAAAGGCAAGAAGACACAAAGTTCTACACCTGGGCTACATGAGAAACCATGACATAAAAATCCAATTAATCAACTGAATATATAAACAAGGAGAAATTAAACCTGAATAAAATATATATGTGTGATATCATCATAAGGAAATCAAAACCCTTATAACTGGAGACAAATTAATTGAAACATAATCGATATTTAGTGGGTTTACTAAAAGAATGGGGATCAAAATATATTATATGATTTAACTAATAATAATGTAAGTACTAAAACTTTTTAAAAAGATACTTAAGGTCAGAAAATATTTTGTTTAAATTCTTATGGCAATGTTTTAAAACAGAAACTGTCTCTCTGCTGATGACATTTCTTGACAGCAATGGCATGGGATTTCAACAAAGAAGTTTTCTAGGTTTTCAAGCTGTGCGCTGGGTACTTTCTAATTAAATTCAATTTCCATCATCAGCACAGACCTCACTGATTCAGTACAGCAAGATTGCCTCCTTTGTTTCAAACACTAAACACAACAGCAGATTGCCAGTCACTTATACTTTTGTTTGACTTGGCTACAAATTTGAATTCCTCAGATTTGGAGATTATGTCTGACATTTTCTGGGGAAGCATGAACAAACATCTACTCACCACAGCTAGGGAACCTATGACAGACCAAACTAATGACACCACCATAAACAAATGTGAATCACTGAGTTTTTATTTTGTTTTGTTTTTATTGTTGTAAGGTAATATTAATTAACAATGTGAGAATACATTTACCTTGGGGATAAGAAAAAATTTATATTTCCATGGGGAGAGCAAAAATACCAACCAACCAGAGCTCCCATGGTCTAAACCACCAGCCTGGTAGTACATAGGGAGGGACCCATGGCTCCAGCTATATATGTAGGGAAGGATGGCCTTGTTGGGCATAGGTGGGAGAGGAAGCCCTTGGTCCCATGATGGTTGGATGCTCCAGTGTGGGGGAATTTGAGGACAGGGAGGTAAGAGTGGGTGGGTGGGTGGAGGCACATCCTCATAGAAGCAGGAGAAGGGGGGATGGGATAGGGGATTTGTTTCTGGATGAGGTGGAAATGGGGAAAGGGAATAACATCTGAAATGTAAATAAAATATCCAAAAAAATTAATTAAAAGAAGAAATAACTGCAAAAAATTATAATTCATTGACTTGGAATTCAAAACAATGAAAAAGTTTGGCTTTCCGCGTTTCTTTATTGCCCAGTACAGATCCATTTTTAGTCATTATAGGGCAGGTTTAGGTAGTAGGATATTAGGTGGCCCAATAAACAAGGAAAACTTGTTTCTAAATTCTAGAGTTTACTGGTGAGACAAGATTTCTTCCTCATTTAGAACATCTTTTTGTTCTTGGAAGAGGAGCAATTAGGTTTTCACTGCCCCTAAAAGGACCAGCCTCTCTGACATGGAAGATCTCAGTGTCACTGTAGAGGCCAAGGCCATGTACATGTTCAGGTGCAGGGTTAAACCTTCAGAACAGGTGGCTTCCACTGTAAATGCTCCATGGGGCTTTAGCCACAGACACCATGGAGATCCTGGTGTTTTAAAATATTGGAAAGTACTGTAGAGGAGCAAATTCCTTCACCTCACTTCTACAGAGTCATTGATAGGAGAGTTACTGTGAGACCAAGAGACCTCCTAACTAGGTCCTCTCTCCTCACACATTTCAAATCTAAATCTAAACTGTAACACACAATTAATCCAATACAAAAGAAAGGGAAAATTAAAAACCAAACAAAACAAATGTTGCCACTAATATTTAAAGCAGCAGCACCCAATCTGGCTTGTGGTTCCAGGGCCTACCATCTTCCCGACTAGGCGAGGCCTGAAGCCATGAGAGCAGCGGCCAGAGCACACTGCTGTTTGGCTCAGGCCACCAGCGGGTCAGAAGCACCGGCCCTGCCACCCACGAGATGCCATCTTGGGTGATGGCTCTGCTAATCTTCCACGCCGTCTCCACAAGGTTGGGCTGAGCCCAGACCATCCTGCCATCCACGCTGTACCCAGTAGAAATGAGACTCTAATGGTTAAAGATTATCCAATTGCTTTATATATTTGGTATTGCTCAAATACCAAGATGCCCACGCAATTGGAAGTGTTAACCAATTAACTAACCTAGATATAAGTTGTCACCCAGAACTGCTGTAATATATGCGTGGCTCTCCATGGCTCCTACCTCTCTCCCCCTTTCTAGCTCCTCCTCTTCCTTCTCCTTCTGACTCATCACTCTGCCTACCTCTCATATAGCCCAATCGCTGAGCTTTATGTGAATGCAGTAGGAAGATATCCCACTACAAACAAAACCTTGAAGTAGCTGTTCCCAGGTTTTCTGATCTGGTGGTGCTGGGTAAAGCAAAAGAGTCATAGTATCTGAAATCCCAGCTGCTCTGCTTTTAAGTAAAGCTCCACAGTAAAGCTAAAAGGCAATGATAGTGGCTGATTCTGGCTGTCTACTTGACATACCTGGCATAGGGAATCTCCACTGAAGAACTACCTCCATCAGATTGGCCTGTTGGCATAGCTGTTCGATACTTTCTTGACTACTAATTATGTTAGAGGCCCAGGTCTAGGGAGGTGGGCCTGTGTATCAGAAAGGCAACAGAATGAGAGTCTGAGAGCAGGCAGGGAGAGCCTGCAGTGAGCAGCCACTCTCTGTGGTCTTTGTTTCAATTTCTGTCTCTAGGTTCCTTCCTTAAGCTCCCGCCCCAGCCTCCCTTAGTGATGACTGTAATCTGTGAGCTAAATAACTTCATTCTTGACGTTCCTTTTGGCCATGGCTTTTATCATAGCTACAGAATCAAATTAAAACAGCAATACAGAGCTCCCTGTGGCTGGACGCCACCCCTGACGCAAACCCTGTATTTTAGCAGCTGAAGTTCGTCCTCCCTTAAAGTATTTGTGTAAAAGGAGATTTCTGTGATTTGTCATATTTACTTTGTTTAGTTTTTGAAGAGAATTTTTATTTTCATCCACTGCCTATTTTAACTGGATACATCTTTGGTAAGTATCTCTCCTTTTACTTGGTTCCACAGTACCTGTTAGCTGGCTTTCAGTAACCAAACTATCAACCTGCAGTTTCAGCTCCAGCCTGCAGTTTCTCAGGGCAAACACTGGCTGGAACCCTATCATCTTGAGACTTTTGAGATTTTTGCCTACTGAGCTTGTCAATTTTCGTTTTATATTTTATTTTATTTTTTTCTGCTGATCTTAAGAAGTTTTCCTCCAGGATATAAATATATGCATATATTGTTGTTCAGCTGGTTATTATGACAACTCACAGAACTGAAGGAGATACTCTACTTAGTGATACTGTACTACAGGGTGTGCATGGGAGGGAGCTGAGTAGAAAGGAGTACATTGTCAATTCCAATAGTAGCTGAGTGCAGTATCTTAAGTGTTACCTTGTCAGATTCTGCTACTGTCCTGTTATTTACCCATTGATAACGGGAGGGAGGCGACAACCAAATAACTTTCTTATTTTGCCACAATATAGTTGAAAAAAATAGTAACAACAATAATCATTTGAATGGAATTTTCATGACGAAGTATTTATTTGGTGTAAAAGTACTGATGTAATTGTAGTCTCAGAGGCTTACTGCTGAGTAAGCTTACCTTTGCTAGTTTCTTCTAAACTCTGGCAGGCTGGGGTTAACTCAGCTGTTCTGGCTCAAACTCTTCTCCAAGATGGCTGATTTAATATGACTTCTCTCAGCTTCTGATTAAATTACTCTGCTTGACCTCAAACTAACTCTGGTATCTACTCTAACCTTCTAGCTCCTTTTTATTCTCTGGCTGCAACCTGCCTCTGGACTGAACTCGACTGATCTTAGCTCAATGAACAAATTCAGGAAGGAACTCAACTCCATTGGGCTGCACTCATTATATTGACTCCCAGCTGACAGACTCTCCCTGTGCAGCTCTTAAATAGCCTCTATTTTCTGACCTCATGAGAGTTGGGTGTGTCCTATCTCTGACTCATTCTGTTAGATCTTTCTCTTATTCATCACTTTCTCTGCCCCTCAATTAGATGTTACTTTCAAACATGGCTGCTTCCTTCTACAAACTCGCCTTACTTTCATTGTTAGGGATTAAAGGTTGTTCTAAGGGTATGTTTGTATTTCAGCCAGAGGCATTAAAGGTATGTGGCTTTTCTGTATTATATCTGGATCACACAAAGCTAGATCTTTGGAAGTGATCCCTTGTTAGAGCAGTCATCTTGTTGGATTAAAATACCTCTACAGTTTGGAGAGTAACATCTTAGTTTTGAAGCCACTCAATACCTTGGTAGCAAGATAGAAAGAAATCAAGCTGCAGATGAACAGAAACCTTCCTCTCTGCTGGCTAGCTTCCACTGTGCTGTAAGGTAAAATGCAAACTACTGGGAGAGAAAAGAGATCAATGTCTCATCACCTGTGAACTCTATGAACTACAATATCAACCATCTAGGTGAGATGTGCCCACTGTTACAAGAGTGGTGTAGCTATTACAAGAATAGAGGAAGGAAGTGCTTCTGATGCATTTTGAATTGTATCTTCAAGACATAATTCACACCTGGAACCCTAAAATTCTTTAAAAACTCATGACAAATGGCTTAGGCCATACAATGAGACATACTAGTGTTGTTTATTTAAATTGACACAGTTCCAAGCTGCCTTCTAAATACTTATGTAGACTCATATATCAAGATTACATCTAGTCTTAATCCTAGAACTTTTGCATTTTTAAAAAATATTTACAAAGAATAATGTTGAATATGAAGAAATACATGGCTGCTCCAGGGGCTGAGAGTAATTGATGATTCGTCAAGTGCTCAGTTACAAAGAGGACAGTCACAGCACCTCTTCTAGGGCTCAGGGATCATGAAAGAGGAGACAAAAATATAAGAGGTAGATGAGAGCGAGATTGTGAAAACTCCTCTTCTGGAAAAGACACAGCTAATCCAATTACAATTCTCATAGCTTTGTAAGCTTCTGTTTGCAATGCACAATAGTGGCATTGCTAGTAGTCAATCATGGTTGCAGCAGAGCCCAAATATTACTCTTCTCTGCTGAAGTATTGTTCACTCATAGGTTTGGGAGAGAAGGGCAATCTTTGTTTTCTAGTGTTCTGGAGAGAATTATGCTCCATTGGATAATTCCAAATAAAGAGTCACACAGAGGATCCTGGTTAATAGAGGGGTTCCCAAAAGCAAACATAGGACATGAAATCTGGAAAGAAGATTGTAAGGAGATAATGGGGGTAGGAGTAACCAGAGAAGGGCTCATAAATATCAAATAAAATAAGGATAGAATTGTCACATAACAAATTTAAATTAAACAAATTTTAAAAAATATGTGAGATCTGTATTTGATCAATATTCCCAACAAACTAATGCTCTGATACTTGGAATTAGAATAGATATAGCAGAACTCAATGGTGGGCAAGTTATTATCAAGTACACACTCAGAGCAATTTTCTATCCGGTGAAAAGATTTGAAGTACTAGATCAAAAGGTCACAGAGTTCCAGTTAAATTTAGTGAAAATAGGCACTCCAAGAAGGAGTAGATAAGACAAGTTCTCTTCAAAGGATATAATTAATTTTGTGTTAGTGTTTTCTCTCCTGATAATTGAAGGTCAGAAATCAATAGAGCAACATCAGCAGCTTTTAAAAGAAAAAAAAAATCTCCTAAAAATTCTGTACTCAGAAGCCAAGATCTCTGTGTAGAGCAAGAGAAAGGTTCTTATGACATCCAAGAACATAAAAGTTATACAACCTAAGCAATCACACTTAAAACTCACTTAAACATCTACCCAGCTAGTCGCAGCATGCACTAAAAAATTTCAATAAAAAAGATAATGAGGGAAATGAATAAGTTCTGATAAGCACTGAAAGCAGAAAAAGTTACATAAAACAATTATATTAATAAATAAAAGTTAACAAATGGACCCATTTGAGAGATATGAAAATAAATATTTTATTTTGTAATAATAGTGATTACATTGAAGTAACAAAGTACATATAGTAAAATGGCCCATAATTTTCAATTAACTGTTCAAGTACATATTTTAGCAATACTTACTTTATGTAACTGCTAGCATGGTTCCAGTAAAGCATTGGGCTCTTGGATGAAGCATGCATTAAATTCACTAGAATTCATAATTGTATATATCCAGTACCAATATTCATATTTAGACTTTGACAACTGAATGTTGATATGGGCACAAGAATTAGAACTTTTGGGAAACTTCAAATGACATTATTATGCACCAGTATGCAAATATTTATGTGTCCAGCTGCTAATTGTTATTGCAGATAGCTGCAGTCAAACAGGTATACAGTCTGAAAACCATTTTTCTACCGTTAAATTTTTCCTTATTTCTTCTTCAGACCACAGTAAGGACACAGGAAAAGAAAGCTTGATTGTTATCTACTATACTCAAACATGTCCAGGAGATTACAAATTATAATAAGGCTAAGAATATCCAGTGTGTTAAAATAATCTAAGAAATTTCTCTGATTGTCTCTGCTTTCTGACTCCAATATTACTGAGAGATAGAGATTGGGCTTCAAGACTTTAAATGAAGTCAATACAGTAAAGTGAACTATGAATGGATTGATATCACTATTGATTCCCAATGAATTGAGACAAACTATTTGATTTGTGTGACCAATCCTCTCTTTTGAAGGGACAATTAGGACACATACACACATATAAGACAACTGAATTATATAAATTCCCATTGAGAGTTTGTCTTTACTGGTGACTATAGGACGTATCACTTTGAAAATGAATGATGCCAGCTAGTAGAATATAAAACTGTGAAAATTTGGTAACAAGAATGTCTAAGTTAGAATACATGGAACTGAAAAGAAATTCAGTGAGAAAACTGTCATGAAGTGTATGTATACACACATAGGCACAAACACACACACACACACACACACACACACACATGAATATACCCACACAAGCACAAACACACACATGTACACACATATCTATCTATCTATCTATCTATCTATCTATCTATCTATCTATCTATCTATCTATCATCTATCTACGCTATATGTCCTTGGACGAGATATGTACAATATAGGGGCTGGAAAGATGGTTCAGTGGTTATTAGTGGATATTGCTTATCTTAGTTAGGGTTTTATTGCTGTGAACAGACACCAGGACCAAGGCAAGACTTATAAAAAGCAACATTTAATTGGGGCTGGCTTAAATGTTCAGAGGTTCAGTCCATTATCATCAAGGCAGGAACATAGCAGCATCCAGACAGGCATGGAACAGGAATAACTGAGAGTTCTTTATCTTCATCTGAAGGCTGCTAATGAAAGACTGGCTTCCAGTTAGCTAGGATGAGTGTCTTAATCCCATGCCCACAGTGACACAACTAGTCCAACAAGGCCATACCTTTTAATCTTGCCACTCCCTGGGCCGAGCATATACAAACCACCACATTGCTCTTCCAGTGGGTGTAAACTTTGTTCTTACCAACTCTAGCTTCTAGGAATCAAATGTCCCCTCTAGAAGCATCTGCACTAATGTGTTCAAGTATACGCATAAATATAATTAAAATAATAATAATTTAAACTTCAAAAAGTAAATTTAAGAGCATGGAATAATCTTTTTCTACATTTTGATGTTTTAATTTCATTACATTGAAAAGAATTTCAATTCCCTTTAGCTCTGTTAAGGTTACCACTCTAGTAAACAGAGTCTAAACTTACCAAATTAATTGGAGAAATTAAATGAATGCTCTAACTGAACAGTACACAATGCCACAAATAAACAAAGGAAGAGTTATAATGGAAAATAAATTTAATAAAATTATACTCCATTTCACTGAAACCTTACAATTGATTTCTTCCCCTATACTGAACAGAGGTGTAATTCAGTAACAGTTAATGAAGGAAACATTTTCCTCTTTTCCATAAGCATTTTTATGGAAATTGTTTCTTTCTATCTTTCTTTCTTTCTTTCTTTCTTTCTTTCTTTCTTTCTTTTTTTTTTTTTTTTTGCTAGTAATACCTTCCAACTGTGTACTGGTTAACCTTAAATTACCATACACTCTTTGACGAAATAATTCACTTCTAAGACTCTACCCTAGAGAGAATGCAGAGATATGTATCATGATTTATAAATAAGGACATTCATTGTACTATAGTTTAGAATAATAAAACACCAGTGAAAAATTTAGGCAGCGTATAATAAATAAAATTTGTCACGACCATATGTTTGTCTGCCATTCGTTTATTCAATAGTATATCCTCTAATTTTTAATAGGTAAAACAACATAGGGTAATATTAATTTAAAAATGGTAAGCTAAAATGTATATGTAATTGTTCCTCTCCAACATTTCACTAGTTGGTCAGTGGCATGTGATCTAAAGATTAAAATCCTTCTTACACAAACACACACACACACTGAAACATAAGGTATAAAGTTATGTATATATATATATGTACATATATACATATAAATATATGTGTAGATATATACATATATATATCATAAAATATCAACTTAGTAAATAGAATTCATAGGGTCTACATTTAATACATATGTATTATATACTTTATATATGATTCACTTCTTATATATATACTTTCTCATTTTAATTAGGATAAACTTTAGATGGTACATATTCTAAATTTGTGTGCAATCCAAAAATCTACTTCTATATTAAATTAAATGATTGGTGATTATTACTGTTTATCATAAAAAGTTACTTTTAAGTTTGTAATTTTAGGACTGTTGTAAACAGTAGAAAACAACTACGACACCAGTAATTCATCATTATATTGAAAATGTAGTTATTCAGAAGTTACATTTCTCGATGATTAGAATTTCTTTGCCAAAGAGGTATTTTAATGAATATTAAATATAATGAAGAACACTTCCATTAGCAGTTCAGATATACATAGTTAGCTATCCCAGATGGCTACTTCTTTCCTGTCTCTCTTTCCATATATCTATCTGCCTCTCTCTGCTAAGTGAAAATTTCTTAAATCTCCAGTGATTGCATGGCAGATGCATCATATTCTTCCTTCTGGGGTTGTTGATTAAAAGATTCCAATATAGGAGTGAGAAGATGCTTTTAGATAATTCTATTCTATTTGTTTTGCAAAAGTGTTTCTAAAGTAATCTATTATAAACTGTGCAAATTTCCAAAAGCCATAGCTTGTTGCCTAGCAACATACTTGGTTATCTCATATAATGAAAGCAGTATGACAAAATGGTGTTTTCAGGTATTAATGCTTAAAAACATGTTTAAATAAGAATATATTTTACAGATGGAAATTTTTGAGCGATGGGACTTACACAAACAAAGCAATAGGAGAAATAGTGTACTAATTGAAAGTCATTTACTTAATGATACAATATCAACATTTATGACTCAGTGTAAGGACTAGAGCCAAGGACTAGAGACGCGCTGTCTTTGCCAGATCTCCAGGCTCTATCTGGTGTTTCTGAGGCACTCGGTGCATTAAGAGCCTGCAGTAAAAGGAAGAAAGTGCCTGTGTCCTTAGGGTACTTAATGGCATTATGACATTCACTGAGCACACAGGGTATCTTAAAAGATGCAGAAAATATCTTAGTTTAAAAAAGTTATTTTTTTGAAATGTCAAAACTATTAGAGCAAGAAATTTTAAAATCTAATTTTACATGTAAACCTGAAAATCAGAACAATTATCTCTTGAAGTTTTAAAACATGTGTTTTCATTGGTGTTTTTGTTTTCTATCTGGGAATGCTCGGACAAAAACACTACGTATACTGCTTGGCTTTAGACCTTTTATTCTGATCAATGTGAATATTAACGATTGATAAAATTGGTTTTGTTTTCACTTCTTTTAAAAATATATCTTCACTCTCTCTCTGTTTTTCATACTCTTCAACTTTTTCCTATTGTCTGTTTCCATCACTTGGAATTGTGGGTGGTGACTGTGCTGAGCCATGGAGGAAGAGTTCATAAAATAAGAGAGAATATCTCATAAAAATTCCCCTGTGATTGAAGATGCTGCCTTTCCTGATACTTTGGCAAGCCTGGAATTTAAACCCCTACTACTCTAAAAAACTTTTATTTTTATCTGGTTTCTATTCCTTTGACACTTAATAGTTATTGACATACTGCTGTTCATTACATGTTCATATCCCAAGATGCTGTTATTATCAGCAAGGTGTGAGGATGACAGGCAGGGCAAATGACTGCACATCAGTCATTTTAATGTTTTAGTCATTGACAAGAAGCTTTTAGTTTGATGTTATAGCTGCTAGTAGAAGAACCTGTTTTTTTTTTTTATTAAAGGGGCTATCCCTTCCTATCTTAAAAAGAGCTGGTATAAGAGTCCTGGACTGCAGATAATGTCATGTTTCCAAAGATAGCCATTATAAGAGGCATAGATGTTTTTACTCTGTAATCTAAAAGGGTACAAGTAAATTCATCTAGGGTGGAAGTGAAGCCAGCTATTTGCAGATGTATCTTGCTGAGAATCCTGTGTCTTTGGAGTCATATTATAACAACAGCACTGAAGATATTGATATCAAAGTCCTAAGTAAACTGGTTACATGGGGGAGAGTGTATTTTTGCATTTTCTTTTTATAGCTTTTGGAATGAAATTAAAAACAGTTGAATAACAACAGAAAGGTCTCTAGTAAAAAAAAAAACTATGTTTTGTGAAAAGATGTTACAAATGATGTTTATTTTTGAACAATAAATTATTGCATTTTAATATTTATTTAAAGATCCACAACTTGTTGTTAAGGGATTACCTGCTTGCACATTGTAATTAGCAGTTCTTATATCCAGTCACTCATAATCTTTGGTAATCAAGGAGTCTGTAGAAGTAAGGGGTATATGATCACACAAAAAAACAAAGAATTGATGAGTCTTGTCAAATTTCATATTGAGAAACTCTGTCCCCTGACTAACTAATGACATCTTCCTAAGGTGAACATAAATGAGAAATCTATAGTAACAACCCCTATAACAAACGACAGCAGAGAATAATGATATGAGCAATATGTACTTTTGTATGTTATGTTATGTTGTGTGTGTTTGTTTATTTCTTTGTTTCTTTGATTCTTTCTTGCTTTCGTTGTCTATTTTTTTGAGCAGACAGGGTCTCTAGTCCAGACTGCTCTCAAACTGATTATATAGCTGAGGATGACATTGAACTTCCAATCCTCCTGCTTCCATCTCCTGAGTTCTTATTAATGGTGTGAACCACCATTGCTTGGTTTATATACCACCTCAGATCACATAAATCACTATTAAGCCAGCCTTAACCACTATATTTTATCTTTTTTCCAGTTAATTTCTACCATTCTGTTATGATGGGGAGTTCCTACAGATTCACTATTAAAAGTAACCACTAGGTCTCTAATGCTTAAGTTAGCTGCCTCTACTCAACTCCAGAGACTGTGTCCTTACGAATTTGGTCTTTCTGCCTAGGATCTGATCACAGAAAGAATATATATTCATTCTATTTGTTTGTTTGCTACTTTTCTTTTTTGCTTTGATAAAATTCTTTGGCAAAAATGGCTTATAGGAGAAAGGAATTCTTTTTATATCATCATTGAATAAACACTCCATCATGGTTGGAAATTCACAGCATCAACAACATAAAGCAGCTGGTCACATTACATTGTAAGTCAGTACAAAATAAAGATGAATGCATACCAGTGCTCAGTTCAATCTCACTTTATAACCTATGATTTCAGTCTGAATTGTGGCAGCCACAGTGGGCAGGGCTTCTCAATCTTAATGTAATCAAGATAATCTTCTACAAGTATGTCCAGGCCCCTCTCCTCGGTGGCTTAAGAGTCTGTCAACTAGACAACAAATATCAACCATCAGAATTTTTCAGTGACAATAATTTCAAGCAATCTGGTTCTCTCTAGAATTCTATCTTCTGTTCCGTGCTATGATTTTTATTTTTGTTTTCTTTTGTTATAACTAATAATATGATGTGGCTTCATCAGTTTTGCACATTTTTAAGTACACTGTCAAAGTTGTCATGACTCTTAATACATGTCCAGTGTGATAATCAGCCAGGGCACAAGTTTTCATACAGCACTGTGAGGTGTCCTATAAGTCAGTCACATGACTTTCTTTTTATTTTCACAGTTGGCTGAGAGAAGTGATACATCTTCTTATTCTTCAGTTGGTAGTGGAACTATAGATGGGAATGGATCTAGGTGTTCACCTTGCTAGCCATCACAGGGCTCACTGATTATCTCTCAAAGTCAGATCTTTCTGGTTTTGGCCAAAGTTTCTAAAGACTACCCATTGTCTTTGAAGATTTTACTATAAAAATCTCCATGAGACAAACCAATGAATATCATTATTTATGACAAGATCAAATATTTGTGTTCAATCTTTTTGAAAATAGAAACAATCCTAAGCCTCCATTTCCATTCATCTTATCAGCATTCTCTACCAGAATACATTTATAAATTACCCACAAAAGTGGATGACTATGTCCTCTGTGTGCAGGAAGTGGGTACAGCTTTGACCTTGTTGTTTGAATGGTTTACATTTATACGACTTGAAGATAGAAATAATTTTCCCTTATTATCTTGGAGTTAATACACATAGCTCAGGAATCAAAAGTGACAACTTTCAATTAAAAGGTTCTGCCTCTTGAACTTGCATGAAGTTTTCTGGTTTTACAGTTGGGAAAGAGTTGGAGACGAGAAAATCTTAAAATGTATAGTTTGTGTGTATGTAAGATCTTAGGAGATCTGGTCCCTAACAATGTAGGAGAATGCCAAGGCAGGGAGTTGGAAGTGGGTGTGTGGGTGGGGGAGCATCCTCATAGAAGCAGGGGAAGGGGGGATGGGATAGGATGTTGATGATGAACCTGAAAAGGGGATAACATTTGAAATGTAAATAAAGAAAATATCTGATAAAATAGCATTGTTCGACACACACATACACACATACACACACACACACACACACACACACACACAGAGAGAGAGAGAGAGAGAGAGAGAGAGAGAGAGAGAGAGAGAGAGAGGGAGCCAAATAGTCTCAAGAAGTAACAGACTACAAAGAACAAATACCACCCTCAGGAACAGCGGAGTGAGTACTATAATGTGAATGTTCCCTTCAAACCCCAGGGTGAATTCAATTTTCCTCTGAAAATAATGAGAAGAGGATGGTTTTAGTTATTATAGAAGTACCTTGATATAAGAACTTTCTTATGTGTTCTCTTGCTGTAGCCAACTCACATTATGCCCATGTAGACTTCCCAACTGTTGTGCTGAAGCATGAACTTATTCAATATATCTGAACTCCTTCTGCTAGAATTCTTATACTCTAAAACTATAAAGTGAATAACCTTCTATTGTTTATAGTTTATACTATATGTTCTATCTTTCTCTAGTTCCAGAGAAATGGACTGAGACAGTAGTATAAACACTCTGGAACACAGCATGTGTGTATAGATAGCTGTGTATGTAAAATAACCCCTATGAATTTAATAGTAATAAGGAATTTGAAGAGTGAATGGTTATGTGTAGACATAGTAGATGTTTTTTTAATCAAAGCATCTTAATGTTTCATCCTTTCTAGGATAAAGAAAGTAAGTTATGAATTCATTGTTTTAATAGCTGAGTAGTTCTCCATTGTGTAAATGTACCACATTTTCTGTATCAGTTCCTCTGTTGAAGGACATTTGGGTTCTTTCCAGCTTCTGGCTATTATAAATAAGGCTGCTCTGAACATAGTGGAGCATATATCCTTGTTATATATTGGAGCATATTTTGGGTATATGCCCAGGAGTGGTATAGCTGGGTCTTTAGGTAATGCTATGTCCAATTTTCTGAGGAACCACCAGACTGATTTCCAGAGTGGTTGTACCAGCTTACAATCCCACCAACAATGGAGGAGTGTTTCTCTTTCTCCACATCCACTCTAGCATCTGTGGTCATCTGAGTTTTTGATCTTAGCCATTCGGACTGTTGTAAGGTGGAATCTCAGGGTCATTTTGATTTGCATTTTCCTGATAACTAAGGATGTTGAACATTTCTTTAGGTAATGCTCAGCCATTTAATATTCCTCAGTTGAGAATTCTTTGTTTAGCTCTGTACCCCATTTTTTAAATAATTTATTTATTTTTTCTCAAATCGTAATTCATTCACTCAGGGGTTATAAACACAGAAAGGCCGGATTGGCCCATTTTTTGATAGGGTTATTTGGTTCTCTGTAGTCTATCTTCTTGAGTTCTTTGTATATATTAGATATTAGCCCTCTATTAGATGTAGGGTTGGTAAAGATATTTTCCCAATATGTTGGTTGCCATTTTGTCCTATTGACAGTGTCCTTACAGAAGCTTTGCAATTTCATGAGGTCCCATTTGTTGATCGATAATATTAGAGCATAAGCCATTGTTGTCCTGTTCAGGAACTTTCCCCCTGTGCCCATGTGTTTGAGACTCTTTTCCACTTTCTCTACTATTAGTTTCAGTGTATCTGGTTTTATATGGAGGTCCTTGATCACTTGGATTTGAGCTTTGTACAAGGAGATAAGAATGGATTGATTTGCATTCTTCTAAATGGGTGGAATTGGAAAATATCATCCTAAGTGAGGTAACCCATTCACAAAAGAACACATATGGTATGCACTCACTAATAGGTGGATATTAGCCCCAAAGCTCAGAATACCCAAGATAAAAATTCACAGACCATATCAAGCTGACGAAGAAGGAAGACCAAGGTGTGGATGTTTCAGTTCTTCTTAGAAGGAGGAACAAAATACTCAAGGGAGGAAATATGGAGGCAAAGTGTGGAGTAGAGCCTGAAGGAAAGGCCATCCAGGGACTGTCCTACCTGGGGTATCCATCACATATACAGACACCAAACCCAGACACTTGTGGATGGTAAGAAGTGCTTGCTGACAGGAGCCTGATAAAACTGTCTCTTGAGAGGCTCTGCCAGAGTCTGAAAAATACAGAGGTGGATGTTGGCAGCCAACCATTGGACTGAGCATGGGGTTCCCAATGGAGGCATTAGAGAAAGGACTGAAGGAGCTGAATGGGTTTGCAACCCATAGGGAGAACAACAATATCAACCAACAAGACACATCTCCTGAGAGCTCCCAGGAATTAAACCACGAACCAAAGAGTAGACATGGAGAAACCCATTGCTCCAGCTGCATATGTAGCAGAGGATGGCATTGCCAGACATCAGTGAGAGGAGAGGCCCTTTATTTTGGAAAGTCTCAATGCCCCAATATATGGAAATGCCAGGATGGGCAGGCAGGAGTGGGTGAGTGGGTGAGCACCCTCATAGAAACAGAGGAAGCGAGGATAGGATAGGGGGTTTCAGAGGGGAAACTAGGAATGGAGATATTTGAAATGTAAATAAATAAAATATCCAATAAAAATAAAATATAAAATTTAAAAAAAGAAAGTAAGTTATAAAATCTTGCATTTTGAGCAAAAGCTGAGAAGTGGTCACACATGAAGCCTCATTTTTTTTTTTAGCGGATACTTGGCATATAAAATTGATTAAACGTAATGAAGTTAATTGCTAACTCAGTGAAACTCTACTCCACGTAATTTTTGCTTGAATTGGGTGTATTTTTTGTTCACAAATTCACATGTTGCAAGTTTGTTTTCTAGTGTAGTGATATGAATAGTAAAGAATGCTTCAAGACATGAGGCCAAGTATTAATGAGACACTGACAGATCTGCTGTCACAAAAGACTGAAGTAGCTTCCATGGACTCTGAGCTCTCTCAAGAGAGGGTTGTTTGTTAAGGGACCCAGATTCTTGAATTCCTGTATAACTTTCTGCTTTGAGATATGACTTCTTCCTTCTGCATGAATTCCCCCAATAATGACCTCATCAACTATTAATTGAGAGGAGATGGGCACTTTGCTTTTCAGCCTACAGAACTCTGAGCTTAACAATTGAGTTGACTTGACTCAGCCAGCCCCCCCGTAAATGCTCTGATACACATTGCTTTTATGAAAATTTTTGAAATTTTAAAGTTTATTTTGTTGGAGGGGATGTAGATATAACCAACAAATAAGCAAAGAACAAGATTACTTTATAACTAATAGTGAAATGGGACTTTATGTTGAAAATTAACTGAGAAGTGACAATCTGTCTTTCTTACATAGAACACTGACTGGTATGACTTCTGTTGTAGCTAGGTTTCCTATTGCTGTGAAGAGACACCATGACCAAGGCAACTCTTATTTAATTGAAGCTGACTTGTAAGTTTAGAGGTTCAGTTCATTATCCTCAAAGCAGGAAGCATGCCAGTGTCCAGGCAGGAGAGAGTTTCCAGAAGGAAACTCTCTTGCCCTGGGGACCTTGGATAGAGTTAAGTATAGGATCTCAAAGGTCAACCCCATAGTGACTCATTCTCCAACAAGGCTACACCTACTCCACAAAGCCGAAATCTCCTAATAGTGCCACTTCACATTATTCAAGCATATTCAGAACACCAGAAGAATATAACTGTGGTTACATAAATCTATTTTCTCCAGCTTCACTTCTTGCTTTCTAAAAGCACTTCATAAACCTTAGAGGTTTTTTTTCTGACTCCTCTGCATTCCGTAGTTTGTCATAGAGTAGTTTGTCAGGTTTTGGAGTCTATCCATCATTTACCTACATCCTCCCAGATGACTCATAATGCATTAAGTGTTTGCTCTGAAATTTTATACTAACTTCAGTGTTATTACTCATCTTGTCTAGTAATTGATGTCAGAAGTAAAACTTCACAGAATATGAAACTCTACGAAGACAGTTATACCATTTCGAGCTAGCAGGAGTTCTGGAGTTTCATAAATTGGGAGAGATATGTATATCAGAACCATCAAGGGAACAATGTCAGAATTTTCTCCTACTCAAGAGGAAAAAGATTTAAACATAGTTTTAAAAAGACAGTAGTGGAAATTAATTTTGACACATATCCCTTGATAAAATCAATGCTCCTCACTATGTTTAATAATACTAACATGATCAGAATGTGTTTGGGAGGACTTAATCCATTCAATAAACATTGGTGTGTGAGAAAATGTAGAAGATGCTTTCTCCTGGGCTGAAATGTAAGAATGAAGCGACATATTCTTTTGCTTTTATCAGGACTCAGAAGCAATGTTGAAGAGAACATTGTTGGATGCCACACTGTTTTTAAATTGAGAGAGATGAGTGAGTGAGATGGCTCAGTGAGCCCTGCTGTTTGCAATCAAACTGGATGACCTGAAATTGATCCCTGTGGCCTATAAGGTAGAACCAGAATGGACTCCTGCTACTCCTCTTTTGACTTGTTTTGGCATGCATGAGAATACACACACACACACACACACACACACCCCTCACATACAGTAAATAAGTGTAATAACACTTAAAAATAATCATGAGGTCTTATATAATATGATTATGAAATTCATCTTTCAGAAACTCTTTCTGGATATTTGCAAGATATTGAGTACTAGGCCATGTTTTATAATGGGAAAGGCATTTGAGAAAGGAAAAACTGTCAGGTTAAAATCACTCATGTAGTTTGTGGAAGTATGCTGCAGGAATGGTCATAATGTTCTTAGAGGAACTAGTTACATTGTACAGGATGACTGTTGCAACAATAGGGTTAGATACAGAGAGTTTCTATGGAATTAGACTATCAATCTGTGTGTAATAGAAAGCCGCAGATGAGTTTTAAGCTAGAGAAGATTATTATCTGATGTGTAGTTTCAATAGCATTAGTGGATGTTAAAAGAGCAATAACAGGATTGAAGAGAACAAATGAGAAACTTCTTCAAAAACTCAAAGGAATAACAATATCACCTCAGGCCACGGATGATAGCAGTGTGGGTAAAGGTCACACAATTTGATAATATCTAATGGGGATTTGATGTAACAAAAAGGTAAAAAATGCTTATATAATAGGATATATTCATCAGAAGGAGTAATTGAGGGTAAAACTATATAATCAAGATGGGACTATATGTCTATCTTTTAAGTTTAGGTTTTATCTGCCTGAATATCATATATTTAATGAAAATCATTCATTTAGGAGACAACTTAATTGTAGACACATATTTGAGTGTCTTTACAGCATCAAATTAAAAACAATAGTCTCATTTCAATATGTAATATTATAACAAATATGCTTATACATTGTATGTATTATGAATACATACACACAGAGAACACACATACACATGCACACAATTTATTAGGTAGAAGGAGAAAGCTCAGAGATCTATTATGTATGCTATTCAACAGGAATATAACGGTGAGGAGGCCTGTCAGCTTAAGGCATGGGAATAACTTCTACCAAGAAAAAGGGAGATAAATTTGCACAAAGATAACTTAAATTGAGGATTAAATTAATTTTTTGACAGTTTCATTCATTTATTTAGGGTATTATGTTCAGGTTCACCCCCCCACCCACACACACACACATTTCCCTTTAACTTTGTCACCTACTATTGCTTTCCTCTTCATTATCATGCCTTTTTGCTGTGGTTAGTGAGCCATTGACTTTTACAAGGAGTGTCTCTGTAACTTAGTGTTTGGAATCACCCTTTTGTCATGATTATTCCTGGTTATCACCTTGACTACATCTGGAGTGATCTACATTCCTGAGATGTAAGGTACATCCATGTGATCCAGAACATGAGGCTTGAAGACACACAATTTTGATCTGGATCTTGAGGCATAGTGGCCATGAAAAGCTTAGGCCCAGGCAAGGTAGGTGGTACATATCTCTAATCCCAGGAGACAGAGGCAATTAGATCTCCAAATTAAAGGCAAGCTTAAGACAGAGCAAGTTTCAAGTAAAGAAAACCTTAGGTCTAGATGTGGTATTATACACCTTTAATCAGGGCCTTCTGCTGGAGGCATATATAAGGACAACCGAAAATGAATGGTTAGTTGTTTGTCTGGTGGCACTTACTTGCCAGCACATTTAGTAGAACCTGTTTATTCAGGATTCCAGTTTACATAGAAAACCAGCTGAAACACCTAGAGTTTCCACCATCTAAATCTATGCATTAATAACCTTTTCTTCCTTAAAATTTGTATGGTCTGTGCTATCTGCATCTAGTTCAGAAGACTAACTGAGATAGTAGTAAAAACATTTTTGGAACACAGTATGTCTATACAGATACTTGCATACATAAAATAACCTCCAATTATTTAGGAAGTTGAAAGAGGATATACTATATAGGCACATTATAATTTTTAATTAAAGCATCAACTGCTTACTGTAGTTAAAAGCTGTAACGTCTAAACTCCTCCATTTGAAACATAGTTGAGAAAAGTCTCAAAAGTAGCCTCATTTTCTACCAGATACTTGGCTGATTAAATTGAATAATGTAAAGAAATTAATAGTTTACTCAATTAAAATTCTACCCTAGAAAATTTATTCTATAAATGGCTGTATTTTGACCTTCAGACCCTGCTGTTTCCACCTCCTGAGTGTGGTATTAAAGGTAGTATATCGTCTATTTCACTCCTAGAGTCTATCAGTTGCTAATAGTTCAGCAGTAAATATTCAGTGCCACATACACACCTGTACTGTACATAGTTAATTTTTCATAGTCTCAAGATTATACAAGTCCAGTACAGGCAGCTACAGGGATTGTGAGATCATGCTTTCAATAGCTGTGTTATACCAGGAAGATAATAATCCACTTTCCTTCTTTCTACCTTCTGCTTCTAATATCCTTTCTGATCCCTCTTCTTCAATGCTCTCTGAGATTTAGAGTGGGTTATTATAAATTATCTGTTATTATAAATGATCTTATGAATGCTCAGTCAATATTTAGTCTAAGCATCTTGATCTAGTGATTTCTGAATTCACCTCTGTTTATTCAAAAAAGATGCTTCAACAATTAAGGGACATACTTCTTCCAACAAGGCTTTACCTCTTAAAAATTCCATCATCTTCCCAAACAGTTCCAGAAACTAGTGACCATGTATTTAATTACATGGATAGATTTGGGAGCATTTCTCACTTAGACTACTATAATTTCTGTAGGACATTTTTTGTAGACAAGGTTGAAGATTTCTCCATCCTTATCACTTTGGTTTTCATGTCTCCCTACCTCCATTTCTGCTTGAATATTACCACTATCAGAATTTCTTTCTCTACATTCACCTAAACTATATTCTACTGTTCTCCATTCCTTAAGGCAACTTCCAAGTCACTGATCCAGTTTCCTGGCTTATCCAGTTGTTCTAATTAAATGTATAAAAGGAATTAAAAGCTTAGTTACAGTATGTTGAGTGAGTCTCAGTATAGCTTTCCCCAATTCTATCAATTAGCTTGTAAATTCTATTATTTTGTAGATTAATCAAATTCTATTGTGCATATGTATCAAATTTTCATTAGTAGGTGATGGGCTTCTAGGAGGTGTTCATGAGATTTGGATTTTCTTCTCATGTTTATGAAACCAATAATACAGTAAAATCAAGGTAAAAGTTTTGTTGATATTGGAATGTTTTCTGTGTGGTTGACAAAAATAAGCTGGGAACACTTATACCAAATTAGAATTAACACTTTCCAGATTTCTAGCACATAAATTACACCCTTTCAACTGAGAGAAAGAAAGAATATAAGTAAGACACATTTGATATTTCCTCTCCTTTCTCTTCTAATATTCTTAGGAGAAAAGTTTGAATCTTTGAAAGTTGAAGCAAACAAGCAAATAAACCTGGAGAAGATTGAAGAATGGCAGACTATCAAAAGTTCTACTATAAGGTGTATAGTATTTTAGTGTGAAAATAAAATTTTCAGGTGAAAGTAAAGGGAAAAAGAAGCCATGGGAAATTCTGAGAGAGGAAATTACAACAATATTGAGAACACATTCATGTTTGTGGCTCATACGTCACAGAGGCGATATAATGGCACAAAACAGGTGTCCGTGAGATCTCAGATTGTTTGTCACATTGTGCTACTTACTCAAGGGAATTGGCTTTGAGCTCCATGATTTCGCAATTGACTGGAAATGGAAAAGAAGGAACAAATTATTTTGTCTGTTTGAAATACCCTCCTCAACTGAAGGCCTAAAATCAACCATAGGCCTAAAATCAGCAATAGGCCTGTCATACATGTATACTAACAACAAGTCTTGGGTCTCAGTGGAAAAACATTGAAACAGATGGCTATAAGCTAATGTAAACAGGCAGCTTTTGTGGAAATCTACAAGCCTGAGTAGTCATAGACCTTGTAAATAGGTAGCCTAGGCAGACAATACCAACTTAGATAAGGTCAAGCGAGTCATAGGCAGAGTCATAGTGACTTGTCCCCTGAACCTTCACCCAGCTGATACCCGGATTCCCTTCCCCACATCCTGCCTTTCTGTGTTTATAACCCCTGTGTGAATCAATTATGATTTGAGAAAAAAATAAATTATAAAAAAAAGAAAGAAAGAAATGCCCTCCTCATTCAACCATTTCCTACTATTTTTCCCCATCCCTTCCTTTCATGTTTTTCTAATACTTGGAATTAAATTTCATCATTACTTCTCTTGGAAATGCTTATAAGATGACAGTCTTGACTTCACACAAAGATGTTGGTGTTCTTGCTTTTCAAGAAAAATTCTTACTCTGTTATTTCATTATTACAGTTTCTGTCCTGATATACTATAGGCTGCTGGGATCAGGGAGAGCTCATCTGCTTACTGTGTATTCTACAGTTTGGCTCAGAATTCAAACTCATTAAACCGTGGTCCACAAATGAATGGAAAGCTGCAAACACATATGGTTTGAAGAAGATGATGTTGTGATAGGCTATCTGCATTATCAGTCACCAGGACAAAGTGAACACTAAACCAATGGGTGGAGAAAGAGCTGAAATTCACTTATTTTGGTTTTGAGTTTGACATTTTAGTCATGTAAGGGGATCAATTCTTGGTGTGGATGCACACCTGCACAATGTCCTCTGAAGCTTGGCAACTGCAAGATCCTGCTTAGCAACTGCAGATAGACTCAAAGCAGAGTACCATGTCTTCTTAAGAATAGCAGGGAGACCATAACTCAAGCAGTGTACCATATCTTCTGAAGAACTGCAGGTAGATCATAATTCAAGGCAGTGTACCATATAGACCATGACATGTTTCAAGGCACAGGCCAAGAAGATTTTGTACTTTTCCACCACCTGGACCCTCTTACCCCCTCCCCTTGTAAAACATGCTATAAAAAAGCATTTCATGTTCAAAAAAAATGTTTAGAATTCACTCATTGGAGAATCTATTGAAAATGATTGAATAATAATGAACAAAGAGGTATAAGAAAACCTAGAAGAGGAATATGTGCATTAATAAAAGTAGCAAAGATGGCAGCTGCCAAAACTAATACCCATCCTCTCTAGAGAAGGAGATAGAGGACAGGAAGTATGGATGTTGCAGCCTTAAAACTTCCTGTCTGTAACTTAACAGCGTGGCAATGTTAATGTTTAGTCAGTTTCCAACACATGAAAAAATTACCTCTCCTGTTCTTGCTCATATTTATGTGTATCTTTTCACTATAAATTTGGCAGATAGGAAAATAGCAGAGACCTTAGTGACCAATCATTTAAGCGCATATCGGAACCAAATGAAAAGTTGAGGGCTCAGACTACAAAATGTTACCTTGGAATATTTTTACATACATTAAATTGAAGTGGTTTCAGGCTAATTTGTGTAACTTACTGGTGCAATACAACACAATTTGTTAGTTTGAAAGCCAGTGGGCTTTTTCTTCCCACTGGGAACGTATAAACGACAAAGTTAGTGATCTAGATAGTATATTTGTTAAATTAATGGAGATAATACTTTTTGTTTTATTTGCGTTAAAGTTCTGAGAACTGTATTTCATTTTCCCTTTAAAATGACTAAAAATATATCTCTGATGTTGGTTAAACAAAATTGAATTTCTCATACAGCATTTTAAATGTTAATCAGAGACAAAGCCGGTTTCTGCCAGCAAGGGCTTTGCTTCACAAACTAACATTTACGTTGCACTTTCCATTTGAAGAGCCATTTAGAAACATAAATTAATCTTTACAACACTGCTGAGAAGTAAGTTAACGGCAGGAAGGATGATCATTACTCCCATATTACAGATGAGGAAAGCTACACCGCTAGCTTAGTGACCAAATTAAAATTATTACTCATGTGTCAAATCATTTATGACTATCCCCATCTGATATTTCATGCTTCAAGTTTTTAATGCATAATCATCTCTTGGATGGATAAATGCATTGCTCCAAAGTCTTTATAAGAAAAAAAATGCTGAACTAATAAGACATGCATAAAGAGTTTGGTCAGCACACGAAGGAACATCCTTACCTTCTACTGAACACACAGTGGGTGACAAAACATACATCAATGGCATCCCTCACCACTTCCCTGTACAGGCATCATATTCAATTAAGCACAGAGCTCTCCGTCAGCAGACTTGACATGTTCACCTAGGGAATGCCACAGCCTCCTCCAGAATCAATATTCAAGTTACGAGAGACTGACAGTGTAACAGATGAGTGAGTGTCCCTTGATTTTTATCTATTTTTGTTACAGAACAGAGAAATGTGCTTTTAGTGTGAACAAATAAACTTCCTTAAGTTTGAGGGACATATCTGTACTATGTAAATAGGAAGCATATTACAGTGCATTGAAGGATACATTAATAAAATTCTGATCAGTGCAGAAGGATTAAAGTCCTGCTTCAACTGGGTCAATACTGCTGATTTAGGAAGCCTTGTGGTCACATGGAAGCAATTGCTCTGGGAAGTAATTTCTGGGAATCTTTAGACTGCTGTACATCTCGGAGATCTCTACGTTTCTAATATATTTGACAAATTTCTTTTTCTTTCTTAATCTACAAAATGATTCAGAGCCAACTTCAAGGATGAGAAAGAAAAGAGTTCAAAAGTTTAGCAAGAAAGCACCGAAAAAAAAAAGTTTCCTGACTTCAGAAGTTTGGACAATTACCATTCTTTGACCAAATCTTTGTTTTGTGTGGAAAGTATCTTTACAAAAAAAAAATGTGTTCTTATTTTTTTTTCCTTTGGAACCATTTTGTTCTTTGATTTTCCTTTAAGGTTTGAGCCTTCTTGGGGATGTTAAATGTTCTCCCTCTTAGGGTAAAATGTACTTCTGAATTAAATGAAACGGTAATTGTTAGAATGCAGAGGACCTAATTTATAAAATGAGATGTGAGGTAACTGGGCAACTCCATATGAACATTGAACATGGCAAGGAAATTTCACAGTAAGGTCAAGAGAAATGAAAGATTGTGAATTTGTTTGTTTTGATTTTTGTTTCCATTAAGTCTTGGGGAACAGAGATTTTTGTATGTTCAAAAAGTGTTGTTACTTTAATTACATTCTATAAAAACAAAATAAGAGAGAGAGATTAGTTTGTATAACTGACTATAAACAAAGCAATAAATAAAGGTATACTTATAAAATTACAAATAAATATTATAGTCCTATTCAAATATTATTTGTTCTCTTTTGGAGTAGTTCACTTGTTAGAAGAAAAATACAACATAGGTTCTGAGCTTTATAATTGGTGTATAAACAGGAAAACCAAGTTGGAAACCCAGAAGATCTGAGACACTCAGAAATTGTATTTTCAACTTTTTAGATCTAATCACTATAAAGTAAAAGTAAAACATTAGACAGTAGTTATCTAAGTTGTGACAGGGATCATTGCTATGTATCCTATTAGTAAACAAACAGTCTCTCATTTTTCTTATTTTCTGTTCAATTATGGACCCATGAAGTTTTCTTAAATTTAGTGGTAGTATCATTTAGATATAGGAAACAAGAAGAAAATGAATAATAAAGATCATGACTACATTTTCAACAAAAGCTTTAATTCTTCTCCTTTGTATTTTTAATTCTTTTCTTTTATTGAGTCAATAAAATTCATGTACCAGACATAAGAAAAAATCAAATTCTCATTTATTATAAGCTTAACCTTCTTGCAGATCTTACAGTTTTTGATACTTTACATTTTCTCTGCAATACATATATATGTTTATATAATAAAAATTATAATAAAAATTATATATATACGTATATATACATATATATATATATATATGATATAGGTCCAAACACAGAAGAGTCATATGACACAGACTTAACGGATACATTTGAGTCATTCTAAACATACCTGTTTATATTAAGTTTATTCCATGGCAGTTGTATTTCTAAATTTTATTGTTATTTTCTGTTCTCATTTAATTTTTGTGGCTAAAATCTCTTCAGAGATTCTAGATATAGAACACATGAGATATAAGTCAGTGTTTACAACTGTATGTTCCTGGGAAATGGGTGGTCTGGACAATCTATCTATGTTTCCATCTGCTGAAAAATTCACTGCATAGTTTCTCAGTCTGTTTTTCACTATGCTCTCGCCCAACCTGGGGATTTTGTACTTTTGGTAGTGGGCCAACACCAGCGGTTTATTCCGATTTTTGACTTTTTCTATTTCCTTGGAAAGTAGCAGCAAACCCATTAACTTCCACCAGAAAAGTATTGATTTAGAGTCTTTATGATACATACTGTTGCTTTTAGAATAATTGGATTCACCCACTAATTCCCAGAAGGAAAATTTCCTTCCTTTTTAGAAACAGAGCAAGCCCTGATATCACCCAGTGCTGTGATTATAATTATGGGTAAAAAATTCATGGCTTCAAAACAGTTTGATATATTTGAAGATAAACACAAACATAAACTTGGCTTAGTATTAGCACAATGCCCTGTCTCCTGAGTGCCTCCAAACATCTGTGTTGGAATGAAAGAAGCAAATACTCAACCAAGTCCTGGATTCCCCATCTCTGCACGTGTTTTCTGAGATCACACACCAGGGTGTATGCAAACAAATAATGAGAGAATGTTGTGATCAGCACGACTCATTACCCAAATCCTGTGTGGATTCCTGTTGGCAGTTTTAGTGCTGACGTGGGCACCTTATGAGCTCTTTGGTTCTGAGAAAAAAATAAATTCAGATCAGAATTTAAAGATGATAATATTTTCATTTCTCTGTGTTTAAGAGAAACTTTTCATCTTATAGTTACTAGTTGCTGAAATGGTGGAAGACTGACATCAATCTTATTTGTCATGAAATCCACTGTGTAGGTTTTCAATTCATTACATAGGAGCTGTGAATACATCCCTACCAGCAATGTTACCTTTATATGTCCTATTTCTATTATGAAAACCTTATACATTGGTAGACCACAAATACTTATCAATGATGTGTTAAGAAGAATGAACTGTCCATCAAATCTTTCTCCTGAGACTGGGGTGAGTAAGTCTGAGCCTAACACAATTCACCATAAGAAAAGCATTTATTAATTTACATTTATTATTTGTTACATGATATGTTTAGGACTGCGGTATAATGAAGAGTAAAAGTGATCAGGATTTCTTCCTGACACATACAAGGAACCCATGGGAAAAGAAACTTTAATTATATGATTAAAAACTACTTCTCCAGTAAGTGCTAAGGAATAAGAGTTATTAATTACTAGTCAATTAGGACAAGAGGATGGAGAAGAGTAATTTATGCCCAAGAATCAGCCATTGTGCAGTTCTTGTGGTAAAGGGTTTAGTTTAGTACATTAGCTAATGTGGAGAGTCAAATAAAAACATAACTCAAAATGAGGCTGCGGATATGGACTGAAGTTAGGCATGCTGTTGTGATGCAAGGACAAAAGGAATCCACAGAGGAAGGACACATTAGTGGAGCTGCAGAGGGTGAGGGAACAGAACTATCAGAATGTGTCGAAAGTGGATAAAGATGAATGCATGTTTACTAAGAAATATGCCTTAATTCACAAAGGCTTGTGGCCTTTGTGCCAACAACTATCTGTTAAACTTTAAGACTTTTAGTAAGTGTCTAAACTATAAGATTATTTTTGTCTTTATATTTAGATTGAAACTCAGGGAACAAATAAACCTAACATTATATATTGATTGGAATACTTGTGGAAATATCCTAATAGCATGAAATACTGAGATAAGATGGAAAAGTTTAAAAAGAACGAAAGATAGAAAGACAGACAGAAAGAAAGAAAAGAATAAAAGAAGTTTGAGGTTCATTCTACTTTACTTTTTTTCTGCAATGGCTGCTCAAATATATCATTGTTACATCAGATAAAATGGATTCAGTTGCTTTAAGGTATCCTCAGCTTACTCTAGAAGACTTTTGCTTTCTACACAGCAGTATGTATTGCAACTGCTCTAGATGAATTCAGCCAAGTTCATCTGCAGATGGTGTGTGGAGTTTAGGAGGTCACCAAAGAGCACATCTTGTCACCCAGGTACTATGTACATGTTAAAAGTTGGTTCCTGATATTTTAATTTTCTATTTCTTTCAGTATAAGCAGTACTACCTTCACCCACACTCTCATTTGTCTAGGTTCTATATTTACCCAAATATCTCATTCTAAGTGCTAATAGAGCCCTCTTGATGGTTACAGTTTTGCCCATTAGTGACTTCAGTCTTGAGTAGAGCAGTCAAGATGGTAACAAAAGAGCTGACAGTACTAATGGCTCCTGGGACTAACCATTCCCAACAGTATGAGCTGATAACCATAAGGCAGTTAGCAGGTGAACTGTGGCAGGTAGCTGTGAAAGTAAATAAGTCTAATAGCTTCTACTCCCAGAACAAGGTAGTGGCTAAATCTGGCTACTTGGAAAATAGTAAAGAATCTTCTTAGTAGCCCATAGCAATTGTTACACAAGGCCCAGGACTGGGAAATCTAAAAATTAAGAGCTGCTGACAGTAAAAACTACTAATGTTAAGAAAGCTGTGCTTCATTTTTGTGTTTGTTTGTGTGTGTGTTTGTGTGTGTGTGTGTGTGTATATGTGTCTTCTAAGCCAAATGAGACATTTACAATGTGAAAGACAGAATAATTATAATAATTATCAATTATATAGAAACTTTTTGGTGATTAATGTCAATTGACTGTATTCTATTCTTACTGTTTTGCCTTCTAATCATGTTCCTTACTGAAGAGAATGGAGAATAGAGGATGATCTATGATTGCTATCTTTTCTGTTTCAAATGTGTGTAAGTATTCAGCATGTAGCAAAAGTAAAAGAGAAAAATAGCAAGTAGAAAAAAAAGAAACAGGAGATAGATAGCAAGAAATGATCGAATATGGCACTTACAACAGCTAGCAGCAGTTATTGGGGAAACTTATTTGAAAGAAAATAAACAAAGGTAACATCATTAAAAGGTGGGGGTACTGTTTATGAACTCAGCAGAGCAAAAGAAGTTATGCTTCAGCCCTGATTGAGAGGATCTGTCTTAAGGAGCCTCTAGCTTCCTGTTTTTACTGAAGCTTATTTTTTTAAACCATGAGAGAGGCAGCAGGAATGTCTGTTGTCAAGGATACAATGTTCTTAACATCCTAAGTGTCTTGCTGTTTTTCTACTATCCATAACAGACTTAAGGGCACAGTCTGATCCAGGCCAGGGCATTTTCTGGATCCTTCACCTAAACAAGCCTGAGTCTGAAAGAGAGGAGATCCTACTTGCTCCTAGAGTTTGCTTTCAACAAGTTTAAACAGCACATTGTGATTTAGCAATGTGAAGTATATTAAATAAAGCAGTAGAGGCTAGAAATATAAAAATATCTGTAACCTGGACCTTCATCCACAGGGCATGATATGTCTTACTAACCAGGTATATCTTACTGTTGCATCAAAGGATTTACAACATATTATATATGAATATGACCCTAATATATTAACATATTGTGAAAAGAATAGTTCTTTTAAGCAAATCCAACTCAAATAATGCTAAATGTATGTTTTTAATTGCCTAGAAGATTGTAGATTTTATGAAATTTAGTTGAGAAGTGTCATAGAAGTACATCTTCCAACCAAGCATCACAGTTGTTTAATGCAAAATTTGAATATAAAAAGATTTTAAATATGCTCAGATTCAATGATAAAAATTTCTTTTGCTCTAGTCTTTTAAAAATTGTTTATCATTTGAAAATTACATAGGCTATATCTTTTAATGCTTCTTTTCAATATCTCACAAGAACATGTGATGAATAGATTTTCTAGACGTTTATACTCTATTACTCGCATATTCCACAAAAGTAGTGCACAAATTTCTGGGCTTATTCTGGGAACAGAGATTGTGGAGCTTTGTCATGCAGGGTCGCGGGCAGTTTTATAAGGGAGCGGTGGGCGTCCGGGACACCGCGGCACCAGCACCTGCTCCGAGAGTGTCCGGGAAGCCATGGCTACAGCAGGAATGTGTGAGAGCACAGCTGTGAGCTGAGGCACATCACACTTTTCAGTCTCTCGGGGTGGGGCTGGTGTAGCCTCTTGAATTGCGGCCACAGCAGCCTCGGACAGCTGGGCCCAGAGGATGGGGGGGCAGACTGGATGGTCTGCCTCTGTCCCAACCTCCAAATGCAGGCAAGTGTTACAGCTCTTTCGGTTCCCTCTTTCCGAGGGCAGCTTGAGAGTGCCCGCAGAAGAAAAAGTGTTATAACTCTGCCCACGGGGAGGAGAGAAGTGTTGTAGTCCTTTGAAATGCGGAGGATAGCCAGTGACTGGCGAGGAATCTCGAAAAGCACTGCAACAGCGGGAAGGTCTCATACCACACAACGCCTTTACTTTTGAGCTCCGGGGATATATACAGTTTTCTGGGGAGAGCAGGTAGTTTCTATTGGTTTGGTTTGAGAGCTTGAGAATGCTTTATTTGCATGGAGGTGTTATTCCTACGTGATCAAGCCCATGGACCTCTCCATGGGAGGGGCTGTGGGGAGAGGAAGCTAAGAGAGCCATATGGCTTTGGGAAAGTTTGAAGCGGTCTCCCGTCCTACTGGCCCTCTTCAGACCAAGGTTCCCAGGGCTTCAGATCATTCTACCAAGCTTTCTGGCTTTTTCTCATAGTCCACTGCCCCACAGAGCTTTGGTCGTTCACTGCTAAGAATTTTCATCATTCAAAAAATAGATTTCTGATGAGACATTAATACAACAACCTAAATACTTCTTCAAATTTAAACAAGGTACATATGAAAATCAGAGACAAGTTTCAATATCAACAGAGACTACTTGCTGGGCTATTTTCTTAAGAACTTCTACAGGCAAGCATACTTTCCTTTCATCAATATTGATACGTGACCATGTAATAGTTCAAACTATTTGGAGTTTTGCAGAAATGGAAGCGAACTAATCAAGGACACTATAAGAACATGTAGTTGAAGCAAGTTGAATTTGCTTAATCTTTTTAAAAAATTTATTAACTATTTTATTTATTTACATGTCAAACATTGTCCTTCTTCCCAGTCCCCCCTCCATGAGGTTCCCACCCCATCTATCCTCCCCTTCACCTCTAAGAGGGTGCTCATCCACCCATTCACACCAGCTTCACCCATCTAGCATCTTCTCTGGATCCCCAAGTCTCCAGAGGACCATGACCATCCCTTCCCACTGAGGTCAGATAAAGCAGTCCTCTGCTACAGGTGTAGTGGGGGCAAAGGGATCAGCCCATGTGTGCTCTTTGGTTGGTTGCTTAGTCCCTCAGAGCTCTGAAGTGTCTAGTTAGTTGATACTGTTTTTCTTCCTATGAGGTTACAATCACCTTCATCTCCTTCAGTCCCTCCCCTAACTCTTTCATAGGCGTCCTCAAGCTCAAGCTCTGTCCAATGGTTGGCTGTGAGTATCTGCATCTGTCTCATTCAGGTGCTGGTACGGCCTCTCAGAGGACATCCAAGCCAGGCTCCTGTCTCCAAGCACAACATGACATCAGCAATAATGTTGATGTTTGGTGTCTGTGCATGTAATAGATCTCAAATTGGGGCAGTCTCTGGAAGGCCTTTCCTTTAGTCTCTGTTTCAATTTTGTCCCTGAATTTCCTTAACACAGGAACAGTTCTGGGTTAAAAATTTTGAGATGAGTCGGTGACCCAATCCCTCAACTAGGAGCCATGTCTATCAACTCGAGGTGGTTTCTTCAAGTTATATTTCCCTACTGTTCGACATTTCAGCTAATGTTATCCTCATTGGATCCTGGGAGCCTTCCACATCTCTGGTATCTGGGAATTTCTAGTGGTCACACTGTTTCTTACCCCACACTGTTGCATATTTCTATTCATTCTTATTGCCCTTTAGGCTTTTCTCCTCTCTCCCCACATATCTGATCCTGTCCCCCTTTTTACTTTCTACCTCCCTTTTCCCACTCATGTCCCTCCCTCTCTCTGCCTCTTGTGATTACTCCCCGCCTCCCACTTGTAAGTGGGATTGAAGCATCTATATTGGTTCTTCCTTCTTGTTCAGCTTCATATGGTGTATGAGTTGGATCATGGTTATTCTGAACTTTTGAGATAATATTTTAAAATAAAAAATGTACCTATATAAGTCAATTTTTAAAATTTTTCTAGGGTTAACTTTCACATGACAAAAATGTTAAAATGATATTTTTGCTTGTGAAATGAGAAGTTTAAATTTGATACCTGTGAATGTGTAAAATTTGAGAGATATATGGTGAAATAATAGTACCTATGAATATAGAGTTTTTAAAATGTAGGAATCTGTCTACTTTTTTTACTGTAAAGTCTGTTCCTCATCCAAAGAGACAACCAACTAGTGACAGAAGTGTGGCTCATAATACAGATATAAACCCAATCTGTGTAGTTGAAACAATACTTTCCGAAATTGGCCTGGACCATTAGTTTATCACTAGTCACCAAATAAAATAGGGAAAAACTAATTTTTTCGAGTTCAAGATGTGGTGGTGTTAACATCCAAAATATGTTTAATCCATTCAATTGAGTACTTGTAAAGTCAATTATCTAATAGATGAGGGCACAGTGCTTGGAGCTATATGAGACTCGTTTCAAGATTACATTGCAAGGCACAAGGAAATAAAAAGTAAAATTGACATTTTTGATACTTCTTTTTCAACAATTTTCATGCTATCACAAACATTGATTTTTTTTTTATGAAAATTAATTCTTGAGCTAAATCTCAAGTATTTGGTAAAATCTGCCATGCCATCTTATATACCAGCTTGTCTATGTGTCATAATCATGACCAAATTAGCAATAATATACTGAAATTGCATCATGGCTGGCAATAAACTGGGAGAGGTTCAGTGATTGCTGAAGCCAATAGGCATGGATGTAGGACTAGAGCTTGTTCGGCTGAATTGAGATTATGAAAAATGTATAAAACTGGGAATGTAGATTGAAGGGAATGCCGGATGCTGTCCTGCCTTGGAGTACAGATTCATATTTTGATCTTGAAGTCTTAGCAACAAGAGAGTACTTCTCTTTCATGTTCCTTTTGTCCTGTTATCACAGAGGAGGGCTTATTCACAAAGATAAGTGTATCAGAACCAGGCCATGAGTGATTAGGTTAAGGTTATAATATACTCATTTTATCTTACCAGTTATAGGATTAGTGGTGGTAATGTGACCCATATCTAGATAATAGAAATAGATCTTATAGGAAAAATGACCAGACTCAGCAAACAGAAAAAACTATGAGGAAAAAGTTCTCTGATTTTCTAACTCATCCTTTAGGCATTGAATTCTTCTGCACGATGAGGTATTTGGAAATGTAGGTCTTCTTTGATCATGCAGAAATCATTGAGAGCTGTGAACAAGCCTAACTAGTGCTTTGGTAATACTAAGAAGCTAGACTGAAAATTTCTACACTCAGCCTTTCCCCTTATAAATGGTTTAAGCCATTTACACTGGCAGCTTGTTATTTATGGTCCAATGTGTCCCACTGAACCTTGACTCTCATTGCTCTCTCTGTGCCCTCAGGTTCTTTCTCTGCCCTTCTGTCTTGTTCTGGGTCCTGAATGGCTGACCATTACAGACTACATCACCAGGAACTCTTTGCCCTCTGGTTTCTGGCTAGCATCAGCTAATAGACATTCCTTAAAATCAGAGCAATTTCTGTTCCTCAAATCGAGTATGACTTTGGCCACAATTGGCTCTAAAGCATGCTAATTTTGGTCTAGTGGCATTTATATCTCATGGACAGTTCTCAATCAAGTTTAATGACTCGGTTTCCATTTCTACATTGGGGAATAGCTATCATTTTGCAATTTCTACTCCTTGGTGTCTCAACATATTTTTCTGTATGTATGTGTTACTTATCTTTGTATTTATTTTAAGAACTATTTTCCATTTAAATCATTCTCAGTAGAGACCACTGTTTTTCATTGGGCTGCTGACATTTCTGTGTACTTACTAAGAGTTCAACTTCAAAATTTTTAACAAGTGCATCAGAATAATGATGTTTCAATTTTTTAAAAAAATTCAGAATAAAATTAGGCTAATACAAAATTTTAATAAAGTTGGGAGTGTCAACCTGAGTGTCATTGAGATACCACAACACATAGAATACCATAAAATATGCTTGCAAAGCAACAATTTTAGTTTCTTCAGGTTACAAATCTGAGTTGAAGACATTGTGAAGGCCCACTCTGAAAGTATTTGCCATAATTTTCTCTTGGTTCCTGGAGACTTATTGGAAACTATATGATGATATTTGACTTCACACACATTAATTTATGTGCCTTCATTATTACCCAAGCTATCTAACTCCAGAATGAATGTTCTAAATTACTAAAGAATAAGAAAGGGTGATATCTAAAGATCATGCTATCTTGGTAAATTTTTATGTCATTGTTTTGTAATGAAACTGGAAATCTATAAGCATCAGGGTCAGTACTTTACTATTCACATATCTTGGAACAAATAGAAATTCTAAGTGACTAGTCTTCCATTATGGTAGTAAAAATATCAAAAATAATAAATCTTTTATAGAACAAAGGCTCATTTTGCCTTACAGTTTTGGAGAATTTAGTCCATTTAACTTTGGGTCCCTTGCCTTTGGGCCTCTGGTCAGGCATTATAAAATTGAGGAAGTATACCTGGAGGGGTTCTTTACCCTTGGTTGCCAGGAAATACAATGAATATGGGACCAGAGTCCTGATAGCCCTTTCAAATATATCCCTACCATTGGCTTAACTTCTTCCAGACTTTTTTTTTTTTTCTAGATATCACAGCAGCTCGCAATAATACTGCTTTAGTGTCATAAGCTTTTACGCATGACTCTTTGGTAGACACTTGGTCCAAACAATGTGTGCTGCCAACTCAGGCTTTATTTAGTTTTAAACTTTAAATATTTTATTATTAAGTTTTTTGTTCAATATGTTGATCATAATCCTCCTCTCTACTCCCAGGTGCTCCTCACCTCTGCATTGCAACTGTATGATTTTCTGTTTCTGGAAAAAAAACAGGAAAAAAAAGACCAACAAAAATAAATTAAAATCAAAGGAGACAAACTTAAGAAGGTCTCTCTCTGTTTCTCCCTTTCTCTCTCTCTCAACAACACACACATACACACACACACACACACACACACACACATGCACGCATGCACGCACGTGCACACACACACAAACAGAGAGAGAGAGAGAGAGAGAGAGAGAGAGAGAGAGAGAGAGAGAGA
>NW_021604608.1:16500363-16547031 GCF_004785775.1 Grammomys surdaster | reverse complement strand
GAGAGAGAGAGAGAGAGAGAGAGAGAGAGAGAGAGAGAGAGAGAGAGGAGAGAGGGAAAAATTGTTTTGGGTTGGATGGCTACCCCTGGTCATGGAGTTTCTCCTAGGGTGTGGTTGATATGAACACTGACACTCGATTGGATAAACTGATTTTCACTTTTTTAGCATGTATGAGTTGCATTTAATTTCTTTGACAGAGATGGCTTTGAGTTTCCTTCTCCCTCTCAGCACTGGGATTTTTGTCTAATTTGAACATGTGCAGGTCTTATGCATACTATCACAGTCTCTGTGAGTTCCTGTGTATATCAGTACTATTCTATATGGAAGATACTGTTTGCTTGAGTTGAGGGATTTAACAAAGACATTCCATTTACAGCTAAATATTCTAAAGTATCTCACTCTTTGTACTTTGTTCAGTTGTAGGTATCTTTGTTAATCATCATCTACTTCAAGATGAAACTAATGATGGTTGAATGATACATTAATCTATGGGTACAATAATACATGTTATGAGTTACTTTCTTTTTTTATTAAATTATTTTATTTATTTACATTCCAGTAGTTGCCCCTCTTCCTTGTCCCATCTCCCTGAATTCTGCACCCCATACTCCATACCCCCTACCTCTAAGGGGGTGCTCTCCCACCCACCCACTTACCCCCATCAGCATCCCTCTTCCTTAAGGCAGCAAGCTTCCACAGGTTCCTCTCTCACTGAGGCCATACAAGGCAATCATCTCTACATATGTATTTGGGCCACCAACCAGCCCATGTATGCTCCTTTGCTTTTGGCTCAGTCTCTGGAAGCTCTGAGGGGTCCAGGTTAGGTGACACTGTTATTCTTCTTATGGGGTTGCCATCCCATTCAGCTCCTTCAATGTGCCCTCTAACTCTCCCATATTGGTCCCCAACCTAAATCCAATGGTTGACTGTAAGTATCTGCATTTATCTCAGTCAGTTGCTAATAGAGCTTCTCAAAAGACAGTCATGCTGGCCTCCTGTCTACACAAATAATATAAGTGCAGAATAGTGTCAGGATTTGATGTACATGCATGGGAAGGATCTCAAGTTAGGCGAGTAACCAGGCAGTCCTTTCTTCAGTCTCTGCTTCATCACTGCCCTGCATTTCCTAGACAGGAACAATTCTGAGTTAAACATTTTAAAGATGGGTGGATATTCCCCTCCCTCAACCAGGGCTCAAGTATATCTACTGGAGGTGGTCTCCTCCAGCTCCATCTCCCCACTTCTTCTGGATATGTTGTAAGACGATTAATTTCTTGGTTTTTCTTGAGTGTAGACACCCTCTTTGTGCTGGAGTTTCTCTTCTTAGAATTCCCTCTAAGTCTGGATTGGTAGATAGATATTGTTTAAATTTTGTTTTGTCATGGAATATCTTGGTTTGACCATCTATGGTGATTGAGAGTTTTGTTGGATATAGTAGCCTAGGCTGGCATTTGTGTTCTCTTAAGTTCTGCATGACATCTGTCTCGGCTCTTCTGGCTTTTAGAGTCTCTGTTGAGAAGTCTGGTGTAACTCTGATAGATCTATGTTTATGTGTTACTTGGTCTTTATGAGTTATATTCATTGCTATGTTCACTTAGCAGAATAATAGTAGCTGGTTTACACCTGGGCTTCATGACTTATCTAGCCTCAAGCTCTTGGCCACTTTAAAAGTGTAGTTATGGATATTCCTCAAGACTAATTTTAAAAAAATCACATGGTTGGCCTCTCATGTACCATTTGTGTCATTATTGCACAGCACAATTGTTGCAGGCAGGTCTCTGTGTAGGTCACAGTATTGCTGTAGTTGATTGCTTTTCTCTTTTAGAAGTGTAAAAATTAATTTTCAACATCATGAATGCTTGTCAATAGAAGTGAAGCTTCTAGTTGGAGACCACCTTGATTTTTTTTTGTGTTCAGTGGCATAAGTAAGTTGTATTTCAGTAATAGGGCCTCACCATTAGGTTCTGGAGAGTAAGTAATAGCCTTAGAAATAAGCTATAATGCTGGAGTGGTTCAGTGGGACTCCTATTACTGGAAAGAGATGATGGCATGGTATGTCAAGTCATAGCATTGTTGCTACCATTAATGATGATTCCATTTAAATTCCTTACACACACACACACACACACACACACACACAGAGAGAGAGAGAGAGAGAGAGAGAGAGAGAGAGAGAGAGAGAGAGAGAGGGAGGGGGAGAGGGAGAGGGAGAGGGAGAGGGAGAGGGAGAGAGAGGGGGGTGTATCTGCACAAGATAATGGTCCAGTGCTAAGAGAAGAAGTAGATACAAGCCCTCTGTCCCTAATCAGAAGGTATCTCCAATTGATATGCACTTGTAAATGAAAATACAGGCCGGTCGGTGGTGGCACATGCCTTTAATCCCAGCACTTGGGAGGCAGAGGCAGGCGGATTTCTGAATTTGAGGCCAGCCTGGTTTACCGAGTTGAGTTCCAGGACAGCCAGGGCTACACAGAGAAACCCTGTCTTGAACCCCCCCCCAACAAAAAAATACAAATGGTTCTCTTCAAGAGAGTCTCCTTGGCGAGACACAACACACACACACACACACACACACACACACACACACACACAAGCTTTGTTTTAAAGTGAAAACAAAGAATGATAACTAACAAACAAATAGAAGAAAAATTCAAAGTTAAATCATGACTGACATAAGCATTCAGAGAGACTATGTCAGCAGGCACATGGCCTATATAAGTCTACATCAAATGGGGTCCCAGTGATAAGAGGAGGAGATACAACCTCAATCCTAACTCAGAAGCTATCTTCAATTGATATACATTTGCAAATAAAGAATTAGTTCTTCCCCAAAGAGTCTTACCATGGGGATACAAATGACTCTTCAGGGCAGGTCCTGTGCCCAGCAATAGATGAACAACAGAAAATGAACTCAGTGGGATCATTGGTTTCTTACTCTCATAAGGATAGGTTTTAATAGAAATGCATTAACAAGATAGTGAAACTTAAAGAAGATATATGAAATTAAAGTCATTATTAGAATATTTTTGTTTGGTTCCATATTTTAGTTATTTTTCTTTTGTTCTAATAAAATATCAAGATAATGAACTTGATTGATTTTGACTTATGGTACCAGCTTTTTTTATGGCCATAATACCAATAGGTACATGACAACTAGCAGTCAGGACAGGAAGCAGCAAGATCATGTCTCAACTCTGTACAGAAGCAGAGAGTGAGCAGGATGTAAGGTATCACTATTAATCACAAAGTCTGCTCGCTGTATCAAATTTCCTCTTAAGTGTTCTATAGATATCTAAATACATAAGCCTATAGGGAACGTTTCTTATCCAAAGCAAGACACTGTTTAAAGTAGAGGAAGGCATTACAAATAATATTTTCTAGAAAATAGAAGACTAGCAAACTGGATACCATTGCAAAAGAGAATGACTGAAAGATTCATGTGTGGAACAAGAAGGCATATCAATGTAAGCTGTTTTTCTTTCCATAGAATACTTGCTAATTCCCAGTATTTATTTACCGAACATTGCTTTATTTGAACAGATAAAGTTTGTCGATAAATCTCATTATCCTCAAGGATGATTAGTTGCCTGTGGTCAGAGTTGGTGTGTTTTTGCTGCTGTTTTACTGCTTATAATGTAGTTTAAAGGAATTTTATTACATTTGAGGCCCAGGGCCCTTGTTTCTTTCCTTCCATAATTGGGCTTCAGTGACTTGAGATACCAATTGAGGCAAATAAAACCCGGTAAGTGAAAAATTTATAGAGGTCCAGTGAAATAAGAAGTGTCAAGTTCTTGCTATTATGGGAGATGTATGTCTATGATGTGCCAGAACATCTTTGTTAATAGATAAATGAGTGCCTTTAATCTCCTTAGTAATGTTTTGAGATGAATACGCTTATATTTTACAGGCTTATGAGTGCCCTAGCATTTAGAGGTTTTATGTTGTCCAGTACTTGTGGCCCCATCTGTCAAATTCCTTGCCAGACAGCCTATTACATAGACCTACAAAAATTCTATTGGTAGTTATTGGTTCTACTGATTCACATAAATACTTTATATGTTCTGTTACCTCTTTATTCTTATAGAAACTTACTATTTTTAACACATTTATTGTGTATCACAATGAACCATTCCATGCTTAAATTTCAGAAGGCATGATCCATTAATTCTCTGAGGATAACTGTTTTCTCAGAAAGTCTCAAGATGTTCCAGAACAGAGCTCTGAGATGACATAGTAGGTGAAATAGAAAATAGAATGTTATCTATACAGTGTGCAGTAGAACTGTAGCAGAAAATGAGTGCTTAGACATTTTAATCATTTCTAATTAGATAAAGGTTCTTCACATAAGAAAAATGTATTTTGAAAGTTTACGTACCAGAAAGCATAAGATAAAAAGTGACATGTGATATCTCCACTTCTACTTCTTGACCAGTTATTGGAAATCGGATTGGGGATGACAGATGTTAAGTTAGGAGGTGGCAGTGATTGACCATGGATTGTCCCTATCTCTACACTCAGAGTTGACACATTCTGTGAACTTAATGATCACACCAGGGGTAGGCTGAATGTCAGACTTAAATGTAATACTGTCTGTCAAAAACTGGGAGAAAAAGTAAAACAACACCATTTCATTACTATGAATTTTTTTGTGTGTAGGGGTTATTGGGAGTTAAACTAATGGACAGCAGGCATTTTATTAACTGCGTCATAATATACTATCTCCATATTCAACACAGTTTTTGTATGATAATTACAGTTTTTGGAGAATGCTTGTTAGAGCTCAGTTCTAAGTTTCTCATATATTCATAAATTTTTAGTTATGGTTCTTCATACTTTATTCATAAGTGAATATATACTTTACTGTAAGCTACCTGTTTTCCAGCCCCTTTTCTAGTTACAGAAGAAGTATAGAAGTCTTTGCTTTTCTGAACTCCATTTAGAATGTTACTAGATTTTGCTTTCATATTTTCACATTTCCTTCAACATTGTACAGATCTGTGGCTGTTATTAGACTACAGGTTTCAGTATATTTTATAAAGGAAAACATTTTGATATGTTTTCTGTACTGGAGATACTGAGTATTGTTATTCTATCAACATAGTAAACTATAAAATGACAATCCACATAATTAAAAAATATACAATTGTAAGTGTATTCGGAGGTAAGTATTATTCCAAGAGCTTTTATGGGATAGTCTCAAGAAATCACTTATAAAACCTTGGAAATGGTGGGCAATGTGCTGATTATCATCTTGAGACAAAGAAGTGTTGAACCTTGACAAGATTTAAGCTCATAAAACTACTTTTCAGTCCTTCACTCTCAGTTTTAGGCTTTACATTCGACACACTATCATGGCCTTTTAAAGCTCCATCACACTAAGCAGCTCTGTTTTAGACACAGGTTTTGAAAAGCCTCATAGAGTCTGCACATTCAGTATATATTTTAAATGATTTAACCTTGATATAACATTGAGGCATTTTCATAAAAGGAAAACTAGATACCAGCAAGGCTGATGTATCTGCTGCTTTCATGGGAAGAAGGATGGGCTTTGTGCTCTATTTCACACTATAATATGGTCCTGCCGTTTTCTGACTGTATGTATAGTAATTTTTAAATAATGTTTTGCAAGTAATCTTTTTTATATAATTTATTTTTTCTCAAATCGTAATTCATTCACACAGGATAGCAACCCTATCCCTCACTTACTGGAGGTGGGCTCTACAAGTTTCCTCTTCCCACTGTAGGACATTTCATCTAAGGTCCTTCCCATTGAGTCCTGAGTGTCTCTCACCTCCCAGGTCTCTGGTATATTCTAGAGGTTTTCCCTACCTCCTACCTCCTAAGGTTTCCTGTTTCCATTCTTTTTGCTGTCCCACAGGGCTGTTCCCCACCTCCAACACTTCATAATATTCCCTTACTCCTCTTCCTGTCCCCGTTCTCACCCAGCTCCCTCCCTCCCTACCTGTGCTAGTGTTTGTTTTCTTCTCCCTCCCAAATAGGATTGAGGCATCTTCACTTGGGCCCTTTGGCTTGTTAACCTTCTTGAGTTCTATAGATTGTATCCTGGTTATTCTGTACTTTTGTTGGCAAATACCCACTTACTAGTGATTAGGACATACCATGCATGTCCTTTTGGGTTTGAGTTACCTCACTCAGGATGATATTTTCTAGTTCTATCCATTTGGATGCAAAACTCATGATATAATCCTTCTTAATAGCTGAGTAGTATTCCATCGTGTAAATGAACCACATTTTCTGTATCCATGCTTCTGTTGTGGGACATATGGGTTGTTTCCAGCTTCTGGCTATCACAAACAAGGCCACTATGAATGTAGTGGAACATGTGTGCCTGTGGCATGGTGGAGCATCTTTTGGGTATATGGTGAAGAGTAGCATAGCTGGATCTTCAGTATTTCTTACCAAGTATAACATTTGCCAGCTTTAAATTGAGATTTATAATGATTGAATATATAATATATAAATATATTTCCTTTTAGACCTCTTTTTCCTTTTCTTTCTTTCCTCACCTTTTAATTATTCTTTTATTTCTCTCGAGCACTCTGTATTAGTACTTTCTTTTCCAATATACATTTATTGTGTATCACAACTAATTAGAACATATCTGGCTATAGAAAGAATGTGTTCATTCATCTGGAATTCTTAAAGTGAATGGTGATAAATCAATTTAGATTCAGTTTCAGGGGCTCAGAACTTCAGAGATGAGAATTGCCATACTATAAATATTAAAAATTGAGGAGTCCTATTTTTCACTACTCATTTTCATGGTGGATATATATGAACTGTTCATTTTTGAGATATGATTGTCTTTCAGCTTTTCCTAGTCTTTAAATATCTTGCAGAGTATAAAAAATGGACTTCTACATGTACAGCTCAGAATTCTGGATGTAACATTTTCATACTTCATCTGAGATTTCTGGAGCTAAAATTTTCATAATTTTATATGAAATTCAGTTAAAGGAAGAAAGTACATTATATAGAACATGGCTTTTGGAATGGAAACATTTTGGTGTCTCAAGTTTAAAAATTGATTTTTATCCCTGGGGTGTGGCTGCAGGTTTCTACTTTATATCTATTGAAGTACATTACTTTTGTTTGATAAGTACAGATCCATGCTATCTCTACATAGAAAAGATTATAGGTGTTACTTGCTAAAATGTAACAAATGTTATTATTAAGAGTCAGGGAAAAAACTAGAATAGCCTAAGTTATGACATTACCTATGGCCCTTACCATAAAATTCTAACCTTATTTAAAAAATAAATCATGCGAATTCATTAGGTAACCAAACTAATTCATAATCTTAAAACTTTAGAAATCTAGCTTTAGGTTGTACATAATACTATATAGTATGATGATCTGCACATTGATATAATGTATATTTTCAAGTGCTAGCATTCATTTGTTTGTTATGTATTTATACAGATACCCAGTTTTTATTGACTGTGTTTTATGTTTAAAATACCACCATAAGTTTAGAAGACATGGAATAAAATCCAAGTCTTATAAACAGCCAACACTGCATATTTTATTATTTATAATGCTCTAAGAATCACATGATTTTGAACATCAACTTCACTGGAACAAGTGGCCTTAACCACTGAGCCATCTCTTTAGTCTGAGGACTTGGAGATTTCGATCTAAGTAACTTATTGTTAGTTTAGATAAGGGTTTGTCTATCTTGTTGATTTTATAAAAAATCTAATTCTGTTTCACTGATTCTTTATATTGTTCTCTTTGTTATTATTTTATTGATTTCAGCCCCCAGTTTGGTTATTTATTGCTTTCTACTCCCACTTGGATGTTTCTTTTGTTTCTAGAGCTTTCTAGTATGTGTTGTTATTTTGCTTGTATGAGAAATATCCAATCATTCTTAAGTAGGCATTTTGTGCTATGAACTCTCCCCTTAGCATTGCTTTCATTATGTCTCAGAGTTGTTTATTCATTTTCATTGAATTCTAGAAAGTCTTTAATTTCTTTCTTTAAGACCTCTGTGTTTGTAGATTTACTTTCTGTCTGACTAATTTTTTATTCAGGAGAGAGTTGTTCAGTTTTCTTGTGCTTGTAAGCTTTCTTTTATGCCTGTTGTTTAACCCATGGTGATCTTTTAGGATGCAGAGAGATATTACAGCTTTCTTGCATTTATTGAGACTTATTTTGTGACCAAGTGTGTGGGACAACTTTTGAGAAAATTCTGTGAGATACTGTGGATGGAACTTTCTATAATATGTATTAGGTTCATTTGGTGGGTTATACCTTCAGTTTGGCTCCAGAATTCCTTTATTTAGTTTTTGTTTGAATGACCTTTGACATTTCATTGGTGAGACTGACATATTGAAGACTCCCACTGCCAGCATGTGAGGATCAATATATGATTTAATCTGTAATCACATTTCTTTTATAACAGTGGGTATCCTTGTATTGAGGGTTTATATGTTGAGAATGAAGCTTTCATCTTTGTGAATTTTTCTTTAATGTATATCTTCTTCCCCATCTCTTTTTATTAGTTTTGGTTTGACATCTGCTTTGTTATCTATTAAAATGGCTATATCAGCTTGCTTCTCAGGTCTGTTTGCTGGGAATATCATTTCCTAACCTGTTACCCCAAGGTAATGTCTATCCTTGATGTCGAGATGTATTTCGTGTATGCACCAGAGGGTGGATCCTGGTTTTGCACTCACTATGCTAGTTTATGTCTTTTTCTTTAACTTTTAAATGATTCTTTGTGAGTTTCATATCCTGCATCTCAGTCCCACTTTTCTCCCCATCCCTTTGTATCTGCCCTTTGCCCTTGCAATCTTCCCCACAAAAGAAATTAAAAAAGTACAATCAACAAACAAACAAACAAACAAACAAACAAAATATAGAAAGTATGTCATCCTCATCATAGAAGCTGCAGTGAGTCACAGTGTGTCCACAGTAGAGCCCTTTGTTCAGCAACTTTTACTTACAAATGTTTCTATCAATGAGTCAATGGTCTGGTTTGAGGCCTCTGGCATATTCTATACCATCAATATTGAATCCTCACCAGGGCTCCTCCATATCTTGTTTCCCTGTGTGATAGAGATCCTGAAACTTTCAAGCTACAGGACCAAGATCTAGTCTTTTTACATGCAGTTCTAGCAGTTCATAGATGAGTTAGATTTTGGAGTGGTCAAACACAAAGCCCTTGATCTGAGCCTGTGTGGTAGCTGTAGTCAGCCCACCAGCTTTTGTATACTTATACCACTATGCTGAACTTTCAACACTGCCCAGGCCAACACACCCAATTTTACAGGCAGCAGGAGGTAGGGCCATTTCTTCTGTTCTTCCCTCTGGCTGGCTCACTGCACTCGTGCCACCAGAGCCAGCTCTATGGTGCTTCCCAGGTAAGGTACAGGGTCTACTCTCCTGATTGGATCAGGACCAGCTCTAGCATTCTCATCACATCTGGGCCAGCTCTCTTGACAGCCACAGATGGTGAAGGGTGAAGGGACTTGGGGCATCATGGAAGATGACTGGCGGTGCTAGTTCTCATAACTCTTTCCATTGCGGCCAGTTCACCATCACCACCTGCCACAAGGGTCAGCTTTATTGTGTTGCTCAGGAAAAAATGGCAGGGCCTGTTCTCCAGAGTGCTAGAGCAGGTGAGAAGTAGTGACAGGTTTCCTGATTGGCAAATCCAGTGAGGAGTGGGGCCAGTATTGCACAGCCGTTCAAAATCTACGTGGTCCCAGGTACCTGTCCAGACCAGTTACGTCTGCTTCATCTTCAGTGGTAATAGGAGCCATAGACATTGACATAGACTAATGCTGCTGCTTGGCCATGGACCCAGACATGACTCTCAGCAGCAGCACAGGCTGGAACTTCACCAGGTAACAGGGTTGGCTACTAACAACATGTTATTCCTTTCTATCCTCATGTCTCCAGTTCTACTTCTCTTCATAATGTTCAACCTATTCTGCTTCTCTTTCTCTCACATCTGCCCACCATATACTTGTACTTGATAGTGGTACCCATGGTGGGTGGGACACATAATAGGCAGAACTCTGAGTGTCCCCTGCCTGCCTGTGGTAAGTTTTTATCAATGGGCTGGTCTCTGTATGTCTACAGCCTGCCAGTACCCTGTGGTAGTGGGGTGGCACAGTCTGTGTCTTTTTATTGGGTATTCGGAGTATTGATATTGAGAGATATTAATGATAAATGTTTGTGCTTCTGTTTTGTTTTTTCTAGTGTGTGATTATTTATTTTCTGAGTTTTCATGGGAGTAGTTAACCTCCTTGACTTGGAGTTTTCCTATAGCCCCTTTTGTATTACTGGATTTATAGATAAATACTATTTAAATTTGATATTTTCATTAAATATCTAATTTTCTACATCTATGGTGATTGAAAATGTTGCTACATCTAGCAGGCTTGTCTGGCCTCTTTTGCCTCTTAGAGTCTACAGCAAATCTGTCCAAACCCTTCTAACTTTTAGGGTCTCCATTGAGCCAGGTGTTGCTCTAATGGAACTGCCTTTGTATGTTTGGCCTTTTTCTATTGCAGATTTTGATATTCTTTTCTTTTTCTGTATGTTTAATATAGTGATTATTATGTGGCAAGAATATTTTCTTTTCTGGTCCAATCTATTTGGTTTTCTATATGTTTATTGTACCTTTATAGGCATCTCCTTCTTTAGGTAATGAATTTTTTCTATGTTTTTGTTGAAAATATTTTCTGGTCCTTTGAGCTGGCATTATCCTTCTTCTATTACTATTATTTTCATATTATTCCAGATTTTCTGAATGTTTGGAGTCAAGGATTGTTTAAATTTAATTTTTTCTTTGGCTGATTTGTCCATTTCTTCTATTGTAACTTCTATGCCTTATATTTTCTCTTTCAATTCTTATATTCTGTTGGTGAGTCTTGCCTATTTTCCTGTATGTATTCCTAATTTTTTTTTTTTTTAGAATTTCCTTACCTTGTGTTTTTTATTGATTTCATTTTTCTTTTTAGGTCTTTAGCAGGCTTATTAATTTTCTTTAATATTTGGTTTTTCTTGGCTTTCTTTAATTTATTCATTTTCTCCATTATTTTGTTTGTATTTTCTTGGAATTATTTAAAATATTTATTTATTTTCAGTAGGATAGCTGGACTCTGGTAAAGACATATTACCCTGGCTGTTATTAATTGTGTTTTTAGGCTAGGTATGAATTTGGAATGATTGTAGGCCTAGGTGCTTATTTCTTGATTTGTATTTGTTGGGTCAGAATTTTGTTTATTGGTTTCCATTACCTCTCTGAATTTTCAGAGTGTGTTCTCTCTGTTTCCCATTTTACTTACCTGGTTGGTTGGTATGTTGATGGGGGATGCTCATTGGCGTTGGAAGCTGGGATAATTGGAGACTAGGTTGAAATGGTCTGTTTTAGCCCTAGTGGAAGTCCTAAAGTTTGGATTATGAGCAGAAAGAATAGATAAGTTATGCAGATAGGCTAGTAGGTCTTCTGGCAGATGTGCCCTGTGAATGAGCAGGGGGATGGAGCCCAGCAATGAAGAGAGTAGGGAAGACCAAGCAGGGATGGTCTGTGGGATTCACATGAGGCATGGACAGGGGAGAATGGATGGTGCATATGTGATTCTATTACATCCCTAGTTGTAAACTGAGGATGGGATTTGGGGGAGCAGAGAGTAGAGAAGGTCTGTAGTCAGCCTTCCTGGTCCTGGCAGACATGGCAAGTTATCATTATCAAAGGATTGGTATATACTTTAAGTCATTGACTCGAAATTAGCAATATAATTCCATGTTTGCTTGAAGAAGTTTTGTCCTTAGGAGTCAAAGAAATTATGGAGAAAATGGACTTTGTAATTAATCCTTTACAATTTTATTTATTGATTTGTTTATTGATTATATACGTGTATGTCTGTCTATGCATACATGCATGACACTTGTATGGACATCAGAAGTCCATTTTATTGAGTATGATTTTTGTGTGTCAGGAGTCAGATCATCAAGTTTATTTGTAAGACCCTTCACCTACTGAAACATCTTATCAGCCTGCAAAAAGTATTTCAGACTGGCTGAAGTACACTTGTAATCTATAATCATTTTTATATAATGTAAATAGAAGCTATAGTTATCAAGCCTGAATGATATTTCTATACATGCACACACATACACAAATTTAGGATTATTCATATATGCGTTCTTGAAAAAAACATATTATATGAAACATAGTATGTCTTAAGGAAAGTGTGTACTTGTTCTGTCATAAATTTTAGTTTAGAAATATATGACTCATGAAAGAAATCCTAAACACAATCTCAAAGCGCTTGACAGAATGGAAGTGTCCTTCAATGGTACTGAACATTTTGAATTTTGGTCACTACCAGTTGATCTTCAATGGAAGTCTTGTCAAACTTGTAAAAATCATATCACATCTTATAAATCAATCCTGTAAAAGAAACCCATTGTTACTTTCCCATAAAACATAACGAAAGGAAATTAAAATTTACTGCTGATACTTGAAAATATATATGATTTATTTTTAATTCTGTGATTGTACTTTCAGACATCTTAGCCTGTCAAAATTAACTATGATAGGACTTTGTAAGTTTGACAAAACTTAAGTTATTTACCGAGTCTCTTAAAATTTAATTTACAAAAGTGTTACTTGTCATTTAAGCAGAAAATGTTAACATAATAGGCGAAGAGGTAAATATTTTATATAAAACTATTATGTAAAGTATTTTCTATTTTATAAAGAAAGTCTGTTTACAAATACTTCAGCATGTATGGAAAGAATTTGGAGACACCTTGTTCTGTTACAATGAGAAATGATTTCTGGAGTACAGTTGTATTAAAGTCTCAAGGTATCGTGTATTTGGAACTGCTGGTAAATTGATGAAGAATCCATATTTGCTATAAACTGAATCAAGTTACTGAACTGGGTTCCACATCCTGATAAGCAATTGTACTATATTTGAAGACTAATAGTCATGTAGAGATTCTAATATTAAATAAAATAATAAGAATAGCATAGTGATCCACTATGATAAGTGTTCATATAACTTATCATGAGCATTAGAGCTAATACATCTCAAGAAAAGAATAATACAAAACAATGTGTTATAAATTCAAATGAATACACAAATCTACAAAGAAGCAAACTGTATAAATAAATGAAAAGAATTATTCACATGGGCAGGTACAATTGATTCAAGATAGAAACAAATCATGCACAAATTAATGAATATGATATATTAATTGAATAAAGAACAGATATTGTAAATAACCACTTTGATATGTGCAAAAAGTAATATGACAAAATAGAGTAACATTTAATAAATTAGAAAAAAATGGAGGCCTATAATCCAAATATTAGGAAGTAGAGACAAGTGGATCCTGTGAACTTGTTCACCAGTCAGTCTAGCTGAATCAGAGCTCCAAGTTCAAGAAGAGACTATCTCAAAGAGCAAGGTGGAGATTGATGGGTAAAGACACATGACATTGACCTCTGGCTTTCATATATACATATGAATATTTGTATGTACTACAAACACAGTTACATGTGCACCTGAAGATAAATACACACATCATCACACACACACACACACACACACACACACACACACCACATAAACAGTCACATATACACTTCCATTAAACAGAGAGAAAGAGATGTGCACAAACATACACACACACACACACACACACACAGACACACACATCAGAGAGAGGGGGGAGAGAAGGGGGGAGGGGGAGAGGATTAATTTAAGATGATGCATAAAATATAATTGTAGAAACATGGGTCAGGGAAAAGTGCACTGTCCTTGGCTTGACCTAGAAAATCACTGCAACACCCATGGCTCAATGTTAATGGCTAAAAACAACCGGCTATACTGATCTTTTCCACTAGCTCATGAAACATGCTCCAAGGACACTATAAAAGCATCACCCTTTATGCAGACATCTTTAGTTTTTCTTCTGGCTCAGAGTTGGCTGTCATTCTATATTTCTCTCTAAAAAGTATTTGTTTGAGGATTATTATGTGCTATGACTTTGTGGTATTCCTTGGCACCTTATTGCCAAGACACCCTTGCACTGGAAGAACCGTACAAGAATGATATCATGTGACCATGAAATTGAAGCATTAATATTGTTCATTTATGCAAAGTTTCCAATTTGATCTTCAGATTGAGTACAATTCCTTTCATAATTCCAATGATAGGTGTTATGGAAATAATGCTTAAATTGACTAGTTTTCAACATAGGGAGGAATGAAATTAAACCTTTAACTTACCCCATGTAAAAGAGACAATGTGAAATGAGTTAATAATATCTTAAATGTAAGATTGCTAAATGTAGAAATACTATCTATAGCTCACCTATTGTCTCTGAGAGTTTCCCTCAGTCTTTTTGCCATCTATACTACTGACCTAGTGAGCTTGGCTTTCAATGTTAGAAATTCAGCCTTTGTGATGAAGGAAATTCTGACATTTCAACAGTATGTAATTACCTAAACAATAGGCTAAATCAGCCAGAAAGAGAAAGACAAAGACTAGATGATACATAATTCAAGGGGAATCTAAAATATCAAAATGTTAGAAGTAGTGATTAGAACTGTGATGCCGCTAAAGTTGAGAGAGAATGAAGAGGTGTTACTTACATGGTACAGTGAACACTAACATAGCAGAAATAAAGTGTCATCTGTGCCACAACATGAGGACCACTTAAAAATAATATATGCCTTAGTTAGGGTTTCCATTGCTTTAATGAGACACCATGACCAAGGCAACTCTTATAAAGGACAACATTTAATTGAGACTGGCTTACAGGTTCAGAGGTTCAGTTCATAATCATCAAGGAAGGAGCAAGGTAGCATCCAGGCAGGCATGATGCAAGAGAAGCTGATAGTACCACATATTCCAAAGGAAGCTAGGTGCAGACTGGCTCCCTGGCAGCTAGGACAAGGGTCTTAAAGCCCATTCTCATAATGACACATCTACTTTAATAAGGCCACGCCTTTTAATAGTGCCATTTGTGGGCCAAGTATATAAAATCCATCACAGTATATAACATATAAAAACTTTAAAGTTATTTTAAAGGTTTTGCAATAGAATAATAAGTATAATAAGTATATGAAATGTTACATATACCTTTAACACAGTTTAACCATTTACTCTCTAGAGAAGCATTATAGTACTGCCTTGAACCATTCACTATGTGTGTGTGTGTGTGTATCTACAAGGCAGGTTGAATGAAATCATTAAGTACATAGATATTAGACTATACAATCTCGAGAACCATATAGTGCAATTGGTTTTGATTAACCTATGTCTGAGGTTGCTGTAGTAACCTGATCAACTTCGATAGAATACAGTGATGAGCAGCATGGATGCTCAAGGTATAGACTGTCGTTGCTAGTGCAGGCAGGTTTCTTCTGGTTGTTTCATCCTGGCAGCCTGCCCTTGATTATCTGGGCTATATTCTTCGTGCATCCTCCTCTCCCTTCATCTGTCTATACATTCATGTATTTCATACTTGCACAATGATACAATTATTTAATTTCTCCTTCTCTTTGACATGGGCAGGTATTATTGAACATGTTTGTCTCCATCTCTGCATTCCTTTGAGGAAGACAGATTGACACAGACATTATACCAGAAGTGGCAAGTTAAAAAAAATTAAGAGCTAAACATCAAATTTAAAATAGATTCTAGGAAACTGAGCAACACCCGCCCCCCCCCCAATATATAAATATTTATGGGATACTACTGTTGTTCTGTCATTATGCATTATAGGTCTCCTAAGAATTTTTACTTTCTCATGATTTATTTTGGTAAGTTAAGACATTAAATAATTTTAGAGGATTCATGAATTTGTTTACTTCTTCTAAGTTATCATAATTGGGCATGTAGTTGTACAAAATAATTGAAAAAAATACATCCTTCTGAAAATATATTAAAGACAAGGCAAAAATTATATTAAATGTGTGTAATTATGTACTAAGAATAATTGCTTGCTCTGCTTTATTTAAATGCAAAATGCTACATTAATAAAATGTTAATTTAAAATACTTTATAATGAAATTTTAATTTGGGGAAATGAACATATTTCTGTAAATTATTCTTTGGGATAATTTTTCAAGACAACAGCACATTTTTGGTCAAAATGAATATTTCAAAGCCTACAGAATTTTAATTACTGCTGATGTTGTTCATTTAAGGATTCCAAGTTTCCTGTCTTAGCCCACCATAGTACAGTCATTGTCTCTATGGCAGAAATCATAACATTGAGCATTTATATTAAAGGGAAATAACATTTCAAAATGAAGACTCAGTCAGGACAAATTATATCACTTTGTGGTCAGCAATTCCCCTAATATCTTAAGTATTCAAATACTCAGTGCTTATTTTCTTCTTTTGTCAGTTTCTTCTTCCCTAATCGTCAATCACATAATCACACATTAATTCTATTCCTCACCTTGTTCTGTTATCTATAAGGAAAAAACCACCAACAATAAAATAAAACAAAACAAAATAAAACACTACTAGTACCATCACCACCACAAACAAAACCAACAAAAAACAAAACAGAAATCTTCCTGGAACTTTTAGCTCTAAAATAAAACATTAAAAATATCTGACAAAATGTTCATTGAGTTTTATAGAGAAAATTATTGTGCATTTATTAAAATGTTTTTGAAAACTATTACATACATGGCATTATCCTGGCATTAAAAAAGATAAGAGGGAAATTAGGTTAAATGCTGTCTTTATAAGGCTTGCCTTGTAGTTAGAGATACCCATAATTAATAAATAAACAATCATCATTTTAATTTGTTAGACCTAATAATTTCTTTGTTTTAAAAAGATGCCTAAAGATGGCAAATGTTAATACTTTTTAAATGGCCAGGAAAAGCTCACTAAGCAATCATAATTGAGTCAAGACTTGAATAAGTTAGAGCACCCAAACATATTTTTATCCCAATAAAAATTCTAAGAGCTAGTTGCTATATTTTGAATGTAATTATAGCTAAATTTGTTTTTATTCTATATTTTCTTGGCTATGTTTGCTTCCTCTTCTTTCTAAAGTACAAAACTAACAGGATTTCCTGATTGATAGAATTGAAGTTGCCAGATTGATAGAATTTATAGAATGAAGTTGCCAGATGGATATAGTTGTCCATTCCTATGATATCAGCACTATGAAATGAGAAGTAGGGTAGTTTCCAGAAATTTGGAGTGATCTTGGTCCACACATGGAACTGTAGCTATAGTGTCAGAAAAACAGAAACGAATAAAGAAAGAAACAGAAGGTTTTTCACTTTATTGTCACAACTACTAGTTGTGGGAGAGTAAACTCTGTCTCTTAGGAGATTATGATTTGGATAGCAAAGGTAGGACCAAAACATGATATTAATGAGATATGTGTTTTATATGTTTAACTATAAAGGCACTGAACATAAATGATGAAGCCATCAACCCAAGGTATCTGAAGTCAGGAAGCTATGGGAGTCAGTCTAGGCAATAAGCACAGAACAAGGGAAGGAATGAAAACTAGAAGAAATTGATATCCCGAAACTGTGTGTGATTTCAAGGATGGATAATGAGTTGTATCAAAGGCTACTGTTAAACAAATGAAATCTGAACCTCACCTACTGGATTAAGCAATATGTTCTGGGTGGGTGTATGTATTTAGGGGCTCACGACAAATGGAAGAATATTTAAAAACCACACACACACAGAGCCAATCAACCAAACCAACCAGCTAACCAACCAACCAGCTAACCCACCTACTAAACAAACAAACAAACAAACAAACAAACCAAGGATGATATACAAGCACCAGAGTGACCACAGAAAGGCTGCAGCTGGGAATGAGTGAAGAGCACTTTAAAGTTCAGAGCAACAAAAGCACACCTGCTATTTAGTCACAATCAGGATAACAGTAGAAACACCAAGAGGGTCAGGTACAATGTAGTCCAAAAAGACAGAAATGCATTTTTGTAGGAGTTGATAATGGGCACTCTCTCTAGGGAGCAAAAAAGTTTCTACTAGAGACATTAAGTAAGTCTGTCCAAGTAAGTATTTTTTTTGAAGTAAATCCATCTCTTCCTGTATCAAAGCAGAAAACATCCTGCTCAAGGAGAGAGGAATGGTTTGTCTTTAACAGCTTCCCTTGTCAGATCCAGAGCCAGACCTCTGCCTTTTATTAAACTGAAGACTGGTAATCACGTATCTTCCCTGTTTCACTCCTAAGTAGAAAACTACATGGTTTAATACCTAATTCACAAACAGTTCTTTAAAAAAATTGTGCTAAGTATTTTTATGCTTACTTTGTCTCCTCATAACTTTGACTATTATAGAGTTCATAGTTTGGATTCTGATTTGTGCTTATTCTAAGATGCAATATGATAGATTAGAAACGGACTCAGATTCCTGATAATTTGTATTCATGGTATCCATCTCTTGCCTTTAGTTGTATAAACTTAAGTCGCTTGGTTTCATGTAGTTAATATGTTTTCAAGTTTAAATGCACTCACATTCAACTCACTTACTCCTGATTAGCTTTATCAATTAAAAGCAATATTTGTTCTCAGTATTCACCCCATGCATATTTATGCAGTTAAATTGTAGAGATGCCCTTGTCACTGATGAGGTCACCATTTGGTTCATTATCTCATCATCATTACTGTAAAGTGCTTTGTGCTTTGCTATCCTGAGTCTGAAGTCTGGAACAATCATGCCTCTGAGTTATTGTTCAGCATGTAAAATATCATTATGAATTGAGGTTAATGATAATTATCTACATTAAACTAAATGCAAAACTTGCGATCGAAATCACCATCTTTCTTGCCATATGAGGTCACTCTGAATTTCTCTCTAGTTTTCCTAGTGGGGATTGAACTGATCTACAGTTTACATTTATTTTTTTAATTTGAATAAGTTCATCAAGGGCCTTCTTCCTTGAGTAGCACAGGCACATGTTTCTTTATATACAGGTATTAATTTAAGAATGTCGTATCAGCAAAGACCTGTAATTGATGGGGATAACATTGTTATGCCTGAAATTGCACAGTGCTTTTTTTGTAATGACATAATTTTGTTTGTAAATAAATTCTATGCTTTAAGAGGAAAAGCAGAACTTTATTGTTTATTAGGAAGCTGCAACAGAAAAACATATTGATTGGTGCACCAATGCCATCAACAATAAATGAGAAGCAAACTTGCTTCCAAATTTCTAGAAGAAATTGTGCCTATTTGCTTTACACTGTATCTTACATCTTTCCCTGCAAGTGTGTATTATGTGTGGATTTTTGTTAGGAGACTGATACCGGATATAAGAAAAAATATTCAAATTTAGTTAAAATCTATGTCTATATTAGTAAGATTTGTTTTCTATATGAGGCTCTATAGTAGGATAGGATACACGTATTTATTTCAGGTAGCCCAGATAACATTGAGTGGCAAAAAGGAATAATTAATGAACATAAGAAAACTTAATACTGTGCCGTTTGTCTATGACAATGGAATAAATGTTATTAAGGAACATTTTAAATTGTTACGTGATAAAGTATGCATATGCTTTCAACTAACATATATGCCATACACCCTTTAGAGTTTAACAAATGACTTGTGGTTATCTAATTTCCCAAGAGGGTTACAGTCTAACCAAGGAGGTTAAACCCTTGAACAACAAGAGAGAATTCGAAGATCACAGTTAGCTAATTAGCTGCTGAATCATGTCTAACCTGTTATTTTGAACAGAAAATATAAGTAATGGTTCAGAGACCAAAGAAATTCTCTGTTTTTTTTTTAAATTAGATACATTTATTTTATTTTATTTTGTGAGCATGAGTCCTTTACATGTATATAGGTCTGCGGATCATGTGCATGCCTGGTACCCTTGCAGGTAAGAAGACAGTATCAGATACACTGAAACTGGATTTAGAGATTATTGTGAACTATAGACTTGGTGCAAAAAAACTAAACACTGATTCTTGGTAATAGCAACAAATGATCCAACCACATCTCTCTGACTTTTGTTGGTTTATGAGTAGGGTATGTTTCACATGGATGTGTTACTGAGTGAAGCCCAATATTTGATATCTTAACCACTGAAGACCATTATGATCTGGAACAAAGATTCCCATTTCTAAAATATTTTGGTTGTGAACACTTATAATTGTATTTATCAGGGCTCTTCATTAATTAGTTTCTCCCTCTATGTTTCATGGATTATGGATCTAATCAAGCACATGTTTATAGATATAGATATTGAACATAGAAATAGACAGTCTGATATTTGTGCTGTAAAAATTGTCTACTTTGATATTTTATAACCTTACATTTTGATAGCTGCAGTGAAATTTTATGGGCTTTCTAGCAGAAGACAGATATAACAGATTTTAAAACTAAAGGACACTTGATCATTAATGATAGTTTCTAGACTTTTAAACACTCAAAAGAATGTCTCACCAAAATCTGTCACAAAAAAAACATTGATTCCTTTTTACACTGTAAAAGCAAGTTCTTTGGCTTTCTAGCATAGGCAAAAATCTCCACTAAAGCTCCTATTGAAATACCAGCAAATGGGAAATGTCCACTTTGTTGCATCTCAAAAAATTCTGTACAGAAAATGAAAACCTTCACATGCAGTGAAAGGAACCAAGCTCACATCTCCCTGGAAGAGTATGTTTCGAGTACTGACCTTCTCAGTCCCAATTATTATCATGATTTTCAACTAACACTGTCTAGCAAAGCAACCTAGTTCCTAGAAATATCAAAAAAGATGATAGAAGAGAAAAATAAAACTGAAGTAGAGCCCTACACATCTCCTTTCCAAGGACTTTTTATCTATGTTCAATTTTGAAACCTCTGTTTAGAAGGAGGAACCAATATCCACTCTTTAAGAAATGCAAAGACTTGTAAATGGCAAAGTTAATGCTCCTCTGATGACTAAATAAAGATTTAAAATTCTATGACATAAAATGCCCAGTTCCAAGGAGAGTGGGTCCGAGGAGCTCAGGGTGGAAGATCGGTTGAAAATTACATATTTACTCTCATCTACTCTCTCCACTTACTACTGTTATGTCTAAATTTAAAAACCTGGTAGCGCACTTTAGAGAATTAGGGTGCATGAAAATAATGCAAACTAATCACATATCTGTATACGAAACAAAAACAGAAGGCAGCATGGAGATGTCAGGAATTTTTATTATTCACATGCCATGAACTATTGCTCTTTTCACAATAAAATGTACTTGTAAAGGAAAATTGATATTCTTTGGAAATACGATGTTTACTGTAATATTTCACTGAAATTGCAAAGAACAGTGAATGATGGACAATTCTCAGGGAACTATTCCAGGGATTTAAATGATTAGTTCACCTGTTGTGCTTTTGTTTAATTCATTCTCCATTGATTTATATCCATCATTTCTGTAACATTGCTCATGTGTACAAATACGATGGGCTTATCACACAGCATTGAAGCATCACGTAACACTGAAATATGTTGATGTGCCTATATAGCCGGGGATGCCAGACACATTTCCATCACACTAACAACACACACAGCAGGCCTATAATTTTCTGTAAAGAAACTGTCTGCTGCCCAGTATTGAGGATGTGAAAACAGCCCAGACACTTTCATTAATGTTTATCAGAATATTTTAAGTAGAGTTATGTTTTTTGTGAAGACATTATTATTAAGATAAAATTCCGATCTGAAGGTAAATTGAATTTTTCTAAATAGATCGTAGTTCATCTCCTTCCTAATTAATCATTTGCTGGTTTTGATGTTTATTACTGGAATTGCTTTCATGTTTGGAAGAATATCGCTAGCCCATATTAGACTACAATCAGTAACCACTGCATTTTACTGACTGCTTCGGTTATGAGAAAATGAACAATGATTTTGTTAGTGGGGAAATTTCTACCTACAAAATAAACACATATACCAGGCACTCATATTCTCTGAGGATGAAATGATCACTCAGTGAGTATTTTCATGGGCTTATTAGCTTTTTATATTATGTAAACAATACCAAATAAAGATGTGTGGAAGGAGAAAAGGCAAACCATTACTAGGTAACTCACCATGCAATTGTGCATAATGGGGTAAGGAAAGCTGGATTTTATTTTCTGATGACTTGTTTCCTGAGTACTTACAGCCTTGTATGCCACTAGCTCTCTGAAACTGCACACTTTAGCATTTTTAGTGTTTATATTATTGGCTATATTTTCACTTTGTAGCATTGCTACCACATGATGCAGACTTTGAAAACAGATTTTCTTTTCTTTTTTAATCACAACATGCTTAGCACAGTGTTGAACACAAAGCAAACTGCTGTTTATTAGAAGAAATATGATTAGCCATACATTGGCCACCATTAATGTAAACATAGTAAGTTTAAAATGTATTATACTCATTGAGGCTTACGCAATATGAAAGTCTTTAATACTTTTCTTTTGAGAGTATTCACTAAAGAGCATTCACTGTGAATTCCTCACAGGCATTTGATTAAGAATCAAGGGGTTGGAGGAAGGAAAGGGAAGGAGTAATTGATGAAATTGTATTGTAATTTCAAAAATAAAGTAAGTAATAAGTAAAGATAATAGCAAATATCAGAAGTAAGTCATAAAAAGATCACAGAACAATAAGAATTGGAATATTTTTAACAGAAAATTTCATGGGTTCCTGTGGATCCAGGTGACATGAAATATTGTACAGAATTCATTGTTCTCTTTAGGGTATTTAAAAGCAGTTAACAATGTACCATTTGGTTTTTGTGTGATTCACTTTCTGATGTCAGATCCCAAATTCAATTTCATATGACATCTTTAATTACCCATTTTTTTTTAGATATTCTGCTACCTTCCAATTAGCATATAATAAGTTAATGTAAAAGAATGACTTGATCGACTTACAATAGAAAGATTAGTTTTCAAAGCATCCCTAATAGCAATACCTACATTACAATGACATTCAGCATTTCAGTTGTGCTCACTCATTTTTGTTTGTAACTGTCTTTTGAAGCTTTACCTTATTATAAGCTTATGAATCCTAGACTTTCTTCTCAACTCTTCTGAGAAAGATGCACTCCGTGACTGGTTATAAAGCTGCACCATCTACTTCATGTGACTTAGGCAAAGCTAGTTCTCAGTCTTCTCTTAAGGTTAGGTTCAAAGTTGGGTGTACTTTACACTCTCATCAATGTGTTAAGTATGTGCAACTAAACAAAGTTGAGTTGGGTTGTAGTGTACTTGAGTCCTGTTAGGTACCTCATTAATATGGAGATCTGTCTTGAGGCTCTGTGGCCTGTATGTACGCCTTCTACCTGTGGAGGGGCTAGTAGGTGTTGCCCTACTTGTCTGAAAGGCACAGATCAATGGAGGTCTGTGGCAGGTGCCCTGTTAGGTGCCTGGAGTCTGGGAGCATGGCAAAATGCATCCCTTAGGATCACCTGGGGTCTCTGGTGATTTCTAGCCAGTGCTCGACCAGAAACCATGCTGTCCTTTCATGGTCCTACAGTGTCTCAATCCTTTTGATGCACTGGAATAAAAGTTATATTATTACTGATATTCTTAAAGTCAAAGAAGTTGATTTGTAGCTGTAACAATCGTAATATTCTTTTTAAATTCTCCACTCATTTAGGAATCATAGTGGTTTCCTTTTTTCATTGCTATGACTAATTATCTGGAGAATATGAAAGATTAATCTTTGCTTATCTTTACAGAGGTTTCAGTTCACTGTGGCTGAGAGGGCACAGAAGAATAGAGCAGTTGACATTATTGTAGTAATGGGACAGAGAGAAAATACTTGTGATTTTTTTTTCTCACACTTCAATGTAAATTTCAGTCTCAAACACATTGCTGCTCTTGTGTTCTCATTAGTTTCTACAGACCTCAGTCGTACTGTTCTAACCTCACTGGCACATTTCGTGATTAATCATGATCATTTCACTCCCTGCCTTGGTGAAAGAAAAGCATATCCAGAAATTTTAGTACCATTTATGATTCCCAGAATTCTCAGGTCCGTGTGCATCGCAAAATCTGTTCATTCCACTACTAAGAATTCTCACATCAACACCTCCAAGATTGTCTCTTAAATCAACATTTTTGAAAGTAAAGGAAAAATCTGACTTGTGAAACTTATTCAATTCAAAGACAAAAATCCCAGATTAACAAAAAATAATAAATGAGGAGAATCAGGGAATCCCAGGAAGAATTGACCAAAGCCAGACCCAAACTCACCAGGTAAACACTGCAGCTTATAACACCGTGGCCGATAACATGCCCATATATATCTGACAACCATTTCTTTCTTGACAGCTCATTCCTTTTCTGGGCAGACTGCATGCCTTTAAATTCCAACTAAATAATGTTTTAACTCTCACTTTAAACAGCTAAAATGATTCAGTAATTTTCATTCTACAATTAAACGGCTAGACATTGACTTTTCTTCCCTCAGATCACTTACTTGGTCTTTCATCATAAAGACAGACTTCCAAAAAGTCACACAGCCCAAGTAGAATACAGACAAGTTTTTTTTTTCCACATATGACAAAGAAATAGTCTCTAGTCTAATGTTTAACAGAAAGTTTTTACTCATCAGAAGTTTCGTCAGCATAGGCTTCACTGTGAACACGAGTGCTCTGTTCAGAGCTCCCATCAGAGTACCCGATTAAGCTATGTTCACCAAACTTTAAACCTTCCTTTCTACATCATTGGTATCTGTTTTCTGTGTTAATCAGCTTCGTTCATTGTTATGACCAAGTAGGAAAAAAATCTCATTGGAGGAAAGGTTTATTTCAGCTCCTACTTTTAAGATGTTCAGTGCTTTCATAATGGTGGTGATACAGAGGAGAATGCCTTCGTTTGCAGGCCTTCTATCATTCCACCTGGCATTTCAGTGATGAATGACTTTCTTAGGTTCCTTTATAATTATTATTATACCTGCTTAATTGTATAGGTATTTTTCACCAATCTTGCCATCTATTTTAAGACCAAAAAAATAGCAGGAAAAATCATTTTGATTCCATTAAGATAGAAATATTCCATAAAAATTCAAATCTGAGCAATTACAAAATGCTGACCATACTTTGGAGAATATAACAGTGATATTTGTTTCATAATAAAAATTCCTAGTTTATTTTGTGCATAGAAATTTCATTTTTATTTTTGAGATCCCAATTGAACTAAGACATTTGAAAGATTACTAAGTGTCAGATGTTTATGTAAGTAAAAATAATTCTTTTTTTTTCTTTTTTTTGGGTTTTCGAGACAGGGTTTCTCTATGTAGCCCTGGCTGTCCTGGAACTCACTCTGTAGACCAGGCTGGCCTTGAACTCAGAAATCCACCTGCCTCTGCCTCCCAAGTGCTGGGATTAAAGGCATGTGCCACCACCGCCCGGCCAGTAAAAATAATTCTTAAGAAGAACAAAAACCTTTTTGAGTAGATTATTGATGGGAGTATCAGGTCACTTGACAGTGTGGCAAGAGGGATGAAAATCCGTATGAAAATAGAATTAAAGTAACTGAAATTATGAACATTTTAACTGGCTTTTCTCAATAAGTTATTGTGGCCCCTCTCCAGTTACTGATTGTCATCCTGGGAAATAGTTGCTAAGAATGTTCCAAGGCAACTGACCCAAGACCTATATCTCCTTTGCATTCATTGTTTCAGAACATTCTTAGAATAGTGATTCTTGGCTTGCGAGTGGTATGTAACTTGAATCAAGAAATTAACTTCAAGAAGAAATTTGTTGGAGAATTCTACTGGGAAAGTTGCTTTTCTTTTAATTCTTTTCAGAAGATAAAAACTTCTAGTCCCTGGAAATAACTCTATCATTAAAAGAGCTGTCACTTTCACTGTGGTCTTTGTACTGACTTCTGCATGAAGTCATTCAGGAAAATAAAAAGCCAAGCAATCTGTCCACATAGGCTTGCCCTAACCTGTACAGTTGGGGTTTACTTACTACTTAAGCACATGTTTTTTTCTTTTCTATTATTGCTTCCAGCTGGAAACTTCTGAACCAATATAACGCCTAGACTTTAAAACAATCTAATTCTATTCCATGAAATTTAATATTAGAGAAATATGGGGCAAATGATTTTATTATTCTCAGACATTTTAAATCACACCAACACTTAAACTTCAGGAGAATTACAAGTTATTTGAAATTCTCATCAAAGCCACTCTTCAGTTCCTCTCTATCCACTAAAACATGCTTCTTAAATTTCAACAGGTAAACCTGAAAGGCAGGACCTAAAACAGCAGACACCCTACAAGTTGCAAGTGATGTTGGTGAGGTTGGTCCATAAAACACAGTGAATATCTAGGACCGGACAGAAAATAATCACTATACTTAAAGTAGATAGCAAGATAAAGATGATTAATTATTAGACTCTATCCACTGTCATATAGTGTGTAACTTCACAGAATTTTATTCTAAGTAGATATACATATTTCATGCTTGTTACCATCTTATATATGAAAAAAAATCATCTCACAAGTTTTTAATGCATCGTGGGACAGATAGAGTGCTGGAGGGGAAACTTCTTGATTGAATTTTCTTTCACCACTTAATTCAATTTCGTAGAAATAAATTGACTGACTATGCAAAAAAATGGGAAAATCGTTGACATATAAATTGGATAAAATAAACAATCCTAAGATACGTACAGATATTTATATAAAAAAGCATTGTGCATGCTCAAACAGCTAAGCTATTCATTTTGGTACCATGAGCTATGTCCTGGCCCAGATGCTTTTGTTACCCTAATTACTTGTTAGCATGCTTTAGAATCGCCTTAATTATTTTTATTTATTTTCTTTCAAATGAAAGATATTCCTTTTGATATTTTTGTGCTACAGAATAATAGTTATTAAAATGGAGGAATTTTATAAGATATAAATTTTGTATTTTCTGAATATATAACCCATTTCTATCTGTATTTGCAGGAACTGCATATGATGATTCCTGAATAATTATATTTTATCCTATTTTGGGAAAGGTAAGAAAATGATACTTAATTTTATTTACCTGGTTATTTTTTACTAATGTATGACCTTTATGAACATTCTAGTTGTTCAAGTAAAAAAAATCTCTGAGTACATATTCACTTATCTAGATGAGGTATCTAGTTATACTTCCTTAAAAATAGCATGTCTCATTGGAGTAACATTATCTTCCCAGTCACTACCTTCCCAAATGAAAATTCCTTTAGCAAGGAGTAGCTCAACTGGAGTCTATTCTTGAGGACTCAGTTTTCTTACCATATCAGCTTCTTACTCCTGTATTGTTGTACAATTCTGCACATTGTACCAATAGCGGTGTGACAATACAAAACTGTTTAAAGCCCATGTCCAAGAGTGAGATAGAAGAGTCACTAAAATATCACCATTGGTAACTAGTCGTATGAGCTATTTGGGAACTGGAAAATATACTTGTTTTCAAAAGGTCCACACGTGAGCACATTTTCCTTAGAGAATTCCCCCAGCAATAAGAAAACAGAAGCAAATATTGTGGCATGTAGTTGAATCTGCTAGAGTGCTGTTCAAACATTGCCTATGAGCTGACACAGATGAGCCAAGGGAAAGGGAAGACATGGACTATTACGGTCCGATGAGACAAGGCTGTGGGAAAATGGAAACCTTTTAGTGCAATGTGGGAAGTAACGAGAGCTGAAAACACCTCGAAAACTGAGCTGAATTAAAAAAAAAACTGTTTGAAGGAAGTTAATTCTTCTCATTATTAATTATTTTATTTATTTACATTTCAAATTTTACTCCTCTGTTGCAGATGTAATTGGGGCAACGGGACCAGCCCATGTATGCTCTTTGGTTGATGGCTGAGTCCCTAGGAGCTCTAAGGGATCCAGGTTAGTTGATATTGTTGTTCTTCCTATGGGGTTACAATCTCCTTCATCTCCCTCAGTCCCTCCCCTAACTCTTCCATGAGCGTCCTCAAGCCCAAGCTCAGTCCAGTGGTTGGCTGTGAGTATCTGCATCTGTCTCATTCAGGTGCTGGTAGAGACATTCAGAGGACAGTCATGCCAGACTTCTGTCTCCGAGCACAACATGGCATCAGCAATAGTGTTGATGATTGGTCCCATTACATGCTGTTGGACACCTTGGTTACAGTCATCCCCAGTGGGTCCTGGGAGCCTCTCACATCTATAGTGTCTGAGACTTTCTAGAGCTCCTGCTTCCACATGACTTAGTGTGGAGCTTTAAAGCTCTCTGTCTCTCCCTCCCTCCTTCTCTATTCTTTTCTCTCCTTCTCTTCCTCCCCTGCTGCCCCCTCTAATACACATACAAACATACACACATACACACACACACACACACACACACACACATACACCACCAACACCATCACGAGGAACAGCAGCTGCAATAGTTTTCCTGTCCTTTTGTGAAAAGCCTTAACATAGACATGTTTAAAAATATAAAAACCAAAGAAAACATTTTTCTATTTTAAAATATTCACACATACATGATTATATACACCACACATTTCAATTTTGGGACTTCACAGACTCTAAGAAACTCATACATGGCACATGATTTCAGTTTAAGAATCCCGTCGTTGTGTACACATAGGGTATAAGATAAAAAAAAATACACTTTAAAACTTGATGACTTGCTTCTCCTAAGGTATAGAAACTTTGACATAAAATTGTAATCCCATAAAATTATTAAGATTGTGTTGCAGAAAACCTTGATATATTACAAGGAAAACAACCCATTGCACACATATTTTAGATGTAGATATCATTTATTGACTGCCTTTATAATGTGGGCTGAGGTCGAGGACCCCTATGGAGGAGTTAAGGGAAGGAGTGAAGGACCTGAAGGGGATGGCAACTCCACAGGAAGAACAAGATTATCAACTAACCTGGACCCCTCCAAGCTCCCAGAGTCTAACCACCAACCAAAGGGCAAACATGGGATGGTCCCTTGCTCTACAGCACATATGGAGCAGAGGACTGCCTTATTTAGCTTCAGTGGGAGAGGATGTGCCTAATCCTATAGAAACTTGATGCCCCAGAGGAAGGGGGTGGTAGCAAGGGTGATGTGGGGGTGAGTGGGGGATACCCTCTTAGAAGCAAAGAGGAGAGGGAATGTGACAAAGCACTTGGGGATGGGGGACTGGGAAGGGGACAGCATTTGGACTGTAATCAAATAAAACAATACAGTAAAAAATGTAACCACAGTAAAAAACATTGGCATTCTACTTCCTTATTGTTTTCATTTCCTGCTAAATATATTTATAAAATTCTGTGTAAAACATACTGACATTTCACTTGGACTTTCCATCAGAAATTTTTGGCTTCTCAATAGTTTTCTGATGACTTCTAATGGAAATTTGTATTAGGATGGATTTTTTTTTGTTTATTCAAACAAAATTTAAACTGGCAATGGTACCCGTCACAGAAATAGAAACAACCTGATAATAATTAAGTCAAGCAGAGTTAAGAGATGAAGAGAGTAGCAGACTGCAGAATTTAGAAATTATTTAAATTCATGGATAAAACAGTACTTGCAGTATAGTTTTAGATTTCTGAACATTTCCCAGGTAAAAGAATCAAATAACTGACTTTTAAAATATTCAGAAAACGGTTTTCATTTGACTTGTTTTTACTTGCTTTATTTGGGTTACTTATTTTTGTTCTGTATTCTGGGATGAATTATATCCTAATAGCTTTTTTGAAATGTAGCTTATCTTGTTTTTATGTACTTCAGTACCCCAGAAATAATCAAGACATGCTTTAAAACACATTTTTAAGTTTTGTTGATGTTTCAACACTCAGTAGGTGCCTGTGTGTGTGTGTGTGTGTGTGTGTGTGTGTGTGTGTGTGTGTGTGTGTGTTTTAGTGGTGTAGCAATATTTACCTGAACACATGATTCTAGAACACTCTAAATTCAGGATTGTTAGTATTTAAAGTTATTAACAGAGTAAGATTGCTGTGTGAAGTGCTTATTCTTTCCTGCTTAAAGTAAGAATTCATGGACTGTTTGCTTACAAGTAGAATAAATATTTTCACAATGTCATTGACACAAGAATTATTTTACTTAGCTCATTAAATACTAGCTGAGACTAGGCACTGTGCTGGGATCTGAAAGACTAAGTTACTGTCTTAATTACTATATTACTGTTCTTTTGCTGTGATGAAACACCCTGAGTAAGGCAACTTGTAGAAGGAAAATTTTCACTGGGTGTTTGATTACAGTTTCAGAGATTCTGTCCAGGAATATTATGGTGAGAAACATGGCTGAGGACCAACAGCCTGGTGCTGAAGTAGTAGCTATATTAGCTTGTATCCTGATGCTCAGGGAGGATGGGAGGGAGGGAAAGAGGGAGAGAGAGAGGGAGGGAGGGAGAGAGAGAGAGAGAGAGAAAGAGAGAGAGAGAGAGAGAGACAGAGACAGGAGAGACAGAGAGAGAGAGACAGAGAGAGAGAGAGAGAGGCGCAGAGAGACACAATACAGAGAGACACAGAGACAAACACTGAGAGAGACCGTGACAGAGGGAGACATGGAGATGGACTGACACAGAGAGACACAGAGACACAGAGATAGAGGTAGTAACACACAGAAAGACAGAAAAAGACACAGAGAGAAAGGGAGCAAAACAAAAGGAGACATAGAGAAAGAAACAGACTGTATGAGGTTGGGGGTGTGGTTGAAACCTCAAAGCTCACCCTGTGGAGTATACATTTTCCCCAAAGCCACACCTTCTAATCCTTTCCAAAAATCTTTAATATATGGAGAGCCAAGTATGTGCCTATGGGGGTGATCCTCACTCAAACCACAGAGCTACCTATACCAACTCTGAAAGTGATATTAGAATCCTGAGTCTATCACGATAATGCAGTATCTGATTTCTTTGCCTATACATTTAGCCACTGGGTATAAAAATGCCTTCTATTGAATATTCTTCTCATTTATCTACTTAGTCCCTGTAAAACAGCTTTCCTAGCTCTGTAAATTCTCTTTACCTCCATTTGTGGCAACAATTTTATACTTTGAGAATAATTATTTTTAACTGAAAAGTAGCAAGGGGGCTTTTAAAAATAAAAATATACCTACCTCTACATAATAGAATTGACAACACTTCTTTAACAGCAATTGTCATATTGAACACAGCTCATTGTAAGTTAAAAAAAAAAACCAGAAGTGATCAAAACCGAAAGATTTATAGGAAAGTTTGAAAATGGCATCACCACTTAACTATGTAGTGTATCCTCTTTGATTTTGTGTCCCATACTCTGGTCCTAACATATACAACCAATAAGTGTGAAGATATTGCTAACATGGTATCAAAATCAGGAACTGCATTTGACCCAGTATTGACAGAGTGAAATAAACAGAAAGGAAATGGTTAAAGGTTCCAAGTTCCCAGGCATTTTCTTCTAGTATTTGCTTGACCTAGTGGATTTTAGAAAATAACCATTTTAAAATTTAGCCTTTGATTTTAACTGAAGAAATTGGAAACTTAAATTTTCTCTGTAATTTCTTAGAGTTTGAGCACAAACTTGATTTCATATGGGACAGCAGAAGCATCAAATGAGTTTCAGAATCAGAAGTGGGAGTTGTGTAGCTCTTCTCTTGCTTGCTCCTGCCTCTGTGTGGGAGAACCTGTGGTTTACTTCCCACAGGCCTGCCAAGGGCAGGAGCTGTTATCCTTGTAAACCTCACAGAACTGAACTTCTGTGGAGGTGCTTGAAAGGTGGACAAAACTAAGAAATAATTGTAATGAACAGTTTTCTTCTCCCACACTAAGTGGATTGATTGTGGTCCTCGGGTTATCGAAGAAGCATAATTAATTGGTTATTGCGCTCCTGTCCACTTCCTTTTCTCTGATAGTACAACTGCTGTCTTGGTCAAGGAGTCTGTATAAGGAAACTGATGATAGAGGAGACTGAATTTCTTCAGGTACAGACAAGGGCTATCCATCTATCTATCTATCTATCTATCTATCTATCTATCTATCTATCTATCTATTTATTCATTTATTACTTAGATAAATTTTGACAGAGGAAGCTGACCTTGAACTCACAATCATTCTCTTTCATAGCTAGGATTATAGGCCCAACCCGACACACACAGTTAGTTTCTGATTTCTAACTATAATATGATACATGCATGTAAAATGCAACACAGTCAAGGAAATTTGCCTTCTATTGCCTTATTTTTCTTTCTCTCTCTCTATGTTATGAAGTTTCAACATTTTCTCCTCTGGTTATTTTTAGATGCATAACTAACTACTATAGTGTTACAGGGTTTCCTTTCCCATGTTGTGTAACAGTGGAACAGCTTCTCTTGCATTAAGAATACACTATCTACTACTGTTCCCTCTTCTCTTGTTATTCTTAGACTCCAGAGGTTTCGGGTACACCTTCTGTATCTTGTAATGTTTTGTATATTTTAAACCACGATATTATGCTAAACATAGCATAGAGATCGTCACAGTTACTGGACAGGTGAATAAGTTAATGAGTATTATACAGTTGCAGTTTATGGACCATTTCTCAAATTACTTGCAGCTTTGTCTTTTAATAATAATTGCTAAATTTTCAAAGAATTATTTCAAGTGTATATAAATATAGACTGGAAATTCTTTAGGAATGGTGAGATTATTTTTATAGCTATTTTAGTATGAATTATATGACATGAAGAAGTAAGAAAATAGTACCTTTCTTCAGTTCATGTCAGCATATTTGTCTGGGGATTGTGGTTGGGGTAGGCAGTGAGTTAGCATCTGTGAGGATGCATAAGCCTGGGAAACTGATTCTTTATCTTCAGATTTGGAATTTTGCATTTTAGTTCTCCTGCAAGAATTGTATTTTGTTACTTTACCACATTTCTATATTTCTCATTTCTATATGTTTGCTGTCTTTGAAGGTGATTTAAATTCTGAACTGAAGGACCAATAAACTAAATAATTGAGGTCACATGACTTATCACTAGTCTCTTGGTTATGACATATCTGTCATTTGTAGCCCTATGAATATGAACTACTTAAGCTACACTATAGACTGTTAATATGAAAGGTTTGATTACTGTGTGTCTCACTTTGTGACTCAAGAAACTAAAGGTTTTAATGCAAAGATTATATACGGATACCAATAAGATTTGTACCTATAAAAATTGTATGTGTCTATGTGTGTGTGTGTGTGAGATTTCTAAATGGATCTGCATCCTTTCTCTAAAAACATTTTTTTAATTCTGTGTGAACAACTCTACCATTTTGGAAACTAGAAAATGGATGACTTGAATGATGACTATTTTCAATGAACATATCAATATAAATTTATTTCATATTGTGTTTTTTAATAATTACAGAGGATATTGAAATCTTGAATACATAGAATAGATTTTGTTGTTTGTTCAAATCAGCCAGATGTGAAGAAGTTCATATTGTTGATGAAAATCAGGTTTATGCTGTCTCTATTCAAATAGCATATCAGTATGAATCCAGAAATTCTAATTTGTATATAATCAATTTCCAGATATCCCAGGAGATCATCATATGTTAAGAGCAGAATCTTCTTCATGTATATATTTGGCATTCTAAATCACCTAAAAGTTATTGTTGTAAAATGAATACTTTAGGAGTGTTCTTCTTGTGTGTTATACTTTAAACAAATATAATAATTCAGAAGAAAACAGTATTTTTGTACTTTCCATATTTCAAGATTTTCTATGAATTCTTAGGTCTGGATAGTACCAGAAACAAGAGGTTAATCTCTATAGCAGCCTGTCTGCTGATAGAGTTGTTTTGGAAAAAGCACAAAGATTTAGGGCTCTTTTCCTTTTGATGTAAACAACATATGCTTCCTCTATCCATATGGATGTTTTTTGTGGGTAGTTTGCTTTAAGGTTATATTCTACAGGCTTATGCAGAAAGATAGCTGACACTAGAGTTGAATAACTGCATCTCATTTGAATGCATTAATTCTTTCAATTATGTATGCTGTAAGGGAATTTTTCTTTCTCATATAACTGTTTGCTATCTCAATTTATAGGTTGCTGGAATAGTAATGAAAAACATTTCAAAATGCATAACCCTAAATCTAGTTTGATAGTATGGTTCTGGATTAGTATTGTTCTCATTCTTGGTACAATTGTCATTAAATGGTATCCCAGATCTCAAAACTTTTGCTGAGTGATGGAATGCCTGTTTCCATACTTTTTGACTTCTTATTGTGACTGTAACTAATTCTGCTTTGCTTAAGGACATATAATAAATGTTAACTGTGTATATGCTAAAGAAAATTAGCCCAATAAATATTTTGTGAAGATAATAGAGACCAGTCATGCTACACAGCTTCATAGACAAATAATGTAATAATTAAATAATGCCTAGTTAAATATGACAGTTTCCCTCTTTCACTTCCCTTCTCACAATCTTGTATTTCTTTTTAATGATGAGATAACTTGGGCTATAAATACTTCCCTTTCTTAAGAAGAAAGCGAATATGTTTATAGCTTCAAGATAAAATTGAAATTCAAAACATGTCTAGATTACAAGAATACCTGAATGCAATCTTGGTCTTTAACTATATGTATATTGCTTTTTCTTATTTCAATCTGAAGTGATGTGGGTTTAAACTTAGTTTCCCCAATGTATATGTTTTCCAGGGTCCAACTCACATATTATTTGAAAATGTGGAAAAACTTCAGGTGCAAGTTATTGGACACAGTGCACTGAGTTTTTGAACTAGATGGAATTTTAGTGTTCATTTGACTGCATTTCTTCATTTTGCAGATTACAAATTTGAGCAGGAGATAGGGTGTGAAATATTTTCAAGGGCAGCTGACCAGCTTTGGAGTAGAACTTAATTTGATCTCAGGCCCATGACTCCTCTACTATTGGTAAGCTTCTTTGTCCTCCACATTTTAAACCATTTGCTTGATAATCAGACTTGTGATTTGAGGAAGGAAATAAGTACATGAAGTAACTCTAATTGATTTTGTGTGATTGAAACACGGGAGAGGGAAAATATTAGACAGGATGGGAAAAACAGGATTTACAACCACAGTAAAGTGTCTAATATTCTGAGGAACCAATGATTTGCTTGAAGAAATATTATAATCAGACATGCTATGTAATAAAAATTATTTGTATGTTAAGGCTACACTTTTTTCTGTTTAGCAATGAAATGTTTTCTATGCTTTCCTTCTGATAGTCTTTGGAAAAAGAAATTGAGTGAAAACTGATTTGTTTTATTCTGAAAAAATCATTATTTGTTAATATGTAGTTTCTTCAGACATGATGCTGAGTGCACAGAGGCCAAACATCTGGACCTTAAATATTTCCCAATTCAAATTAATTGCTATCTATGTATACAAAATGATTTACTCAACTCTATCCTTATCTGAATGCTTCATTTTGATTTTTAACTTTTATCCTGTTTCTCAAAGTGTATTATTTAACTTCTGTTTATCACAAAGAAGAGAAATAAGAAGCTCATCAACTTCAGGAAGAATTTTAAATACTTGGTAGGGAAAGTAACCTTATACCTAGAAATACTTTTACAAATCATCACTTCTGCACAAAGGAGGCAATGTGCTCACTAAATGTTAGCCAATACTAGGAAACTGAAGATGTAAGTTTGCTCAAATAGACCATTGTGATCCAACTTTTGTGTTTGTGTGCTCAGGAGGTGATTCAAGATCAGGAGATATTGGAAAGTACTCCATTTCTGTGACTTCTGCTTGATGATGATTAAATACAGGCCAATTTCCTCTGTGATTAGGAAATCGCAGTATAACAATACTTGGGTACTCTGATTTACGGCCTTTGTAATTTACACATACATATTGCATATCAAATATTCACTTTAAAAAATTTGCTAAATATGATTTGTTGGTGTGAAATTACTGGAGAAAGGTTCATATACAACTATAAAATTTACTATCTCATTGTGAAACATGTGATTTGTTAATATTTTAAGGATTTTTCAAATTTTCGAAAACAGAAGTCATTTACCCTATGTGAATTTTTTGCTGCAGTGTTTTTTTTTTTTTTTTTTTTTTTGGCTTGGGATTGTTTCTCTTTAAACATTTTCCATCTCTTTGAGACCCATGTACAAAGAACTGTAAGAATGAAGTATATTAGTTTATTCATCTTTGAGGGTGTATTGCCAACCTACAGATGCAAAGAAAATAGCATCAGACTATTGCTATTAAATTTTTAGAAATACTACCCATGCAGTAAGATTTCCTGACCTTGCAGGCTAATAAAATATTTTAATGTATAAGAATCAGCCGAGCATGTGGGTGGATAAGTCACTGTGCTAATTAGTCAGCCCTCTCCCCAGAGCTGTGTATGACTTAGTGGAGTGTGTTTAGCATCACAAGTAAATCAACATTGTTGCACAGGGAAGCATCATTTCTGAGTCATTTCCATAACTCTGCCACCTTGACTTTCCAATAAAATTCTCCAAGTTTATGATTGCAAGAGCTTGTAAAAAGAATGTGTCGGGAAGGGAAATTGATGTCATGCATAATCGTATGATAACCATAGAACACTAGCTCTGAGTCGGGATGCATTACCGAGTAACTGAAATAAACATGCAAATATGCAGGCCTGAGTATATAAATGAACAATGGTGAGTAAGTCACTTTTATTGCAGTTGACCTGATGCCATTATTCTGGCATTTTTGCTACTTTATTTACCCATGCTACTTTAGGATGTGGGTTGAATAAAAAGAAATAGGATGAATCTATACCTCAAGCTGTGTCCCAGGCTGGCACCACATTAGAGCAGCAAAGAAAGCTTGCTTAGTTTTTCCAAGGAGTAGGGAATAAACTATTAATATAACAATTAACTAACATCTTACATGATTGTACCATCTCAGTTTTAGCTTTTTGTCATAGATTTTATAATATATTTTGCAAATATTTCTACTCTCGACACCAAATAAATCTAAAAGGTATGCCAAAAAAGGACCATTATGATTATCTAAGTGTACAGATTTAAAATGGCGCACCATAGAATGAAATGAAATCCATAGATCAAGATTTCATTTCATTCTATGGTGTCAAGATCCAACGTTATATCTGCCAACTTCATTGAGTTAATGTCTTCGTAAAGATTTGATGATGGTCAGGGGATTCAAGACCTGAAAGAAAAAAGGTAAACACAACAGTTCTCTGTGATGCTTCCCGCCCTCCTTTCTTCTTCTTAGCTCTATCCTTTCCAATATGGTTTCATGCCTCCTCTCAACTGTAAATATCTGAAAAGAACAAACAACTTTCACTTTCTTACAGACAGTTCCCTGTGTAAACATTTACAATCTGGCTTCTGTGTCTTAGTATACTGAAATGGTTCTCTTGACAGTCGCCAATGTCTAGCCATAACTCTAGTATTTAGTTCTTTGAAACTTCTCATTCCTCCTTGGGATTGTGTAACATTTAGGATCCTTAAAAACTCTCTTGGCTTCGTCTGTCTCCTGTGTGGACATAAATGATGCTATAAGCCCAGGAAGAGCTTTTTTTCAGTGTTTAACTCATTACTTTTAACTCTTTTTTTTTAATTTATTTTTTTCTCAAATCATAATTCATTCACACAGGGGTTATAAACACAGAAAGGCAGGATGTGGGGAAGGGAATGACACTGGAGTGTGGGTGTTCAGGGGGAATACAGATAACTTCAGAACCGGGTATCGGCTGGGTGAAGGTTCAGGGGACAAGTCACTATGACTCTGCCTATGACTCGCTTGACTTTATCTAAGTTGGTATTGTCTGCCAAGGCTACCTATTTACAAGGTCTATGGCTACTCAGGCTTGTTAATTTCCACAAAAGCTTCCTGTTTACATTAGCTTATAGCCATCTGTTTCAATGTTTTTCCACTGAGACCCAAGACTTGGTGTTAGTAAACATGTATGTCAGGCCTATTGCTGAATTTAGGCCTATGGCTGATTTTAGGCCTTCAGTGTTTAAGCAGGGCTGCCCCTGACATCTCCTCCCTTCTCTAAGTATAAGAAGGGCTGTGGCAATTCTAAACTTGGGAAGGCGGGGATAGAGCCCTGACCTCCAGTATTTGAAGGGGACCTTGTAATGGGCTCCAGTCCCCCTGTCGTTGTCCAGTGAGGCATGAGGGCCATACCCGTCCTGATGTCTTTTTCCTGGAGAGGGGATACTTTTGACATCAACCCCTATGCAGTCAGGCTTGTCCCTCAGGGAACCCAGAGAGATATTTTTATCTTTTATTTATATTCCCTTGCAGTGCTTAGCCTCACAGCCTAAGCAAGAATTCAGAATGCCTGTCAGAGGGAGTTCTGGGTGGCCCCTCTCTGCTTGGTCTAGGGGCAGAAGTCCCCCCTTTTAGGTTGGGTGGAGATGGGTTTTGGTAACACCCTGTATAAAGTAACAACCTCATCTTGAGTCTCGTGGTCCTCCATAGCTAACTATGATAATGTATCTTAGTAGGATTTGCTACCAAATTATTTATCTGTTGTATCACAGAGTTAGTCCACCTATTTGAGGGCCAGGGACCAGCAGAAAAAAAGCAAAAAGAGCCCAAATAATGGTCCCAAGATGGGAGGAAATAGGGCTGACAATCTTGGAGAGGCTGAAAACCAATTCTTGTACAAGCATTCATCTGTCTCTTTTCTCTCTGATTTTTCTTAGGACGTTCACTACCTATTTCATGCTCTCTTTAACCCTCCTTGTCTTGTCTATGTAAAGGCAACCTTCTTCTTTGAGGGTTGTACACAGTCAAGAGCTGTATACAGTTTTTTCTATTGTAGTAGAGTAAATCAAGTCCAATAAGGATCTTTGCGATTTTAGGAGGTCTCTTCAGACAGGGAAATGAGAGATTTCTTCAGATTAGTGATGTCAATCTCTAGCTGTTTGATGTTCTTGTCAGTGGCCCTTCAAACGTCTGAGTAGTATAAGTTCGGAGGCCAGCATCTGGATTAGAACTTCTAACAACAGACATCATGGGTGATTCATTTTTACCTGGAAAGGAAAAAGAAGGGGATTCTCAGGGAGATTTCTCTTCCCTGGATGAAAATTGTTATTCATCTTATTTATGGTTGGGCCTGGCTTTGTGGGGGTATCTATTTTTTTCATTAATCTTTTTGGTAGCCTGTTAGCTGTGCCTTCTGTGGTATCTGACAGGCATATCAATCCTCGACCCCATAAGGGAATTGGGTCTGGGCCATTCTCTTTAAGGGTAAGAGGGTTCTTCCCCATATCTGTGGCAAAGTTTTGTTGATCTTGGTGGTACCAGAGGCAGTCAGGAGCAGATTTGCCATGAGCTTTCAGCTTTAGAGTGATAAAAGTGAAAAAGGCATGATGGAGAGTATTTCAGGGGGACTCCTTCTGAGGGGGGTACCGTTCCCCCTCTTTTGTTTTTAAAGCCAATTTTTCAGAGTTCTTTTAAAATCAGGGCAGAAGCGCCAACAGTCGCTCCTTCCACACTCAGAGAATCATGAAGATCCTATTTAAGGATATATAAATCTACATTAATAATCTTTTGTCAAAGGGCTGTTATAGCACCGCCGACAACTAATCAGACTATATAATATATCGATTAGTAATAGCTTCTTCTACTTTTTGTGAGATTACCTCTCTTTTGTCAATTAATTGTTGAGGAAAATTAGGATTTACCTCTCTCTTGAGAATATTGAACAGAGACTTAAATTCTTTTGTGGAGAGCTTAAAATAGGATCTTAGCCAATTAGCAACTCCTAGAAACTTTTGAAAATAATTTAAAATAAGTAAACTGTCTCCCTCTCTTTTTTTTTTAGACCCTTTATCTGTGTGGTTTTTTTTTTTTTTGGATATTATATGTATTTACCTTTCAATGTTATCTCCTCTCCCATTCTCCCCCAAAACCCCTTATCCCATACCCCCTCCTCCTAATTTCTGTGAGGGTGTGCTCCTAACATCCTCCCAGTCCCATCTCCCTGCTCTCTAATACTCTTAACTCTTTAAAAGAGGCCTTAAGTTACTTTCTTTAAATCTCTTTTTCATTTGTCATTTTAGACATACTAAATGGGTTCAGATTACTTGTTGGCTTTTTTTAGATTTATTTTCTGAGCCTTCACTTTTCTCTTCAATTACTAGTTCCTACTTCCAACTATTTGTAACCATGTTTATTTGAATTTGGCATAACTGAATCTAACTTATCTTTTCCTTTAAAACCATCCAAATCAATACTCTACCACTGATTATATCACCAAAACAAAATTAAAGCAAATCTGGATATGTTGGTCCATGACTATAATCTCAAGACTCGGAAATCTCATATACTAGAATTGTGAGTTTGATGCAAATCTAGACATCTTAGGATAGATAGAGAGAACCTGTTTCTAAAACCTATGCACTTCCTTGTGTGTGCATACACACACAAATTGACTTAAATCAAAATCGTACTTTTGATGCTCTTTCCTTTCCCTCCTTTCTGTGCTCCTGTTCTTTCCTTGGTTTCAGATCCCAAAAGTTAGATAGATAAGGCAAGAAAACCTGCTGCTGAGGTACAACTGAAACCCTCATTCATTTCTTTTGGATTTTGATTCCATTCACTTTTATTCTCTTTGTCTCTGTCTTTCTGTTTCTAGGCTTCTGTCTGTCTCTCATTTCTCTCTCTCTCTCTCTCTCTCTCTCTCTCTCTCTCTCTCTCTCACACACACACACACACACACACATCTATCTATCTATCTATCTATCTATCTATCTATCTATCTATCTATCATCTCTCCTTCTCTCTCCCTAACCTTCTTTTGTCTTTATGTAAGATCTTAAAATACAAAACATTTCAGTTGCTATAGTTTCCCAGCTGTAAGACTACATTTTTTCTCTTATTGAAAATAGAATTTTTACCACACAATATATCCTGATTACTTCCCTTTCCTCTTCTCATCCCAGTTCCTGTCCACCTCCTCTCCTATCTAGATCCGTTTTCTTTTTGTCTCACACTAGAATCCAAGCAAAAAGAAAAAGTAACATGTTGAAATTAGACAAATGATACAGAAGGAAGAGAGCTGAATGTAGGAACAAGAATCAGAGATCCACTCATTTGTTAACAAAGGAATCTCCAAAACCAGTAAGCTAGAAGCCATAATATGTATGCACATTTAAATGCAGAGGGTCATATTTATATGTGTCCAGGATTGATGTGATGTGTTTTTAATGGCATTCTTAATCCACTCTGGCTCTTATATTTTATAATTTTTCCATCTTATCTACCATAGGGCTTCTTAAGCCAGGAAGGGAGGGATTTGGTCGAAATATCCCATTAAGAGCTCTCCTTCTCTCTCTCTTTTTTTCCCTTCCTCCCTCCCTCCCTCCCTCCTTCCCTTCTTCTCCCACCACCCCTCTCTGTCTCTCTCGTGTGTGTGTCTGTGTATGTCTTTGTGTGTGTGTGTGTGAAATGTCTGCCTGTGACTCTCTATCTTTCTATTCTTCTTCCCATCTACTACACTTATCACTTATCACTTATCACTTATCATCATCATCACTTATATTTGATGAGCAAGACACTGATCTGTGAGTATAGCAAAGTATCATTAGGAATCATTTTATTAGTACATTCTTTTACTAGAACATCCATTTTTGGTTTACCCTAAGTTCCTGGGCTATCCAGTTGCATTTTTTTTTTATTGATGCAGTGTAATATTCATGTTTGGTTTACCCTATGTTCCTGGGCTATCCAGTTGCAGGTTCTTTTTCATTGACACATTGTAATATATTGGTTCCATCTCATGGGCCTAAAGTCATTTTAGATATTTGTTGGTTACTTTTGCAATCTTTGGATCACCATTGCCTTGTCGTATCTTACAGGCGTGACACTACCATAGACCAAAGTGTTTATAGTTGGGTGGCTATTTACATTTCTCTTTTGGTAGCATGCAAAATATCCTCTTTTGTAGATTCCTTGAAGCATGGAGCATCTATGTAGTCACAAATGTGACTTCTCTGTATCTGGTGAGTTGTGTAGTAATTGGTCCTAGCCTGTGAGACAGCATCTGTATTGGTATATTTTCCGATCAATATCAGCTCAACTATATGTAACCAAACACTTGAACAGGCTCTTCCCTCTGATTGATTAGTATGACACTGCTGCATTTTCTCCTCATATCTTGCTTCTTTGGTTCTCAATTCTTTGCTACTATTTCTTCTGTTCCTAACAAGGTGGTCCATCATAGGGGCAATGTCACTCATCAGAAAAATGTCTGTCCATCGTAGTCAGGGCAGCTTCTTCTTGTGGATAATTTTGGGTCAGGCACACCCAAGTAGGAGGAGCGATAAATAAGGCTGAGCAGTGTTGCATGCAATCTAAGTGAGGATGAGTCTTTCCTTGAAGGGACTTCTTAGGGAAGAATCTTCCAATTGTTAGATCATGTTTATATAGATATTAAAGATAAAGGACATATAGTCCACACACATGCATATAGTCCAATAAACCTGTCTGTCAGTCAGGACAAGGATATACCCATTTCTAATCTTGGAATCAGCTTTCATTTTTACCCTAAACTTATAAAAGAAACCCTGAAACAGAACGTCAGTGAGCTCTTGCCATATTTTTCTAAGCCTTCTCCATTCACGGAGGATATTCTATAATAATTCTTTTTGTTATTGTTTAGAGAAGATCCTATTGTGCAGCTCTTGTTGACCTCAACCTTACTATCTGGAAAAGACTTATCTTGAGCTCGTACAGATCCTCCTGCCTCTGTCTCTTTAGTGTTGGATTACAGACACTCATCGCCACCATACTGGATGCTCTGTATTCATTTCCATTCTATTTTATGAAATTGTTCAAGACATCAAGAATCATACTACAGGACAGACATTCTGCTCTATAAGCTGCAGAATCCATTGTATAATGGAAATGTGGGGCTTCATTCAACTAAGCAAAAAAAATGGCTAAATTAGTATGTTTTATCTCTTATGATTTAATCACATTTCCAAGGTCCTATAACATGTACATCATTAAATAACAACTCTTGGGTCAGTCAGTACTACTGCAAGGCTTATATTATTCAGAATTAGAAAGCAATACGCAAATATTTCATTGTGAACAAGACTCAGCTTCACTTTTAGTTTACAGAGTGTTTTTAAATGTTCTGACAAACTAAACTAAAATTATTGTCAGTATCTAAGCATCTAGAGCTTTGTAGAACAGTGTGTCTGGAAATCTAAATTTTTTAGTTGGTACTTATCTAGAAAAAAACAAACATTTTTTCATGTGGCCTCTGTGTTTGTGTGTGTGTGTGTGTATATGTGTGTGTAATGAAAAACACAACCCAAATTATATTCATATACAGATTCCAAGCTGGGGATTTAGTCTAAAATTCTGAGCAGTAATAAGAAGTTTGATAGCTACCCCCTACTGAAACCAACCAACCTTCCACAAACAACAACAACAGCAACAACTAATGTTTTTATTAACAATAATTAACAATAACAACCCCACAAAAACTAATGCTTTCACATGAACATTAAAAGAAAATAGGGTCCCTCACAATACCTGAGATATTGGTGGGGGAACAGGACTGAGTTGCTGGGTACCAGCAGAAAGAATGGAAACAAGCAACCTCAGTAGATAGGAGGTTGGGTGTGGACCTTCTGAATTGTACCAGAGACCTGGGAGTTGAGATATGCTCATGGACTCAAAGGGAGGGACCTTAGATGAAATGTCCTACAGTAAGGAGAGGGAACTTGCAGAGTCCACCTCCAGCAGAAAGACAAGACATCAAGAAGGACAGGGTTGCCATTCCAGTCAAAAACTCAGACCTAGAATTATTCCTATATGAGAGAACTGCAGGGACAAAAATGGAGAAGAATTTAAAGAAAAGGAGTTCCATGATAAGCCCAAATTGGGATCCAGCTTAAGGAGAGGCCCCAAGGCCTGACACTATTACTGAGTCTATTGTGTGCTTATAAACAGGGGCCTACCATGACTGTCGTACAAAGCAGCTGAAACAGTCAGATACAGACATTTATACTCAACCAATGGACAGAAGCTGGTGACCCCTGTGGTTGTATTAGGGAAAAGCTAGAAGAAGCTGAGGAGGAGGGTGACCCTATAGGAAAACCAGCAGTCTCAACTAATCTGGACCCCTGAGATATCTCAGAACTGAGTCATCAAACAGGCAGCACACACCAACTGTTATGAGGTCGCCAACACGTATACAGCAGAGGAATACCAGGTCTGGACTCAGTCAGAGAAGATGCACCTAACCCAGAGGAGACTTGAGGCCCCAGGGAGTGGGGAGGTCTTCTGAGGTAGGGGTGAGGGTAGGGAGATAGTCTTGGAGACAGGAACAGAGGGGAGGAGGAGGTATGGGGTATGGAACAGTTGGAGGGTGGACCAGGATGGAGATATAATCTGGACTGTAAAAAAAAACTAAAGAATTTTTTTTTAAATAAAGAAGACATATTTGTCCTCTTCACATATCAGGTATTAATACATTCTTCTTATCGAAAGATCAATCTATTAGAGTTTCAGCCCCTTGTATGTGGCTGCTTATGCAACATGAGTAATCTGGTATACTTAGTGTAGACTATCAATACAATTGCAATATTTTTTCTTTTCAAATATATTCCCTCAAGCAAATACAGAATAATATTTAACGACATAGCTGGGTACTTTGTGACATGGTCATCTTAAGATATAAACATAATCATTACAATACATTTATTTTTGTAAGAATCACATTTAGGGTCTTGAAGTCACCCTAGGCACTTGGGTTGAGATAATAGATGCCATTATACGGGCTTGTGCATCTCTCTTACTGTGTTGGGTTTGAGTTTCTGTCTAAGAGTTTGGAGTTCTAAGGATTTAACTACATTTTAGCTATGTAATCTCCCAGATAAGAGACTCACATAAATGGAAAAGATTTGTGGTTCAGTTTAGAACTGTAAGAAGAAACTTAAATCAAAACGTGTTTGATAGAAAAATAATATGATTAGAATAATTACACAGATTTGCATATCAGTGTAGAACTATAAATCACAGACTTCAATTAACTGCTGTATTTTGTCTTCAGTATTTTGAAAATACGAGAGCAATGAACTGAGCAATTCGGGATTTTAATTTCACAAAATGCTTTTTTGGAAAAATAAATAGAGACAGTTTTATGTTGTCTGTAGTTTTCCCTTTCAAGATCAACAGTCTTTAATTTACTATTATTGCATACCTGGATCTTGTTATAGAACTTTATCACTGTAATTAAATGAATAATGAGTGTAATAAATATTTAGTAAGTGCACCCATAGCACTAAGCACAATAGAAAATAAGTTATATTTCTAATTTTTTAAGTTTATTGATATTTACCTACACATCACATAACCTTATTGTCTTTTTAAATTTGAAACCCACTTCCTATAAGCAAATTTTTTCTTTATTTTCTAAATGAAAGATCAAATTAAAGTAAAAGTTTTTAACACGTGTAACTAGCATTAGTTTTCCTCCTCTTGATTCTTTAACCAGTCCGTCAATATCCCTTTAAATCTTTTAAATCACTCTTGCATCTCAGGATACATTTCTGAACTCAGTATAACATGGGACTCTCTTTTGAATGTGCGTGCATGTGTGTGTGTGTGTGTGTGTGGTTCTACTAACATATCTAAGCCTCTTAAAACTTTGTGTATCCCCATAAGACCAATATTACTATAATATAGAAAACTCTTCTATTTACAGTAGAGAATCACTAAGGTCATTGGAAATAATCCTGCTTCCATTATTTTAGAGATACTTCAACAGATTTTGTAATACCATTTAACATTATTAATCATATCTACTTACTGAATTTCTTTATGTGATCTGCACATTTGTGTTCCTCTAGGACTTGAACACGCACTGGACAAGGACATAGAGCATGGACTGACCAACATGTGCCTTCCATTTCACTGTCAGGTGATAGGGAATAATCTAATCAAATGTGAAGAGATATGATGATGTCATAAGAAAGCAAGAGGATTGAACAATAATGTACATTACAACTTTTACCTGATAAGCAGGTAAGGTTTTACTTCAAGGTAAAATTTCAGAAAAGAACTGAGGACTCTATGAATGGTAGAAGCTGAAAAATTGTTGTATATTAGAGGAACGACAAAGATGCTAACATGTTTGAAATAGTATGAGCTGCTGAAAAAAAATGGCAGGAAATAATTTGGAGAAATAATTCTGGCCCTGATCACATAACACTTTGTACACCATTAAAAAGATACTTCCATTGCAAATGTAATGTTGGTGTCTCATGCAGACTAGCCATACATGTACCCACATTTGTAAAAATCATCTTGTTCGCTTCACTGAGAACGGAATAGAGCAGGATACACTAGAAACAAAAAAATATAGCACGTGCTTGTGGATAGTGGTAGCTTAGACGGCATCTTGATGAAATGTGAATTCATTCTGGGTTAATTCTGAGTGTAAACCTAAGAAAGCATAATAGATTTGTAGATCAGACAGTTGATGAGTAAATAAAGTGTGCACAGAAAAAAAAGGTATGCTATTTTCTTTTTTTTTCCTTTTTTTTTTTATTGGATGATTTATTTACATTTCCTATGTTGTCCCCTTACCCCATCCCCCACCACCCCCTCGGAACCCCCAATCCCCTTGCCCCTCCTCCTTCTTCTCTGTGGATGTAACCTCTATCTACCCCCCCCCCCACTCCCACCTCCCCACCCTCAAAATTCCCACCCCCT